>NW_021620516.1:838909-895520 GCF_004785775.1 Grammomys surdaster
ACACACACACACACACACACACACACACACACACACACACACACACACACCAGAAGTTAGGTGGGGTCTGTCTGAAGTAAGCCTAGAGTAGTCTGAAAAGTACAGCCCTAAATGTCAGTGCAATTAACTGTGATCTAGGTTGAATCAAATTAGCACTCATTTTCACAAGTGAATTTGATGCTACAAATTTCCTAATTCTGGCTTTCCTCATTGTCTAAGCACTTTTACTGATGCATACATTCCAGAAAAAGACCAAAGAACAAAGATAAGACCTTATATTGGGCAACAGATTCATTTCTCTTTGCAATATTTACATAAAGGAAATATGTAAGAGTGAGACAAAAAAGAACAAGGCACAGAGAGATGGTTCAGTCAGCCTCTACTCCACACCAGGCATTTGTTTATCATGGATACCAAATGCACTGAAAAGGAAAAAGAAACACAGGTATCAAGTGAGGGGCTATCATATCTTCTAGTCTGTACTTTGGTTCTCTATGCCTCAGTGGTTCAGAAGAGAAAATACTATCCATCCACTCTTAAAATATTGAGATGCCACCCTCCAAGCTATCCTGGAAATGTATGTGGCTAATAAGATAAGAGATGTTCTGACCTTGAGAAAAATGAAATGTTTATATAAGATATATAACACAGCATTAGGTATATAACTTAGTCGGAGCTATTATTGCTGTGATGAAACCTCATAGCCAAAGGCAACTAAGGAAGGAAAGGGTGTATTTGGCTTATTTTTCCACATTACAGTCAATCATGGAGTAAGTCAGGACAGGAACTCAAATAGTACATGAACCTGGAGGCAGGAACTGACATAGAGACCATATAAAGATGCTGCTTACTGACTTGCACTCTTTGGCTTCCTCAGCCTGCTTTCTTATATAACCCAGGCCACCAGCCCAGGGATGGCACCATCCACAATAGGCTGGGGCATCATTAATTAAGAAAATACCTTACAGGCTTACCTACAGTCTGATCTTATAGAAGCATTTTCTTAATTGAAATTACCTTTTCTTTTTTTACTGTTTTTTTAAAAATTGGATATTTTATTTACATTTCAGATGTGATCCCCTTTCCCCATTTCCCCCCATCCAGAAACCTGCTATCCCATTCCCCCTCCTCCTGCTTCTATGAGGATGTGCTCCCCCACCCACTCCCACCTCCCTGCCCTGGAATTCCCCCACATTGGGGCATCCAGTCTTCAAGGGACCAAGGATCTCCTCTTCCACCAATGCCCAACAAGACCATCCTCCCCTACATATACAGCTGGAGCCATGGAACCCTCCCTATGTGCTCCTAGGCTGGTGGTTTAGACCCAGGGAGCTCTGGTTGGTTGATATTGTTGCTCTCCTCATGGGGCTGCAAACCCTTTCAGCTCCTTTGGTCTTCTCTCTAATTGTTCCATTGGTAATCCCTTGATCAGTTCAATGTTTAGCTGTGATCATCCACCTCTGTACATGTCAGGCTCTGACAGACCTCTAAGGAGATAGCTATATCTGGCTTCTGTCAGCATGCACTTCCTGGCATCTACATCAGCATCTACCTTTGGTGACTGCACATGGGATGGATGCCTAGGTGAAACAGTCTCCAGACCGTGCCTCCTTCTGTTTCTCTCCCACACTTTGTCTCCATATTTGCTCTCATGAGTATTTTGTTACTCCTTCTAAGAAGGACCAAAGCACCCACACTTTTGGTCTCCCTTCTTCGTAAACTTCATGTGGGATATGAGTTGTATTTTGAGTATTTTGAGCTTTTGAGCTAATATCCAATAATCAGTGAGTGCAAACCATGTGTATTTTTTGTGATTGGGTCACCTCACTCAAGATGATATTTCCTAGTTCCATCCATTTCCCTAAGAATTTCATGAATTCATTGTAATACCTGAGTAAATTGTGTAAATGTACCACATTTTCTGTATCCATTCCTCTGTTGAAGGACAACTGGGTTCTTTCCAGCTTCTGACTATTATAAATAAGGCTGCTATGAACATAGTGGAGCATGTTTCCTTGTTATATGTTGGAGCATCTTCTGGGTATATGCCCAGGAGTGGTATAGCTGAGTCCTCAGGTAATGCTATGTCCAATTTTCTGAGGAACTGCCAGACTGATTTCCAGAGTGGTAGTACCAGCTTGCAGTCCCACCAACAACAAAGGAGTATTCCTCTTTCTCCACCATCCTAGCCAGCATCTGCTATCACCTGAGTTTTTGATCTTAGCTGTTCTGACTGGTATGAGGTGGAATCTCAGGGTAGCTTTAGCTTGCATTTCCTTGATGATTAAGCACGTTGAACATTTCTTTACGTGCTTCTCAGCCATTCAAGTTTCCTCAGATGAGAATTCTTTGTTTAGCCCAGTACCCCATTTTTAATAGGGTTATTTGGTTATCGATACAAAAATTTTCAATTAAATTCTCACAAACCGAATCCAAGAACACATCAAAACAATCATCCATCATGATCAAGCAGGGATGGTTCAATATTCGGAAATCTATCAATGTAATCCACTATATAAACAAACTCAAAAAAAAAAGCCCACATGATCATCTCACTAGATGCTGCGAAAGCATTTGACAAAATTTAACATCCCTTCATGGTAAAAGTCTTGGAAAGATCAGGAATTTAAGGCCCATACCTAAACATAGTAAAAGCAATATACAGCAAACCAGTAGCCAACATCAAACTAAATGGAGAGAAACTTGAAGAAATCCCACTAAAATCAGAGACTAGACAAGGTTGTCCACTCTCTCCCTACCTATCCAATATAGTCCTGGAAGTCCTAGCTAGAGTAACTAGACAACAAAAAGAAGTTAAGGGGATACAAATAGGAAAGGAAGAAGTCAAAATATCCTATTTGCAGACTGTATGATAGTATATTTAAGTGACCCCAATACTTCTACCAGAGAAATCCTAAACCTGATAAACAACTTCAGCAAAGTAGCTGGACATAAAATCAACTCAACCAAATCAGTAGCCTTCCTCTACTCGAATGATAAACAGACTGTGAAAGAAATTAGGGAAATGATACCCTTCCCAATAGTCATAAATAATATTAAATACCTTGTTATGAATCTAAGCAAGCAAGTGAAACATCTGTATGACAAGAACTTCACATCTCTGAAGAAAGAAATCGAAGAAGATCTCAGAAGGTAGAAAGAAATTCTCTTTTCTCAGATGACTTTACCCAGTGTCAAGTTGACATAATCTAGTCAGCAAAGAGAAGGGAAATAGAAAGAACAGGAGTCGTGGGGAAAATGTGTTAAACTCTTCAGGATACAATTTCAATATTGGCAGGTCATATATTGTTTTCAAGTATCATAAACTCAGAAGCAATGTGAAATAATAATGAAAGCATAAAGTGAAAAGGGACTGTGCCCCTGAAGATATAATAAATACATCCAATTTTCTTCCCTCTGCTCATCACAACTTCTTTAAAAGAAGTTTCTTTAAAACCTGGGTAAAATTAATACTCTATAAAAGAAAACCCTAAAGGCTACAATAAAAAAGATACCTGACTAAGGGCCACCAGACTTGAGCAAGTATTAAGTAAAAACTATTGACTCTTGATTGACCTAAAGTCTATACTAGAGGAGGCTGAGAGCTATTGTCTTCTTGTTGACCCTTTGTGGTAGAATGATGTCACTCAGTGAGACTAGAATATCATGACATGGACTTTAAACAACAAATTGACATTTGAACCACAAAAGAGAAGAAAGATGCTTATTTTGTGCCAAAGTTAGTGTGTTAACTGATAAACATATTTAGAAAGAAACTAGAATTTTTTGACGAAGAAGCTAAATGTTTAAAATATAACTAAGATTATTTATTACATGAAGAAATAGAAAAACACTCAAGTTGAATGATAAATAATGCAATTAACAGACACTGGCAATAATATGCTAAAATCTCAGACAATGATATAAGAGAGTTATAATGTTGAAACTCCAATGAATAATTCTAAACATTCTTGAAGCAGAACCAAAACAAAAAATCCAACATAAAAGTGCAGGATAAAAAGAAGATACAAATTACATTTTAGCAAAAACAAAAACAACAAAGAAAAATGTAGAAGCGAGTTAAGTCAATTGAACTTAAGAACATGTATGTGATTGTCATTTTAATGAAATGATTACTTCTTAGGATTTTAATATCAATATCACAAACTCCGC
Source organism: Grammomys surdaster (assembly GCF_004785775.1). Taxonomy (NCBI): domain Eukaryota; kingdom Metazoa; phylum Chordata; class Mammalia; order Rodentia; family Muridae; genus Grammomys; species Grammomys surdaster. The sequence goes on from NW_021620516.1 coordinate 843,083, forward strand.
TCCTTGAGACAGGTTTTAAATCCCTGTAAAGTCTGGATAATATACAATATCTCTTGGAGTTGCTGAAGAAGTTATATATTATGAAAAGAACTTAGGAACATTGTGTATTCATTTGTTGTTAATTTGTAAAAAGCAAGCAAACAAACAAAGAGCATTCACTTTGCTCCTGTACATGAATAGGACCTCAACCAGTCCCTGAACAGGTAGAGTTTCAGTCCTAATCAGATGGAAGGCTGGGAGATACAATCATCACTAACACCACACATGTTCACAAATAATGCTAAAGCTAAAAAAACTGGATACCTGAGTACCATGATGTGATGCATTATCTCTGCGATCCTTCAGCACAATGGACTCAGAATAGATACATTTTTTGGCATGGAAATTTGTGATTCCATTGATATATGATAAAGTACAAATGGTCAATAAGTACATGAAAATTTGTTCAACATCTGTCACCACCAGGAAAATGTATAACAACTATCATGAAGCAACCACAGAACGCTGCTGGGGGTGTGTGGAGATGGCACCCTTAAATTGCTAGTTGGAGTATGAATCATTAAAACCACTGTTGAAATAAGTATGGAAGTTCCTCAAAAAAAAAGACTTATAACTACAACTGGCATATGATTCAACTATACCATTTCTAGGTACACAATCGAAAGTTTCACTGAGGGGTTCAAAATCACCTTACTACAGACATGCCTGTATATTCATATTTATTATACCATTGTTCACTAGAGCCATATTATAGGATCAATCTATATTTCAATCAATAGATCAATGAATAAAGAGACTGCAGGTATGTCATAGATTTTCTGAGTCATAAGGAAGAATGATAATAAGTCACTAGGGGGATAGTACTGGAGACCGTCAGGCTACAAAGAAAAGGATGTGGAAGCTCAAGAATAAAATCAGGGACTTGAAACTGTCAAGGGAAATCCTAGAGATGGTGAAGAAGAGGGAGACTGGAGAAAAGGACATAGAAAAGAAAGAGAAGGTATGCAAATGCCACAGTGGAACCCCTCTATATAAATAATATACAGTAATTTTAAATTCGTCTATCCCTGGGGTTGACTACCAAAAAAAAACATAAAAAGAAACATAGTGAGCTCAGCTCAGCTTCCCATCATTTGTCCATGTGTCATGTCCCATAGACCTTACATTGGCATAGATTCGAGTAATATTAGACAACATTCCAGCCACCTTGAGCTATTTTCTGTAAGCTCAAAATGTGCTCAGATGTCACAGTTCCTCTGAGGACAAAGATTGTGTGGTTTTCTGAATATTTCGTGACATCTGAGAACGAATGAGCCTTTTCCACCCACATGTTACCATGTGTACATATCAACTCTAGCATGACAATGGCCAGTAGACTGTGAAAGGACCATGAAGTGACTATGAAAGGAGCACTAGGCTGAGGACAGAGTAAACCGGATAAGATCACCAGCAATATCCTGAAGGAGATAAGATATCAGCAGGTTTGAGAAATCTCTGGGGCCGTGGGAAAGGAAGGTTTCAGAAACAGAGGTCTTGATCAGAGGACCAACAGCTTGTCACTCATATGTCACCATGTGCCAAATACTATGCTTCTTATTTACAAGAAGTATCACACTTACATTTCTTATTAATCAGAATGCAAGCACTTAAAGAATTTTTCTTTAAAGTATGTGCGTGTGCGTGTGCCTGTGTCTGTGTGTGTTTATACAAATATACATATACATATATGTGTGTGTGTGTGTGTGTGTGTGTGTATCTGTGTGTTATTTCACTTTACATGATATGACCAAGTCAGAGATCCATGTACTCCACGTACCCTAAGGAACATCAAGTTTCACAGTTGGAAATATTCTGAGAAACATTTAAAGGAAGTATAAACACTTGTGAGTTGAATGAAGAAAAGCTTCTAAATTTTCCAAAGGTTGTAATCCTTGATGAAAATGGCATTGACACGTTTGTCCTGGACAAACCCAGATGTGTAGGAGAATCTCTTCATGTGGGATCAGCACATTCATACTTGAGCATCATGGGAAACTGTTTACTATTCGAGAATCCACATTGAATCTTAGGTTCCATTCACTCACTATTCACAAAAATCTGTAAAAGCTTGCTTAAAACGTCTGACTTGAGTGTCAGCTAAAGATAATTCCCTGCTATGAGTGCTCCTGGAGAAGTAAATGCCTTGAAGCCAGATCACATTGTCCTTGATTGAAGCCATCAACAAAAATAAAGAACCTTAAGATATATATGTCCTCCACATAGGTCATCTATAAGGTGAGCCAAATCAAGAATTGTCATGCTGTATACCACTTGATCTAAACCATGAAACTAATGAGAATACAGCCATGTTTTTTATATATGGTGTACATGGAAGTAACAAGCATATTTGACAAGGAACTAGGTATTAATCTGAAAGGTGACAGCCCATGAGAAAAATTAAAATGATAAATAATGATTCTAAAAAGACTAAGGGAGTTTTCATTTTTTGTTTTAAGTGAAAATTACAACCAAGACCCCCACTTCCAGAAAGAGCCCTTTTCCCATCCCTGTGTTGAAGGCACTGGCAGAGTGTTGGCTCAAGCTGTATAATTAGATGGTGACTGATAGTTAATCATGGCCCTCCAAATCAGTTCCCTGCTAGCATGCCTCCTTTATCTGTTCCATTTCTCCATAGCCAAGTCTCCCCCAAGATCCCAAAGCCCAAACCATCAATTTTAGTTTGGCTTAATTAATTTCCTTTCTGAAATCTCACCTATTGCCTTTGCTCTCTGTTAAGCTTACTAATGCATTTCCCAACAGATTTTATTTGTTTCTTCGGAGCCTGGAGGAAGGGCAGTAAGTGTACAATTCCCTTAGGAACATTCTTCAAGGTCTTCATGCAGAACCCTTCTTACTTTGCAGTTTTCTTTACATCTGCATGCATTTGACATTAATGTGCACGGACAACATGTAGAAAGGGCTGGTGAAGGGGGCATGAATCCCAAAGGAATGGCTGTGTGTTCATTTGAAGTTCTATTTGAGTAAACAAGATTGAACATGCCTCAGCACTTCACATTGTCACCAGGGCTACAAAATTACTTCCTAGAGGAGCTCTTGCTAGCCTGCCCATGTTCACTATGAAGGACACAGAGGCCACAAGGTTTGAGTGTTGACTGGAAAGGAGGATAAAGTAACCGTGGACTCCACCTTTGCCTGGATTAATACTGTAGGATTTCTCTCTGAAGGGCAGCATTGGTACAGAAGCTAATTTAGGCAGAAAATGTTAATGAGCTCAGTTAAGGAAATGTTGACTTTGATTTGCCTCTGGGACTTTAATGATCTTGACTTCAATTTCCATTCTTTAGAGGAAAAACTCCTTAAAGAGATATATACATTTACTGTCTTAGATTGAGGATCACAGAGTGAGACCCCAATCGGAGGGTACATACCAAAGTCACTTATTCAGAAGTGGTTCAGGAGCAGAATTTCTCAAAGGTCAACTTTGGCTCTGGCTGCCAAAGTGCAACAGCAACAGTGTAAATTACAACTTGGAGCATCCAGAATGGGGGGAAAGGTCAACAAAGTCTGTGGCTTTGGATTGTGTATTTTCTTCACTTTATAGAGTCTCTTAGAATTTTGCAAGGCTAGCTCCATGTATTGGTTCTCTACTTAAATATGTTGTCTCTGGGGCCCTCACCGACAATGTCCTGAAAAACAGCTTTCTACTACCATGTTGAGCATAGGGATCCCTTTGTGAGTGTGCATTGTAGACCTGGGCACAGCTATGTCAAGGAAACTGATGTCTCTGTTCCATAATGAGGCAAAGTGTTCAACAGATGAGGCTCAGAGAAATGGCAAAGGTTTCTTCTTATTCAAGTATGAATGTTCAGGAACCATTATCTGGTGTGTGTAAAAACTATCAGCCACAGCTTGCTCCTCCAGGATGACTGCAACCTGAGAGTCCTCCCATTTGGGCACTTACTACTGTGACTAGCAAAACCTGCCTCCTTTTTCAGCTGTACACTGCAAGCATTCTGAGACACAGGGTTGCAGTGACTACTCTCCATCAGAGCTAGAATAACCCACCTAACCCCAGCTTTTCTGTTCATGTGTCTATTCTTTCTTCATTCCCTAATAATGCATGTCAGACCAATCTGTGAAGCTGTGCAAAGTATGGCACACTACTTGAACCACTACAATTTTCTTAGGGCTTGAGAACTACAGTAATACCAATGTCATTGTAATATAATCATCCTTGCATGCTCAGCCCTGTATTTTGCAATGCCTGCTGATACATATGTAACATAAATACATTTAGATTTGTCAATCTCTCTGTTCTTGAATATAGAATCCCTAAATACCAGAAGTAGCTTGCAGTTTTTATTTAACTTGATATCTCTCAGACGCAGTCTTGCATTCCAATAACTAGGAGAGATAAGAGCTGAAAATGAAAATCTCATCATCACAGGTCCTGGGCCATGCTGGAAGCCACACACAGAGGTTACAGAGAATATAGAAAAAGAAAAGAACCCTTGAGCCAGTTTCAATCCCCCTTGGCCTCCTGTTGTGTGGACTCAGTCAATGTTGTAACAGTGTATGCTTTTCACAAAAGTGAAAATTGAACTTCAAAGATGGGCTATAACTTCCCCAAGGTGCCACACCTCCTGAGTAGCATAAAAAACTGAAGTACCAGTCGAGTCCCATTCCAAACCCAGCCATTTCTCACCTGAATACACTATCTTTCATGCATGTTCTCAGAGAAGAAATTCTCACCTATGCTTTGCTGACAGTGTGAGCATGAGAGTTTCCAGTCTCAAGACACATTGGTGGTAGATATAAGGATTATTCTTTTCCCCAGGGGCTATAATTTCACACCAACTCATCTCTATGCATTGTTCTTTCCATTAAGAGTATAAAATTCACCACTGCAGAAACCACTACTGGTGTCTATATGAGAAATATATAGTCTGAGGATGAGAAAGAGTAGAGAAGGGGCAAGGAGAAAAAGAGAAGGATTATATTATCACAGAGCTCATTATTATAACTATCTTTGCAACTTGGTGTGGGAATAATATAGTGACTGAGAAAACCTGGCCTTGATCCTCATCTTCCCTCTGTTCTGTGATCTCATGTGTGTGTAGCCAAGGCAAGTCTCCAAGTCCATAGAAATATGGACAGTTACACCAGTCCCACAGAATTAGAGCCTTGGAATCCTACCTGGTAATAATATTGTCAGGATAATGGAGTTCTACAAGACCTAGCTCTGTGTAGCCATCAACACATGAACTCAGGTCAACAGCTAATTTTGTTCAAGGGAAGTCAGCACTAGTGATGAAGAAGGCATATGATCATCTCAAGAATCACTAACATTCAGTGTGACTGGAAGCCAATAACCTGATTTCAATAGACTTCTGTTTACTTATCAGTATAATGAATGTGCCAGAATCTTATTAAAAGAGTTGTGAAGATTAAGTCAGGCCATGAAATAAAATGCTCTAGAACAGTGTCAGGCAGACACAATGTGCTTACACAGTAAGTTCTTTTTTTTTTTAATGTTTATTTTATTATTTAGTCATATGTATGTATATGTGTAGGTGGCCATAGAGGCCAGAAGAAGGTGTCAGATGTTTTGGATTTGGAGTTGCAGGAGGTTGGAAGCCACCTGACATGGATGCTAAGAACTAAAACCCAGTAGTTATCTGGAAAAGCAACAAGTACTTTTCACCACTGAACCATCTCTCTAGCAATCAAAATCTTTAGTCACATCTTCAAAATGTCTTTTGTCATAGAAGACAGCAGACGTCCAGATGGTCAAGATTAAAGCATGGACTTTGGTAGGAATGAGTTTTTTTCATCTCACCACACTCATACAGGCTAAAAGTTGATACTATCATCATTCTATTTTAAAGGTTAAAATAATAATAAAATGAGTAAAAATTAATCATAAAAATAAATAAAAATTTAAGAAACTCCCCAAAGGTAACATATATGATACTGATGATGAAAGACAAAGCAAAGGCTGGCTCTGCATCATGTGTATATTTTAAGAAAACAAGCTAAGATGCTCACTACACATTGTGTATAAATCCAAAAGCTTGGCCTAAAGGAACTTCGAAATTCATGTTCTTTTTGATGTTCTGTGAGTCTCTGTTCAGGGACAAGAGTAAAGGCACAGTTCTAACTGTGGTTGGCTCTTCTTGTCTGACTCTTATGTAAAGTAAAGAAGTCCCAGGACCCTGAGAGGATGCAAGGCAGTGGTAGGAGCAGATAATTTGTAAACAAGATTAAAAAGAAGAACAGAACAAGCTCTGCTTCTTTATCTACCATCTCAGAATAATAAATACAAGCTCTGCTTCAGATCCTGAAATAGTCCCTATTGGGCTCTTCCCTGGCAGCCCAACCATCAAAATCAATGACGATCATGTTGGCGTTTTGCTAATTGAACCAAACAGGAGGTAACTGGTCTTGAAAAATTCTGTAATGAAGTAATTAGTTACTCCATCAGTAAACGGAAATAATAATCACAGATTGTTAAAGCTGAAAATAAACTTCCTGATTATAGATGAGGGACCTGCAGCAAAGCAGTGTCTGAACCAATTGGCACAGCTGTTACAGCTAGACTGGGGTATGCACCAGGTTTCCCACATGCTAGTCTGGGATGACTTCCAGAACTGCCAGGCCCTAGACATTTGAGTATCAAATGCTACTCTTTTTCCTAAGATCTGGAGCATGGGGGATAAAATGAGGAGCTGGAGAACATGCCTGGCTTCCGTGGCTCCAAGTAAGGACTGGGAAGACCGAAAGCTTTGTGCATCTGGGGAGTCTCTTGTCTCAGATCCTCATCCAAAAACAATTTGTTGGAATGGCCAGGTTACTTAACTTTTGGGAGCCAATCTCACTGGAAAATGGCTAAACATCATTTGCAGACTTTTAGAAAAACAAAAGTAAATCATATATAGTGAAATATAATTATCATTATTATTAACACTATCAGAATGACTCCTTTTTAATTTGGTCAGCTTTTGGAAGAAAATAATCTCACCCATTATATAGCAATAGCAAAGTAATAATACAAGTCTAAAAATGGGTCTCAGTTGCTCTCCTTACTTGTTGAAAGTGTCCAACTGTTCTACTCCCATTTCTGAACCATGGGAATTTGTTTAGGAATAAACATGTGAGCCAATGACAGCCAACAGCAGACCTCTCTGGAACTTTTTCAAGAATCCCTGAAAAGAACTCCCTTCTAAAACATGAAATCTCTGTAGTACATTGGCCTTGCCTCTTGATTTCATCAGAGAAAAATTTTATTTAAAAGTAATTTCAAGCCAACGCAACCAAAGTTTGGATACATGAGGATGGAGAAAGAGACAAGATGGCAGACAAAAGGAGAAATAAAGGAGAAATGGAAAAATGAGAGAGGAAAGGGTGGGAAGAATGGAGGGAAAGAGGAAGGGAAAGAGGGAAGAAAAGAGGATGGAAAGAGAGAGGGAAGGAGAAAGGGAAAGATAGAAAAAGGGAAGAACAGAGTAATGAAAATCCTGAGAGCACCAATACTTTGGATGGTTCTCCCTGAATGAGCTCAAAGTCAACCCTTTGCAGAAGATTCCCAAGTTTTCAAACAGTTTGGGAACAGTCACTCAGCTTTAGATGACAGAGCTGGTACCCATCTGGTAAGCTCTATGTGGCATCTGCTGTGTGTAGTGAGACTGGAAGCAGCAAGGTGATGAACACAGCCCAGTCCCAGTGACAACTATAGTTCTTGTTCCTACAAAGGCTTTGGAAATCTTTGTGCTGATAATATAAATTCTGTCTCACTCCACTACCACATGTTAGATATATGATGAGATGCTCACAGTTTTCCACTTGGCCAAATTATAGTGATAGTGAAGACACTTTACACTAGTTCAGCTTGAAACTGGGAATGTTAAGCATTATTCACAGATATTCTCAATTTTTGACTCTATCCCTTTCTTAGGTAAAGGCTGTTAAAATAAACACTTATATGCTTAGAGCACTGAGTGAACATGCTTACGTTCCAACAGTTAATCATGACTGAAACCTAACTACATTATGATTTCTTGATCATAATGAACCTCAGTATCACTTTTTAAACTATATTTCTAAGGGTTATATAGGTTGTATACAGTTTTAAAGGCAGCATCTTATCCTACTGAAAGAATATATTTCATTTGTCTCTTTGATGAGGGTCACAAATAATGAAAGATTACTACATATGGAAGACATTTGCTAAGATGAAGCTTGGGTTCAAGTGAGAAACATATTTATTCCCCAGGGAAGGTTCAGTAATTAAAAACCTTCATAGAGTATTTGCTTCCATCCTTTATTCACTGGGCCCTGGAAATTTGTACATGTCCCTCCATCCTCATCCTGTTGGCCCAGCAAAGATAGTAAGGCACATTGTAACAGCAGAAAGACCCTGCTATAGATGGAAATAAGGGGTAGCTACTCTTGAAAGAAAAATGAACTGCCATGTCCTATGTATGAGAGATCTACTCATGTAGCAAACAACCACAGTTCTTGTCACTAACTGACATTCTGTGTGTGGTAACTGACCTATCAATCCATCTCTAAATCAGAAATCTATCATAAAAGAAGTCAGCACATGTTAAGAAGAGACATGAACATTTAACAGCATGAGACAGACAGTAAAGATAACTTGAATGCTCAGGAACATCTCTCATCCAAGAGCTGACATCAAAGCAGAACCCCAAGCTATGTTGGACAAGTCATGTTATTAAACATGTCAGTGCCCTTTTCATATGTATTCAGTCAAATGTGGAAGATTTGAGGCAAGAGAACGATTCTTTGTGTGAGGAGGGAACGGGAACCAATGAGACAGGAGAAGATAACAAAGGGAGATAAAGGACACAGGGTCAAGAGTAGGCCTTGTTGGGTTCTGTATCAAAGAAAACTTGGCAATCTCAATGAGAGGGAAGGATGTTTAAGTAGAGTGGATTATCTGACTTAGCATTTAGAAGGATCACACTGGTCTAACATGAGGAATAAACTATAATGATGCCTGCTTTGGGGACCCTTTCCTCCTACTGGGTTGCTTCTGCTACCAGCTTTAATAGGAAAGTACTTAGTACTTAATAGCAAGGTACTTAGTCGCACTGAAACTTGATGTGCCATGGATGGTTAATATACATGGGAAACCTCCCCTTTTCTGAAGTGAAGCAGAAGAAGCGATAAAGCAAGGGGAGTCAGGAGGCAAGGACTGGGAGGAGAATCTGTGCTTTGATTTATAAGTAAATAAGTAGATAGATTGTAGATAGATAGATAGATAGATAGATAGATAGATAGATAGATGAGAGAGAGAGAGAAAGAGAGAGAGAGAGAGAGAGGTGTCTTTCTCTGAATTAATCAGATGAATTCTGCATTTTTAGTTATCTGTTTCAGAGGTTTAGTCCATTATTATCATGATGGGAAACATAGCAGTGTATAGACAGACAAGGAGCTGGAGGAGCTAAGAGTTCTACATCTTGATGTCAAGGTTGCAGAAGGAGACTCTGTTCTACAACGGGTGGAGCTTTAGCCTAGAAGACCTCGAGCACTCCCCAACAGTGACACACTTTCTCCAACAAGGCCACACCTCCTAATAGTGTCCCTCCTTAGAGGCCAAGCCTTCAAATATATAAATCTATGTGGACCAAACCTACTCAAACAACCACATTATATTTGGTTAATGTCTCTTGGAGACCTGCACTTTTCTGAGTGGAGGAGAGGCGGTGATGGTGGTGGTGAATCTGGGGGAGAGGAGAGGTGGAGAGAATAGACTGGGGAGAGGGTTGGAGAAAAAACTGAAGTCAGTATGTAATATATGAGAGAATAATAAAAAATAAAAACTGAGAAAAAATAGGAACTAAGCACAGTAAAAATTCAAAACAAATTAACCAATGATCAAAAATCTGGACATGAACCCTATCCACACACAGTCTTCATTTCTATAACAGTGAAACTTACTTTTATTTTCCAACTCAAATGTGGTTCTATACTTAGAGAGCTACATAGTCCACCAGAGTTCACATTCTTTAATATACTTCTCCATTCCTTTTCTCTTACTTCTCAGAATCCAAGGGTAAGAAGCTTCACTGTTATCCAAATCAAACAAAAAGCTTCTCTTCTCTTGCTTCTTACCTGCTTTCAGTTACTACCCTGCCTACTCACCACCTTGTTGCCTCGTATCCAAAATCCAAGAGAAGTTAGCTGTCTTCACTGTCTTCTTGCATAACTTTTTCTCTCTACTAAACCAGATGCTGATGCATGTAAACACACATTGTGATCAATAGAAATTTCAATCATATCTTGCTTACTATCAGCAACCATAGATCTGTGTGCCTTGTCATCTTCAGTGCAAAAACATCATAGAATAATTCCAAATCTTTCTATATCCAATGCAGCAGCTCCAGACTAATAACCATCAGGCTTCATTCAAGTAGACCTGTTTCCATGGTACTAGCCAGATGAAATGTATACTGTGACACCAGGTGGCAACTCTGACATGACTTCGTCCATTTCTACTTTCCAAGGATTTCACATGACATAAACAACTCTGCGTTTTGCCTCTTGTGTATCTCTGCAGCTATAATCCAATCATGAAAACCTTCTCCGTTTGTCAAAATCCTAAACCGTCAGCAGACTCCCAAGATGGCAAGTGTTGAATTTTCCCAGGGTATATTCTTTTATCACTCTGTTATACTAGTCTGGTGGCCTACTAAATCTCTGATCTATGCCAACTGCCTTTTCTAGAGCTCTGATCTCAACTTTTAGGAATTCTGCTCATACCCTCTCATAGCAAGCAAAGCTCACTCAGAAAAAAATACTAATACCAAGTCACTGAAAATTCCATATTGCATCATTTGTTTCTGCAGTGATGCTGTGGGAGGAGACTGAAGGCAGTCTTGTTTATTGTTATAATTATGGAGTTGATTAGATGTTTGAACTAATTGTGATTAGGAATAGAATTTATGGAATTAATGAATAGATGGGTATTTTACCAGTTGTGTACAAGATCTATTACTTTCAGTGATTGGTGAGAGGAAATGGAGATCAGAGGATCTTATTAGTAGCTCTCATTGAATTTTACTAGTCTGGATTTTCATCATAGTGTCTGCAACAGATTTTAAAGCAATACATGTCCTCTCAGTATCATAAATGTGTACATTTCTCTTCCTTTTGAAAGAACTCATTGCAGTTTTCTATTCTATTTTACCATTCTCATTTCCCAGTATGCCTTAGCTTTAAGCCAGGCAGTTTCCTAGTCATTTTATAACCTCTTATCTACATGCACCTTTACATCTTTCCATGAGGATTTTCTCTCATTGCAAGCTCTAACTATGGCTACATTTAATCAGAATTATTTCTCTTAGAGTTCAGATTTAATTCAAATAAATTTGTCTAATTCTCTGCTGAGCCTCTTGAACTTGGTATCCTGTTAATTTTTTCATTATTTCTCCCACTTTAGTATTGTATCCAGGACAAACACAAATCTAAGGAAACGTGGGCAAAATAAGTTAAATAAGAGAATAAATGCATGCATGGAAATATGCATGGCTAGGTGAAATAATTCATGAATAAAATGAATAGAGAGGAAAAGTAAGTGGATTTGCTCCCGTGAGATAAGGATGTACAACAAGCCTCTTCTCAGTGAAATCTCAGATTTGTTATTACCAGTGCAAGTCACCCAGAAGTAAGAATCTCAATGGGCTGTGACTCATTCTTCTAAGTCCCTACAGGAGGGTATCCCCTACACTGGAAGTAAACTGCCTATATGACAAGATAAGGGCAGATACTATTTGGGTAAACACAACCTTCTTTTTGATAAAAATCTTTTATAATGCAAACTTCTCTAAAAATTCAGTGTTTGGAAGCTTCTTGTGATTAAAATTGTCCACAGGCAAATATCTCACCAGCAGACAGATCACATCTCTAAAGTGTCAACATTCGGGCTTGTCCAATTCTAAAATAATTTTAACTTTGCAAACTCTGTATTACTGCTTTGCAAAAGAAAATGGGAGAAAGGAACCTTAAAGGCATTTCAGTTGGGAATGAATCTTCTTTATGTTTCTTGTTTCTTAAATGCTGCTTCCACTGAGTATTTTTACAGTAGGAATTAGCACTAGAAAGCAATAAAATATGTGCTAGAACATTTGAAACCCCACCTCAAAACAACCACAACATGTAAAAGTGATTAAGAGGACAACTGCAAATGGCAGCTATGGATTGTAGGTATGGAAATGCTTGCTATGGTTGCAGAACATTGCAAACAAGAAGAGAGCTGCCCCTTCTGTCTTAAGATCAGATCCTTCAAGTTTTTCTTTAGAGCTTTGCACTGATGGACCCCAACAGCTGGCCAAGTAGAAACATGTGCAGATCCAGTCCCAGCTCCAGTAGGAAGATACAGATGGTGGAGTCAGTGCTGAGAGACTGAGTCAGTAGCTTAGAGAAAGAGAGATAGGAATATTGTTTCCTAAAACTTCAGATGCTTGCAGTAGAATAACAAAATATTCTTTAATAACACAGAGATCTGGCAGAAGAACAGCCGAATAAGCAAAATGCAAATGGGAGGGCTGGAAGGAAAGTTAATTTTCCTCTCTTTAAAATGGCTTTCAGAGCTAGTGGAAAGAGACCCAAATGGAAGATACCAGATTTCAGAAAATTAAAATGTGCAGATGACAAAGACTAAGTGTCTATATAAAAAAAACAATCTGCAAGAAGAGACTGTGGTAAGGAGGTTGTTCTTTTCCTAGTGAAGCTGAGCCAATTTATACTCAGTAAACAGACTACTGGTTGAAAGTGCTCACCCTCCTTGGTCTATATTTCCCAATTAGGACAATGAAGACACAAAACTATGCCTCTCCCACTGCTTGTCAAATGGGATGATTTTAGAGATAGGTACAGTAAGTTGTTGGTATGCTACTAATCACATAGTATCTGTGGTTACCTCTACTAGAGATTAGTCTTACTCTGCTCTACAATCCACCAGCTTTTGCTACATTTTCTCTAACAATGAAGACATTGGCTAGATGTTATGAATGAATATGGAATGTCTTCTGTAGAGTCATGTGTTCTAACATTTGGTCTCCAGCTGGTGGCACTGTTTGGGAAGGCTATGAAACCTTTAGGAAATTGAACCTCACTGAAGAAAGTGGGATACAGAGGGTGTGCCTTAAGACTTTATATCCCAAACCTACTTCCTGTCCATCATCTGTTCCTGAGTATAGATGCAAGGTAGACACTCTGCCTCCTATTTCTTCAGCCATATATTTCTCATTTGCTGCCATGTCTTCACTGCCATCATGGACTATGTCCCTGTGGAACTGTAAGACCAGATAAACCTTTTCTTCTTTAAGCTTCTGTGAGTATTTAGCCATGTAACAAGAAACAAAGCCATAGCCTAAGGCATATTCATGGAAGGCCATGTATCATTGGAATTGCCCAAATGAAAGATGTTAAGTTCATTCCTGTTTTCTACACATGGATATGTCCCTCCTATCTGTCACTCAATCTTTCTCCTGGGAACAGAATAGTTTAGTGTCCTCTGGCTAACACAAAATGATCTTTTCTACTTAAGGCCTAAGCCAAACTCACTTGCTGCCTTCTCCAAAACTGTTCTGGCACAAGTCAAGGCCAGATTAGAGAAAGAATCAACTTAGATACATTATTTCTTTATACAAAAGCTGGAAGAAAATTATATTCTATTGATAAGCCAAACCATAAGCTAATATGAAAAATTGTATGAAACCAAACTAACAAAAGATTTAGACTTCTGATAGAGAGATTTACATGGGGAAGAGAATGGGATGGTAGGGCAGAGTAAACATTGGGAAAAGGACAACTAATATTAAAATATTATTTAAACACATGGGAATGACTATTTTATGAGTCTTACAAATGATATGTTTTTATAAAAAGCTTAAAATTTTAAAGTAATATTAATAGAAAACAATACATAAATTTTGGCTGCCTTTTGCTAGAACAAAGAAACTGGTGTGGAATCTGAGTAAAACCATTTGTTGACACAATGAGAAATCAGCATCACTGATTCAAACACATCTTCAAAATCAAGTTGGACTTCATTCAGTACACTGGACCCTTCCCATAGGTTATTTTACTATTTTAGTTTGTTCTTTTTATCCACAGACTCTTCCTTTAGAGGTGTGATTATTTTTTTACTCTAGCTGTTGCAAATGTTATAAATGGCCGATGTTAAAAATGTTTTATGTTTTTGCAGAGTACCGTTGATGCTTTCAATGCACACTCAGATTTTATGACCACAGCAATATACCTTCAGAGGTAGGTGGGGCTTTATATCACAGGATGCTCCTACATCCTGATCTGAACAGCTATTAAAATAGCAATAGAGGGTCCATGTGTCAAAGCAAATTTTTCCTTCTTACAAATCATACTTGGTTGGTACTATAGTCATTTCTAAAGGATCTTCTCTGGGAAAGAAAAGATGATAAAACAGTAATAACCTTGAGATAAAATGTAAATTCGATGTTCACTCAAGGTTAAGACTTTGCTAATTCTTTGACTTTTTCTTCTTTTCTTTTTCTTTGCAATCCACTTCAATCCTTTATTGTAATCTCCATCAGCAGTGGCATCTTTAGCTCATGACTCACTTTGCAGTGATTTCATCAGTTGGGTATCACACTAATGTCTAAAGAAGGAATTACTATCCCCCCCCCATGATGAGGAAACTGACAGAGGTACTGAGCAATTTCTTGAACAAGGTCATGCAGCTGGCAAGAAGGAGAGCTGGGAATGGAGCCCAGCCTGGTCCAGTGCCAAAGCGCAGATCTTTTTTCAGAAATCCCTATTATCACCAGGTCTTCATTTTCATCTCCTTGTCAGCCTCAGGAAATCTGGAAAATCTGCCATACTTAGCAAAGATGTTTTAGGTTTATCTTCCACAACATGGACCACAGAAACTCCTTCTGAGTTTTCTCTGCACCTGAAGCTCCTAAGGCTAAGCTGCAATACAGCATCTACCTATGGAAATGCTATTGGCTGAGGGCCTGTGCACTCTCTTCTAAGTGTGTGTATGTGTGTGTGTGGGGGGGGTGTTGCTCTTGTTAAAATACTGTTGAGTCCTACTGAAAGGAACAGTGGGATGCAAATATGTTATCTACAGTTGACATTCTGATCCCCAAGGGGAAACACTACAGGAACAAAAGGAAAAAAGAAAAGGTGAATGGGTAGAAAGAACCAAGAGTTGCACAAAGAATAGGAGTACTTTACATTCAATGGCTGTGATACCCAGTCAGATTTTAGGTGACCTCCAAAAGACCCTTATGATAATAAGTGAATAGCACAATGTGAAACGAGAAGCCATAAGCTGCAGAATGGTGTGTATAAAATAGTCCAATTATCTGCCAGATGCAGAGGTAGCAGAGGTAGCAGAGGTCCTCTTACAGTGACCTGACCCATCTATTCTGCTACATTAACCAACTTTAAACAGATATCCAGGCATATTCTACTGGACTATGAATCAATACTGCCTCACGTGTATTGAATTATTAATTTGGGTTAGATCCTATTCAAAACCACCTTCCTCTATTTCCTCCTCTACTCAGCACAACACCCCTTTGCAGGGGAGTAGTATTAAGCTCAGAGAGGTAAAATGGCATGTTTAAGGCTGCAACGCAATAACCTTTCTCATTATAACTTGTCTCATTCATAAAACCAGGATTGCTGTCAGGATGAAATGAGAGGG
Source organism: Grammomys surdaster (assembly GCF_004785775.1). Taxonomy (NCBI): domain Eukaryota; kingdom Metazoa; phylum Chordata; class Mammalia; order Rodentia; family Muridae; genus Grammomys; species Grammomys surdaster. Next base: position 858,801 of record NW_021620516.1, read on the forward strand.
GGGAAAATCATCAGAGGAGAGTCCAACATGCAGCAAATAGCAGATGTCATTGTGTCTTAAAGCAAAAGTAGGTGGGATTGTAAGTCCTTAGTTTAGATCCCAGGTTTTATAGTCAAACATACTTGTGACATCATCTTCTGGATGGGTGACTTTACAATCCTAAAAGCTAATAAGAATAAAACAATCTACTTTATGGGGCTATTGCAAGATGTAAATGATGCTATGTATTTTGACATGTGAAATAAGCCTATGACCTCCATGACCTCTGCATTCTGGTACCATAACTATTGTAACTCCTTCCTCCTCAGTGTGATAGATACCTGCTTTGCTTCTAATCTGTATGTCAGAAGCTCCAGTGACTTTCATTAAAGAAAACTTTGTTTTAGTAAAGCAGAGAGAGATTGAGAGAGAGAGAGACACAGAGAGAGAGAGAGAGAGAGAGAGAGAGAGAGAGAGAGAGAGAGAGAGAGAGTCCTGCAGACCCCAAGGAAGTAAATAGCCATGCTATCAACTGCACATGAAAAGGGCCAGGAATGACAGGCAGACCTAGGACTAGGGAAGGGTTGCCTCCATTTGGTATCCAGTAGTAAGCAAGGACCCTCAGTTACACAGCCACTGGATGTAATGCAAAAAGGCCTGGAAGAAAATGCTTCTCTGGTTAATTCTCCAAGAAAAAATACAGGCCAGCTGGAAAGCTGCTTTCAGCCTTGTGAGTCCTTAAACAAAGGACCCAGAATAGACCTTTACCCCCAGGAACTGACAGGTAACAGTGTTCTCTGTTTTAAGTTGGCAAGTTGTGGTAATTAAATAGGTAGCAGAAGGTGCCCAATACATGCATGCAAGGCATTCGACACAGTTTTTCATTGTAAAGGCCTTCAAAAATATTCATCATATTATAAACACACATAAACAAACATTTAAAGACAGTTACATAGCAATCTTAAGCAGATGACTGATGCAGTTACTGGATATACGTCTTTTATACAGTTAGGAAGATCTTTTTAAAGTATTAGTGGTTAACATTTCCTGGTGAGGTGGAGTTACAGACAAATACAGCTGTATTCTACGGGTCTCACAGAAATTGTGAGTACATAACATTCAGCCAGTCATCTAGACTATTTAAAGTCAAATAAGAATGGATTCTGTGAAGTACATAGCATAGGAAAAAAATGTACAGTTAGCCATGTCATGTTCTAGACTTTGCTCATATTATTAAATTAAATGACAATTTTTAGCTGAGTGAATAATAGAAGCAAACATTTCATTTAACAGCCATGATACAAATATACATATTCTTTAAAAAAAACTTTCTAACAGCTGGTTGGAATTCAGCCTGAGATGAATTCATGAACATGAATTTTATAACCTGCTTAGTGGGTTATTAAGCTAGGAATGAGCCTGGCTTTAATCTATCAGTCATTCCAGGAATGGAAAGAAAATCCCTTCCGAATACAGATGGCTCCTACATGTACGCCATTGATGTAGGTGCATGTGTGGTCCCTTCCAATTCCAGACATAGAGAATTGGACAGCAAGACCACAAGCACACCAGCAAAAGGGCTGAACGGCAAATAGAGAGGAGGACTGTGCCCTGCCTCAGAGTTCTTCCTGGCTAGAGCATAGAGCAGAGGTCCCACTTGCTCAGTTCTGCTTTTCAAAACTCAGCCTTGTGGTCTGCTTTGCTTGTTTGTTTGAATCAACCATAAAAGGGGGAAAATGTCATCTTAAATTACCATACCTATTCTTTCCACAAAGAACCCATTGAGTGCCTGTTTAATACCAGTAAGAATGACTGCAAAGAAACATAATAGTTTCTTTGCAATGTGTACATTCGGAGAGCAGATCTGAGACTCATGGTTTATGTGCTGTGGCTAACAGCTTTGACTTTGTCTCGTCATAATAATGTAGGTGTCAGCATCATGGGGGCTATGTTCAATATGAATCAGATCCAAGAGATTAATGATGCCTTGTGAGGAAGGGCTTTGGAAATGGCACAGAAGTCAAGAAATATGCTTCAACAGTAACAGGCAGCACTTGACATCCCAGATGGTGCAATGGAGAAGTACCTGACTAATTACCTAATGACCACCCAACAGTATTCAGACTGACTTTCTGCTCATTCTGATATTTTTATTTATTAATGTTACTATCAACACAGGGCTACTGCATCCGAGAATACTCTCAAAAACCTACCTTCTCAGAAAGCTACTGACATGGAACAATAAATAACTCCACAATTTATTTCAAGATCTTTCTAAATGCTAGTCTTCAGTACTCATAACCAGCTACATGCATATCTTTGTCTTTCATTCACTTATCAAATAATGTTAACAGAATTCCTCACACGTGAAGGCACAGTCAGAATGAAATCTATTACTATTAGGCAAGAATGTCTATTAAGTACTTGCCTTTATGTTGAACACATCGTTCCTCTCTCATGCTCTCTGTCTATCTAATAAATTTCTTTTAGCCTCTCTTGTAGTCTGCAAGGAAAAATGACATATTAACAAATAAAATAAAACTGCTGTGTTAGTTCCCAAGCATGTATGGCTGTCAGCTAAAATAACAGATCTGGAGAAGGATAACCACAGAAGTAGGGACTCTTGACACTGTGTGAAGGCAAAATGGCTTGGCTAATGATGGCGCTGAAAATGGGCTCTGGAGGCAGTCTTCATGGATTTGAAGCCTTGTTCTGCCTCCCCGTCTCTGCCTATCACTCCATGCAAGTTCCTCCTTATCACATATCACACTAAAATAATAGTAGCAGTTAAGTAAGTCACGGAACTATTGAGAGAGTGACATAGGCGAAGAGCTTACAATGGTAGCTGACATTTGGTGAGCATTCAATAAATGTTAGCTCTTTTTATTATAAAGGGCATCAAACATTTCCATCCTAACTCTATGTCTCTTTGCATAACATGTGCATTAACTTTTCCTGTATATTTTAAAGAACTCTCTAGTAAAATCTCTCATACCTCGTGTGACTTGGAGGGTAGTCAATTGAAAGCTCTCATAATTGTTTTACTTACTTTTCTCACTGCTATGACCATGGGCCTGACAAGAAGCAACTTATGGAAGATTGTATTCTGATATCAGGAAGCAGAGAGATGAATGCTGGTGTTTTGTTAGCATTCGTCTTACTCAGTTCAGGATTTCAGGTTACAGAATGATGAGACCAACATTCAGGGTAGATTTTCCAATACCAATAGGCCAATGTAGATACTATATTACAGACATCTGTTTGGCATGGGACAGAAGCAAGCCTTGGGTATTGTTAACATCTGAGGTCACCCTTTGAAAACAGGAAAAAAGTCTTAAAACCTTCTCAGAGCAAATAGTAAAGCAGATACATGATTTTCCTACAGGTTCAACAATGTTCACTGCACTTGGGCATCTTGTCTACAGCCCTTAGCCTCTTCCTTACAGTATATGGAATTGTTTCTTTGAGAAACTCTGGCTAAAAGTCTCACTACTTTTTAATGACTTACTATTAACCTTCATTATAATTAAAACATTTCTCAAGATAACTTCCAATTTATTCACAATTATTTGACTGTGGCCTGAGCATCTGTGTTTATTAAACTCATCTAAGCAGACATATTTGGTGATGAAAACATTCTAGTCCCTAGGACAAATATTACACCCTACTCTCTGGCCCTGGAATCTTAGCTGAGTGATAGTAAGACATTTTTAAGATTTCCTAGTCACCTGCTATCTGCTGTAAGATTTTTGTCATGGTGTGTGGTTTTGTTGTTGATTCTTTGTTTTTATATCACAATGATTGTCTAGCATGGGAAGGGCTATATAAATATGGGCGGCCAATGACTGCTATCATATGGAAGACTTGGAGATGTGATGATGAGGATGGTCAAATCCTTCACTCCCTGGAGTGTGTAGTGAGGGCATGGCCAAAGAGCTAATAACCAGTAGTCATTAGGATCAAGGATGCTGATAAAGTTTGCTGGAAAAGTATCTATCCCTTATGAAGCCACTGGGAAAAGCATCCTGGGGAAAGATTCCTGTGGGAGTCATCTCCTAGGCTTGCAGGAGAGAGCAGCTGGCAAGATGAAGTTTGCAAAGGAAAGATGTGATGACAGTCACTGAATACTGCAGGAAGGAGGACTTAATGGTGCTGCTGCTGAGGACCTTAAGTTAACATACAATACTCAAGGGCATTTCACGACTAGTGCAGCCTTCCTCATGGCTCCATATCATCCTGAAGAAAACTAGACCTGAAGATAGATATTGTGTTATGTACTCCCCACAATCCTGTCCATGTCTCCATTTTAAAAACGTTCTGAAAAGACTGCCCCTCCCTTCAGATTTCAGATTCATCCATCATGCTTTGAATTCTCCACCATTCTATCTAAAGAAAATTCCTACTTCTTCTGGATTTTTGAACTTAAGATACTAGACAAAACATGTATGGGGTGCCCACAGCAGTATAGAGTAGCAGCAGTTGGTTTTCTATGGGAAGAAACTTCTCTAAATGGCTTGTAGATGTGTATGTGTAAAAACGCTAGGGATCTGGAAAGCCAAAGGCAGCCCTCTGCCAAGTACTTTTCCCATAAAAGTTTTAAACATGTATGTCTTTCAAAAGGAAACGCAACCCATATGTTTCCAATACGCTTGCATTTAATATATTCAAAATGCTATGTAACGATTTCTGTCACTCAAGAAGTTCTCCGAGACCTGGATTTTCTTTTTATACTCTTTCTATTGTTATAAGAATTTGTAAGTTTGTTCTAGAATAGAAAGAAAATGAAACAGATGAAAAAAAAACATCCATTTGTGTTTGACAAAATAGAAAAAGATTCCCTCCCCTAATAAATTCTTATTTCATGAGCCTCACCTGGACATCGTGGCATTCACGCCCATTTTATTTACAGGAAGGGTGACTTCATAGCTTCACTGGCCAAGACCAGACCCAATGGAGATCCCTTATTCCAGCATCATTATCTACCAGTCTCTGTGTCTTTGCAGTCATACTTTAAAGGAAAAATGATGTAGTACCCTAAGTGGGTAGACCTCTTATGTATCGATTCTGCTCCCTGATCCTTTGTCATAATCCATACCCCCAAACAAGGTTCAGAATGCAAATTCAAGCTTCGAGATCCTGAAGGAGTCATCAATTTCTACCACCATACTTTGAAATATAAAATAAGGAAGGCAAATTCAGATCAAATAAGAAATATCTTATTGAGCATAATATATCCAGAATATTGTTGAAAACATGTTGATATAGAATAATCATATTTTACATTTAATTATTTGTATAAAGTCATTAAGATTTAGGGCTCTTTTCAAATTGGAAAATTTTAAGGGTATCTTAAGCTTTCAAATGAATGTTAGGTTATTATGTACTGTTCTCGAAGGTTCCATGCTTGGAATAGATGGCTCGAGAATGATCATGCTATGGAAATGAACACTATCATTTGGATAAAGTTGAAGTGTGTCCATAAAGAATTTTCATGTTTGAAGTTTTCTTCTCAGTATGGTGATTATAGAAGTCATAAAACGTTTAAGAGGTAAAGCCTAGTAGATTAGGTCATTAGGAGAGATCCTCTGGAAATAACTCAAATAGAAAGTAGATGGCATTGTAATGAAAAAGCAAGAATATCTTTTCTACATTAACTGGCTCTCCATCTCACTACAGAATCTCTGCCTGTTGAACACACTGCTACTCTGAAGACATCTTCCACAATGTGATGTTAGCTGAAGGTCCTATCTACTACCAGCCAGTGTCAGTACCACAGTCTCAAAACTGTGGGTTAAATACACTTCTTTGTAAGTCATTCAGTATCAAGAGTTTTGTTACAGCAACAGAAAATAGATTGCACATACTGCAAACTGGAAATGTAAATATTTGTTCCAGGAAACCAGGAAAGATAAATCATTATTCCTTTGAAGCTTTTCTACAGGAAGTGAAAACAAATACATTTCTTTAGACAAGGTTTCCTCGTATCTTGCTCCAGTGTCTGACCTTGCCAGGGATCCTGCCATGGGCTGAATGTGAGACTCAAAGGATACTCCAAGGGTACTAAATGTTATGGCTCTCCATTTCTTCATCTATTCTTGATGTACTAGAAGAACTTGAGTTTCCTACTCTCCCCTTGTGCACCACTAAGTGCACCTACTGCCTGTCTTCTTTAACCCAATTTATGGCTGACAGTTAAATTCATTTACCTTGCAATCCTTAGTTTATATTTTAATGCCTTAAGATCCTTCAAATGCTTGGCTTTTAAAATGTTATCTTTCTGTGCCCTGTCTAATAACAATAAAGCCTAGCTCAACACTCCTAGGAAGAATTTTGTATTTTAAACAGTGCCTTGCCTCTCCTCTTGAAATATTGAAACCTATCATTTCCATGTGTAAATGCAATTTTAACAGAAAGAAGTATATTGTCTTATGATTTCCAACCTATTGCCTTTAGCATATTGTTAATAAATGCTAGTTCCTGTAATTCCTTGTCTCTTTTGTCTATCTATCTATCTATCTATCTATCTATCTATCTATCTATCTATCTATCTACTTCTTTCCGGTGTCCTTTCAGCTAGCAAATCTCTTATCCTTCTAGCTTGCTGCACATATTACCCTTTCTCCTCTCAGGCACCCCAAATGCTTCCAGGAAACATGGAAGCCTTTCAGCCTGGGGACAGTGCCCTTTTCTCCTTTGAGCACCTCTACCCCACTTTCTTTTCCTTTCTTCTTTTTCCTATATATTTAATTGATTCTTTAGGAATTTCACATCATGTACTCCTTTCACACTCAATTTCCAGTCCTTCTGTGTCTGGATCTCCCCTCTAAAAATAAAATATTAAAATTAAAAAATATATTATTTGTGAGCTGGGCATGGTGTTCCAAGTCTTTAATATCAGCACTTGAGAGGCAGGAGCAGGCAGATTTCTGAATTTGAGGCTAGTCTGATCCATAAAGTAGGTTCCAGGACAGCCGGGGCTATAAGTTAAACACGAAAGAAAGAAGGAAGGAAGGAAGGAAGGAAGGAAGGAAGGAAGGAAGGAAGGAAGGAAGGAAGGAAGGAAGGAAGGGGGAGGGAGGGAGGGAAAAAAGAAGGGAGGAACAAAGGAAGGAGGAAAAGGAAAAAGAAAGAAAAGCAAAGAAAGGAAAGAAAAAGACACCTGACTTCATAGAGTCCTATCCCTCATCATAAAGGGCTCACAAAGCTATCTTTACAGATAGATTCCTTGCCCTCTCCTCTCTCTGATATTCTAATTCTACCATCTTAGAACTTTGAGCTGCTGTTTTTGAAGGACTCTACCTTTGACCCTGCAGTTTGGGCTTACCTTTTTCTTCTTTGGCAGTTCCAACCCATTTTCTGAGGACCTACATCAACTGCCTGTTCACTCTGTAAATAGAGTGAGTACTCTCCTACCCTTCTCTTTCATTTAAGCCAGTCATCCTAGCACCCTCTTGTTTCCCAGGTAGAATGCTCACCTACCCTGTTCTTTTGTTCTTTGACACCCCATTCCTATTGTCTGAGGACGTACACCAAGAACCTGATCACTCAACGGGTAGTGAGAACCCTCACTTCCATGTACCTCTAATACCTTTGACGTCTGAAGGCATGAGTGGAGCATCTGCTCACTCGGCAGGAGACTGCTTCAACCACTCCCATCCTAGTGCCCTAACTCTGTTGTATCAGGATACCATGTACTGAATCTTCTAGGTCAGAGGACACCCATCACCCTGAATGTGAGAGTACTTATGGAGCCTGCACAAACATTCCCAACTGGATTCCATACTTCTGCAAAGATAATCACTCTATCCTTGCTTACCTTATCACTACCTAACTAGAGTTTCACAGGTCAGAGACCACTCCCATATGGGTGAACATTCAAACCCCTCACATTTCAAGCCTGCTACTTAGCACCCATATGCTCCCTAGTTCAGAGGCCAGAGTCTGTCATTCCATGGCACATACTACCTGCTGTTAACTCCCTCAGAACACTCACTGCTAAACTTAGTGTCCAAAGATTAACCTCAACACTGTAATTTTGAGTGACTTCATAGACAACTTTATCCAGTGGACAGGTCATCCAAAACTAAATATAAACAGAAACAGCAGGGCTAAATGGCATTGTAGAGCAAATAGACCTAACAGATAATCACAGAAATTTCCACTAAAACAGTACAGAGTACACATTATTCTCAGCAACCCATGGAAGTTTCTATAAAACTAGATACCATACTGGAAAATAAAACAAATCACAATAATGAAAGAAAATTGAAATAATGCCTTGTATTCTACCTAACCACAATCAAATAAAGCTTGAAATCAATAGGAAGAAGAAAATAAAACAAAACCCTCCAGAAAAAAGCACAAACTCATACAGAGTAAACAATATATTCTTGAAAGATTAATGAATTGCTGAACAAACCAAGAAGGAAATTGTAAAAGTTCATAGAACCAAATGAAAGTGAAAATATCTACCAAAATCTCTGGAAAAAAAAATAAAAGTAGTCCTAAGAGAGCTTAGAGATCTAACAGCATAAATTAGAAACCCAGAGAAAACTCACATAAATAACTTAAGACTGTGTCTTTGGAGAACAGAAAAATAAAACAGAAATATATGAAACCCAAAAGCATGAGAAGAAATAATTAAAACAAGATCTGAAACTCATAAAATTAAAACAAACAAAACATACAAATAATCAATGAAATGAAGAGTTGGTTCTTTGAAAAAGATTAACAAGCTTGACAAATCTTCACCTAAAAGAAAGATACAGAGGAAGTAAAACAATAACATTCGAGGAAGATCTCAAGGGAACTCAGGAAATCATAAGGGCAGACTTTCAAAACCTTTATTCCATGAAAGTGAGAATGCCCTAAAAGAAATATACAGATGTCTAGCTGCATCTGAACTCAAAGGTTATATTAAGATGAGACCAGGAGTTTAAACAGACCTGTAACAAATGAGAAGACTGAAGCTGCAATAAGTGTCTCCTTACTAAAATCAGTTCCAAGTCCAGATGACTCCATGGCAGAATTCTACCAAGCATCTAAAGGAAATCTACAACCAATGCTTCATAAATTACCTTATAATAGATATAAGAAACACCCACAACCTTCTTTTATGAAGCCAGTATTACTCTAATACAAAAACCAGATAAATACATAGAAGCAAAAGAAGAAAGGCATAGACCAGTGTTCCTGATGAGCGCTTTATTAGCTATACAGCATGATCTGTTACTGTCTGGTGCTAGTCAAAAATGCTTAAAATCTCCACGGAGTAGAATCTGTTGCAGAACCTTCTCAAACACTAAAAAATAATACCAGAGCGAATATACTGCATTAAGATTCATCCATAACCTGTTCTAAATGCCCTGGGAAGCCGAAAGTTCTTTATTCATTAACTTATGTTTTAAACTCTAAAGGAGAAACTGTGGCTTTTGTCAGTATGGTTAATTTTCAGCTTCTATTAACTAGAGAATAAAAAGAAAGAAGAGAGAGAAAGGGGAAAGGAGAAGGAATAAGGGATAGAAAAAGTGAGGGAGGAAGGGAGGGCGGCATTCTGGCTATCTGTCCATCTCTAGCAAGGTCATCTATCAGACACCACCCCCACTGCCTGGTGGGTCAAGGTGTTCTTATTGTCACTCTAGCTGAATTGCAATATTCTAATATGCATCTTACTCTGACAGTTAAATGCTACTGTTCATTGCTATTTCAGATACCACTCATTTTATTTGATGCCAGAGAGCTGGGGTCCATGGGAAGATCTCCCATGCCAGTACTGGCATACAGAGGATGGATGCTATTTAACTTTTCAGAGTCTTGATTTTCAAACATTTCTTAGTTCCTCAGTGAAGGGGTTATTCCTAATAATACAAGTGATGGAGCAGTCACAAGTTTGGATTGTTTTAAACACTGCATGCATATAAAATGATGAAAGTATATGGATGGACAAAAAAATTGTTTGATTTAGGATGATTTTCTATGAAATTTTATTCTTATGACTATGTCTAAAGTTTTAAGAATTCTGTGTCATGCACTGCATAGAATAGAGAACCTATGACTTGAAAAAAAAAGGCTTGTATTACACCAGTGTCCCCAGCACAATACACTCTGTTCTATACATCTGTGTTCCTAGAATACTCCCATGATTGTACTTAGAGATTCATTTTTTTTAAAACTCAGTATTCTGCTATCTCAGAAGACTTTGAACTTGATGGGCTTCTGCATTATTTTCATGTACATACTATGTCATATTAAAATGATGGTAGGTTGAAGTTTGGGTCTATTTTGTGTCTCTACCTGTATGCAGTTAAACTATTGATATCTAATACTAGAAATGACAGGTTTATCCCACCACGACCATAGTTTGATTAGTGGTAAATTCAAATTTTCTCATTTATCATTTTCTCATCACAGCAGATTCCTAAGAATAAATATGACTTCTTATTATGCACACGCAGGTGCACTCAGATTCTCTCTCTCTCTCTCTCTCTCTCTCTCTCTCTCTCTCTCTCTCTCTCTCACACACACACACGCACACACACACACACACACACACACACACACTCACATGCACAGGCACACACATTTTGAAACTAATGAGTTATAGTGGGACTTTCTCTGACCCTCTGACCCTGTAGCATAAATAAGACAGAGACATTTAATATACTTTAAAGCTTAGGCCTTTTGCTTGGGCAGTCTTCTGGCTACTCTAAACATTAGTGGACTAACTAGACTTTCTCTGCTATACTAAGATCCATCTGTTCCCTCTGTGTCCTCTTGAGTCTCCCACTTCTGTTTCTTCCCCTGCATTATTCTCTCTGCCAGCCCCCTCCTTCCTGCCTTCCTTATTGGCCATCAGCTCTTTATTTCAACCAGTCAGCAATGAGAGAATCTCTCATAAAATTCTAGATTTTCTGTAGACAAGGAGATCTGACTGACTTTCAAGTGTCTGAGCAGGTATGGAAGGACAAGTATTTACAAATAATAAGACCAATGATGAGCCATGGAAATAACAATACTAATATCCTGCCAACATTTAGCCCTCTACAATTTATGGAATTAACAATTGCAAACATAGAGACACAATTTCCCACAATGTGAGGAAAAGGCTACCCCAACAGTAAGTTCTTACACTTTTCCATTGTCTCTCCTCCTGGGCTTCATTTTTTTCATCAGAGCATTTAACATTCAGACTGACAAATCACAAGCACCCAATAAATACATCTCAGTTCATTGTCATGCTGGACAAATTCCAGTAAAAAACATGACTGTTGAAAAACAAAAGCCCTTTTAAAAGCTCAACATTGAACATTTCAGGACCTAAGGTCCCTCCCTTATCAACTCTAGATCTCATTGCAGCCCTAACTCAGCAGTCATTTCTAAATCGAAGTCTCTGTCATGTGAAGCTGGTTCTGTTAGACAACTAGTAGGACTAAAATTACAGCCACTATGAAAACTCTGACTCGGGCTGGAGAGATGGCTCAGCGGTTAAGAGCACAGACTGCTCTTCCAGAGGTCCTGAGTTCAAATCCCAGCAACCACACGGTGGCTCACAACCATCCGTAATGAGATTGGATGCCCTCTTCTGGTGTGTCTGAAGACAGCTACAGTGTACTCATCAATAAAATAAATAAATAAATAAAAAAAAAAAGAAAAAAAAAAAAGAAAACTCTGACTCAGAAACCTCAGACCTGTAGATAATTAAAATCATGGCTTAAATGTTACAGGAGTAAATATTTAAGTTTAATTTACTTATTTTATATAGTATAAAGGGCTGCTAACTCCCTCCGCCAATATTTTGAAAATTGATATAATTTCCTTTTTTTCTGAGCTAAATTTACTTGAGTATCAATATTTTGCAAATAAAAGTGCTAATTAAGGTTATGTGGTTTTTTTGGTCTGATATAAAGAGTATTCAACAAAGTTTTAATAGTTCTTTTGTTTGTTTTGATTCCGATAAATTCATTAACCTCTTAGTGTCTACAATAGCATAGTAGTTACAGTAATATTGATTGAAATTGAACCTAACTTAAGTAGTTTCCAAATATAATCTCACTTAATACTTACTAAAATCCCTCTCCTCTGGTTTAAAGATAAAGAAAACAGGAGTTAAATTACCAAATAAAATGTTGCATTGAAATATGGATTCGTTATCACTGAAGAGAATCCCAGTCTACTGCTTTGAGCTCTCCTGACAGAATGCTGGAAATTGCAGTTGATTTTCTTGGCACAACAGGTTGGCACAATTGGTGTGGGCTCCACATACCTACTCACACTCAATGCAGCTCAGAGCCCTAAGCATGTCCTTTGAAAACTCACGAAGAATCGTCTCAAAGTGGCAATAGTTCAGCACCTTTCTAGTCCCAAAATCCACATAATCCAACAAAATAAATTCAGAACTTCACCAACGTTTTGGTCTGAATTTGAAGTATCTCCTATAAGGTCATGTGTTGAGCAACTCATGGTCTCCAGCTGTTTTGGGAGATTGTTGAACCTTTAGGAGATAGAGCCTTGCTGGACAGTATGTTAGAGGAATGAGGATTTGAGGTTTTGACAGTCAACCCCACTTTCTCCTCTCTGCTTCTTGTATAGCTGAAATGTGATAAGCTGACCTTATGTGCTGTTGCAATGACTTCTTTGCAATGATGGACAGTAGCTCTGGAACTGTGAGCTTGCTCCTCTAAGCTGCTAATTGTCAGAGTGCTCTATCACAGAAACAGAAAAGTAGCTATTACAACCAATAAGGATTATCTATTTGCCATAATGACTTCTTGAAAAGTCTAGGATTACACAAGCATGGGTCTTACAGCTCCTCAAAAGACTCATAAATAAGGAAGCATCCCAAGGACTGTCCAAAACAGACAGCATAACAAATACTTAAAGAACACAAGCCACAGAAGCAGGAATATTGATGCCTCCACAGTGCCGAGAGTCAGGGAAAACCAGAGTGTTGCTGCTTTTCCCTGCATTGGGCACAGTATTATTGACTATCAGATCCTAACCAGATGATGGGGCAGATGAGACAAAAGCAACCAAAGCCTGCATATAACTGACCTCAGTAACATTCAAGTCACCTTCCCTGATCCTCTGGTTTTCAAAAGATCTAGGATTCACATGCTCAAAAAAAAAATTCAAGGCAAGTGTCTATGTCTTGAAACCAATGAATCTTGTAGAATGTATCAGTGAGCAAAATCCATTCTGCTGATTTGCCCTGGGACTGACTTTCATAAAAGATTTAGAGGACTTCAAGCAATTGTGTTAAAGGTACAAATTGCAAAATGCAAAAAACCCCTAACTCAAAACATCCAGGAAATCCAGGACACAATGAGAAGACCAAACCTAAGGATAATAGGTATAGATGAGAATGAAGATTCCCAACTTAAAGGGCCAGTAAATATCTTCAACAAAATTATTGAGGAAAACTTCCCTAACCTAAAGAACAAGATGCCCATAAACATACAAGAAGCCTACAGAACACCAAATAGACTAGACCAGAAAAGAAATACCTCCCGTCACATAATAATCAAAACATCAGATGCACAAAACAAAGAAAAAATACTAAAAGCAGTAAGGGAAAAAGGTCAAGTAACATATAAAGGCAGACCTATAAGAATTACACCAGACTTCTCACCAGAGACTATAAAAGCCAGAAGGGCCTGGACTGACATCATACAGACCCTAAGAGAACACAATTGCCAGCCCAGATTACTAAACCCAGCAAAACTCTCAATCACTATAGATGGTGAAACCAAGATATTCCATGACAAAACCAAATTTGCACAATATCTTCCCACAAGCCCAGCACTTCAAAGGATAATTGATGGAAAATGCCAACACAAGGAGGGAAACTACAACCTAGAAAAAGCAAGTAAGTAATCTTCCAACAACCCCAAAAGAAGAAACAAACATAACTTTACCTCTAATAACAAAAATAACAGGAAGCAACAATCATTTTTCCTTAATATCTCTTAACATCAGTGGTCTCAATTCCCCAATAAAAAGACGCAGACTATCAGACTGGATACACAAACAAGACCCAGAATTTTGCTGCATACAAGAAACACACCTCAGTGACAAAGACAGACACTACCTCAGAATAAAAGGGTGGAAAACAATTTTTCAAGCCAATGGTCCCAAGAAACAAGCTGGAGTAGCCATTCTAATTTCAAATAAAATCCACTTTCATCCAAAATTAATCAAAAAAGATAAGGAAGGACACTTCATACTCATCAAAGGAAAAATCTACCAAGGTGAACTCTCAATTCTGAACATCTAAGCTCCAAATGCAAGGGGACCTACATACATAAAAGAAACTTTACTAAAGCTCAAAACACACATTACACCTCACACAATAATAGTGGGGGATTTCAACACCCCACTATCAGCAATGGACAGATCATGGAAACAGAAACTTAACAGAGACACTTTGAAATTAACAGAAGTTATGAACCAAATGGACTTAACAGACATCTATAGAACATTTCATCCTAAAACAAAAGAATATACCTTTTTCTCAGCACCTCATGGTACCTTCTCCAAAATAGACCATATAATTGGTCACAAAACAAGCCTCTACAGATACAAAAAGATTGAAATAATCCCTTGCATCTTATCAGATCACCACGGACTAAGACTGGTCTTTAATAATGACAAAACCAATGGAAAACCCATGTGCACATGGAAACTGAACAACTCTCTACTCAATGATGACTTGGTCAAGGAAGAAATAAAGAAAGAAATAAAAGACTTTTTAGAATTCAATGAAAATGAGGACACATCATACCAAAACTTGTGGGACTCCATGAAGGCAGTGCTAAGAGGAAAGCTCATAGCTCTAAGTGCCTACAAAAAGAAACTGGAAAGAGCACACACTAACAAGTTGACTGCACAACTAAAAGCTCTAGAACAAAAAGAAGCAAATACACCCAGGAGGAGTAGAAGGCAGGAAATAATCAAACTCAGGGCTGAAATCAACCAAATAGAAACAGAAAGAACAATACAAAATATCAATAAAACCAGGAGTTGGTTCTTTGAGAAAATCAACAAGATAGATAAACCCTTAGCCAGATTAACCAGAGGGCACAGAGACAGTATCCAAATTAATAAAATCAGAACTGAAAAGGGAGACATAACAACAGAAACTGAAGAAATTCAAAAAATCATCAGATCTTACTACAAAGGCCTATACTCAACAAAACTGGAAAACCTGGATGAAATGGACAATTTCCTAGACAGATACCAGGTACCGAAGTTAAACCAGGAGCAGATAAACCATCTAAATAGTCCCATAACCCCTCAGGAAATAGCAGCAGTCATCAAAAGCCTCCCCACTAAAAAAAGCCCAGGACCAGATGGTTTTAGTGCTGAATTCTATCAGACCTTCAAGGAAGACCTAATACCAATTCTCTTCAAACTATTCCACAAAATAGAGACAGAAGGAACACTACCCAATTCGTTCTATGAAGCTACAATTACACTCATACCCAAACCCCACAAGGACCCGACAAAGAAAGAGAACTTCAGACCAATCTCCCTTATGAACATCGATGCAAAAATACTCAATAAAATTCTAGCAAACCGAATCCAAGACCACATCAAAACAATCATCCATCATGATCAAGTAGGTTTTATCCCAGGAATGCAGGGATGGTTCAATATTCAGAAATCCCTCAATGTAATCCACTATATAAACAAACTTAAAGAAAAAAACCACATGATCATCTCACTAGATGCTGAGAAAGCATTTGACAAAATTCAACATCCCTTCATGATAAAAGTCTTGGAAAGATCAGGAATTCAAGGCCCCTACCTAAACATAGTAAAAGCAATTTACAGCAAACCAGTAGCCAACATCAAGCTAAATGGAGAGAAACTTGAAGCAATCCCACTAAGATCAGGGACTAGACAAGGCTGCCCACTCTCCCCCTACCTATTAAATATAGTACTGGAAGTCCTAGCCAGAGCAATCAGACAACAAAAAGAAGTCAAAGGGGTACAAATAGGAAAGGAAGAAGTCAAAATATCGCTATTTGCAGATGATATGATAGTATACTTAAGTGACCCCAAACTTCCACCAGAGAACTCCTAAACCTGATAAACAACTTCAGCAAAGTGGCTGGTTATAAAATCAACTCAAACAAATCAGTAGCCTTCCTCTACATGAAAGATAAACAGACTGAAAAAGAAATTAGGGAAATGACACCCTTCACAATAGTTGCAAATAATATAAAATACCTTGGTGTGAATCTAACCAAGCAAGTGAAAGACCTCTATGACAAGAACTTCAAGTCTCTGATGAAAGAAATTGAAGAAGATCTCAGAAGATGGAAAGATCTCCCATGCTCATGGATTGGCAGGATTAATATAATAAAAATGGCCATCTTGCCAAAAGCAATCTACAGATTCAATGCAATCCCCATTAAAATCCCAACTCAATTCTTCACAGAGTTAGAAAAGGAAATTCTCAAATTCATATGGAATAACAAAAAACCCAGGATAGCGAAAACTATTCTCATCAATAAAAGAACTTCTGGAGGAATCACCATCCCTGACCTCAAGCTGTACTACAGAGCAATAGTGATAAAAACTACCTGGTATTGGTACAGAGACAGGCAGGAAGATCAGTGGAATAGAATTGAAGACCCAGAAATGAACCCACACACTTATGGTCACTTGATCTTTGACAAAGGAGCTAAAACTGTCCAGTGGAAAAAGGACAGCATTTTCAACAAATGGTGCTGGTTCAACTGGAATACAACATGTAGAAGAATGAAAATTGATCCATTCTTATCCCCTTGTACAAAGCTCAAGTCTAAGTGGATAAAGGACCTCCACATAAAACCAGATACACTGAAACTAATAGAAGAGAAGGTGGGGAAAAGCCTCGAATACTTGGGCACAGGGGAAAAGTTCCTGAACAGAACTCCAATGGCATATGCTCTAAGATCGAGAATTGACAAATGGGACTTCATAAAATTGCAAAGTTTCTGTAAGGCAAAGGACACTGTCAATAGGACAAAACGACAACCAACAAATTGGGAAAAGATCTTTACCAATCCTTCATCTGATAGAGGACTAATATCCAATATATACAAAGAACTCAAGAAATTAGACTCCAGACAACCAAATTACCCTATTAAAAAATGGGGTATAGAGCTTAACAAAGAATTTTCAACGGAAGAAACTCGAATGGCCAAGAAGCATCTAAAGAAATGTTCAGCATCCTTAGTGGTCAGGGAAATGCAAATCAAAACAACCCTGAGATTCCATCTCACACCAGTCAGAATGGCTAAGATTAAAAACTCAGGTGATAGTAGATGCTGGCGAGGGTGTGGAGAAAGAGGAACACTCCTCCATTGTTGGTGGGACTGCAAGATGGTGCAACCACTTTGGAAATCAGTCTGGCGGTTCCTCAGAAAATTGGACATAGCATTACCTGAGGATCCAGCTATACCACTCCTAGGCATATACCCAGAAGATGCTCGAACATATAATAAGGACATATGCTCAACTATGTTCATAGCAGCCTTATTTATAATAGCCAGGAGCTGGAAATAACCCAGATGTCCTTCAACTGAGGAATGGATTAAAAAAATGTGGTATATTTACACAATGGAGTATTACTCAGCTATTAAAAACAATGAATTCGAGAGGTTCCTAGGTAAATGGATGGAACTAGAAATTATCATACTGAGTGAGGTAAGCCAATCACAAAAGAACACACATGGTATTCACTCACTGATTATTGGATATTAGCCTAGAACCTTGAAATGCCCAAGATGCAACTCACAGGCCACATGAAGCTCATAAAGAAGGAAGACCAAGTGAGGGTGATTCGGTCCTTCTTAGAAGGAGCAACAAAATACTCAAGGGAGCAAATATGGAGACAAAGTGAGGGACAGAAACTGAAGGAGGGGCCGTCTCAAGACCACTCCACCTGAGTATCTATCCCATGTGCAATCACCAAAGGTAGATGCTGATGTGGAAGACAGGAAGTGCATGCTGATAAGAGCCTGATATGGATATCTCCTCAGAGGCCTTCAAGAGTCAGACATATTCAGAGGCAGATGCTCACAACTAGCCATTGAACTGATCATGGGGTTCTCAATAGAGGAGTTAGAGTGAAGACTGAAGGAGCTGAAAGGATTTACGGCACCATGAGGAGAGCAACAATACCAACCAACCACAGCTCCCAGGGTCTAAACCACCAGCCTGGGAGCACTTAGGGGGGGATCCAGGGCTTCAGCTGAATATGTAAATGTGGAGGGCCCTGCTGGGCATAGGTGGAAGAAGAGAACCTTGACCTCATGAAGGCTGGATGCCCCAGGGGGAGGGAATTTTGAGGGTGGGGAGGTGGGGGGGGTAGATAGAGGTTACATCCACAGAGAAGAAGGAGGAGGGGCGAGGGGATTGGGGGTTCCGAGGGGGTGGTGGGGGATGGGGTAAGGGGACAACATAGGAAATGTAAATAAATCATCCAATAAAAAAAATAATAAGAATCTGTAACTCCAGTTCCAGGGGATTCAGGGCCCTTTGCTGACCTCTGCAGGCACCAGACATGTATATGGTGTGTGTGTGTGTTTGTGTATGTGTGTGTGTGTGTGTGTGTGTATGAAAGCAAAACATTCACATGTAAAAATCAATAAATCTAAAAATATTTTAAAAAAAAGTACTTAAAATAGGCTTCTCTACTTGCATCTTATTAAAAGAGTGTGACCCGCGTATAATCGTCTCGCCAGCAAGAACGCACGCAGACACCAGGATCCTTCTGCAGCAAATTTTTACTGTGATGAAAGGAGGAAGACCCCAGGCCCCGAAAAGGCACTGCTTATATACCCCTGGAGCGGCATGTTCATATCTGATTGGCTGCTTGCTCAGGAACGCATATTACACCCCAGGATGGGCCATGACTTGGCATGCTTTCACCACATGCACATGAGCAGTCCACTTGTACTTGCGAGAGCGCCAGATGCCAGCACCATCTTGTAATGGCGAATGCCGTCTCCGCTCACCGTGGCTCTCTGCATCTCCCCCTTTTTGTTTTATTAAGATGGAACTGCCCTTGGCCTATCTAGCGTGGTACCAATCATGACTCATACTCAAGACCAATCAAGCAAATTCCATCTTGGGGGAATAAGCGATCAAGGACTGATAGTTTAAGAGAGTCTCCCTTACCCTACCAGGTGCAATGGAAACAAGTCCTCTGGGTGCAAGGGCTAGGGGAAACAGAGAGAGATGCAAACACCTCTCCCTGTGCAATGGAGCCATCTCCCAGGGGTGCAAGGGCTGTTTGCCTCAAATTCAGGTACCACAGCTACACAGACAAGGACCAGCCAGGCCAAGACTCCTCACCGACCCAGTGCAATGGGCAAATCCCTTGGGGTGCAACAGCTGAGGAATCTGTCTACTGGCTATTTCTTTAACATGGATAACCAAATTTCAGAAAATGAACCTTGTTCTAGTGCTGTAAGTGCTTGGGTAATAACGACCTTGTCACGTTTTTGTTGAGCTCTGAGTTTGCAGACCAACCATAGCATGAACACTAAACCACAACATAGGGCTGTACCAAACAGGCCTACTCCCACCCACTCTTTAAAGAAAGAGAAAGCTGAAGAGATCCAGGAGGAGAGTCCCTCAGTCAGGGACAAATCCACGCGCGCCGAGTTGATGGCCACCACAGCCGCTTTCAATTTTTTGAGTGTCTCATCGAAGTTTTCTGACCAATTTCCTGCAAGATATTGAGACAATTTCCTGGACAGATTAGCTGCATTATGTCTGACCAGTATGGGTTTTTGAAAGGCCCATCGTTTTTCCCCCGATATACTAGGAACCTGTATCCCTTGGATCAGCACGAGGGCTGTCATCAGAGTTTGGAGGGTCCACCTGGGTGTCATCTTCTAATATCACGAGTCGTCGCGTCAGTTGCTCTGGTAGCCAAAATGGGTTGTCTTCTTCCTGCGGAAAAACACAAACCGCTCCCCTGGATCTTATTAAAATAGGATCCGGGCCTTTCCATTGTCCGGTCAAGACATCCTTCCATTTGACCATCTCTTTTGGCCTGTCAGGCTCTAAAGAGTGACGGTCAGCTGCCGTGTGGCCTTGACTGTCCAGATTTTAAAAATTAAGGGTAAAAAGTGCTATAGAAACGGTGACTCATGGCACTGAGGGTAGAGCCTCCTCGACTCCCCCTTTTTGTTTTATTAGATAAGACTTAAGAGTGCGATGAGCCCGTTCTATAATGCCTTGTCCTTGAGGGTTATAAGGGAGACCCATCAGATGGGTCACCTCCATTTGGCGACAAAATTGTCCAAACTTTTGAGAAGTGTAAGCTGGTCCATTATCAGTCTTGAGAATTTTAGGCTTCTCCCAGGCACTCCATGCCTCAAGGCAATGTTGGATAACATGGGCCACCTTTTCTCCAGCCAATGGAGAAGCAAATATAATTCTGGAACAAGTATAAATGGAAACATGTAAATATTGCAATTTGCCAAAGGATGGGATGTGAGTAACATCCCTTTGCCAAATCTGTAGTGGCCGAGTTCCTCGTGGATTAATTCCTACATGAGGCACTGGTAAAAACTGACAGCGATTCTGATATTGAGTAACTATATCTCTAGCTTCTTTACTAGTTATATCAAACCGATGACGTAACGTCTCTGCTGTCACATGAAATTTTTTATGAAAATCTTTGGCCAAATCTAATTCTGAGGATAGGGCGATAACAACCAACTTTGTGGCTCGATCCTCTAGGTCATTCCCATGAGACATTGGACCTGGTAGACCTGAGTGAGCCCTAATATGTGTAATAAAAACAGGGAATCTCCTATTAACTAAAGCAAATTGAATCTTTTGAAAAATTTCCACAAGTCTACTAGATGGTCTAATTAGCCCAGCCACTTCTAAGACTTTAACTGCATTTACTACATAAAAGGAATCAGAAACAATATTTAAAGGGCCTGGAAAGGTTTCAAGAACCTCTAATACTACCAAGAATTCCACAACTTGAGGTGAGGTCTCATGGTATTGTTTGGCAGTGACTTTATTATCAACTACATAGGCACCCACACCTGTTTTTGATCCATCTGTGTAAACAACCACTCCATCCAGGAGCGGCTTCTGAGATATGATATGTGGAACACAATAGCTTGAGTTAAGGCAAATTGTAGAATGGGATGTTTAGGATAGTGATTATCTATTTGACCATTAAAGGAGGTGACCAACACGGCCCAAACATCAGAGGTAGCAGTTAATATTTGAACCAGATATGTAGTATATGGCACTATTAAAACCTTAGGTTCCCTTCCAAAATGAGTAATAGCTGCTTTTAGCCCATGAAGGGCAAGCTGAGTGACTGCATCTGGATACCATTCAATAATCTTTGCAGGAGATGCATTGGGATGGATCCATAATAAGGGCCCATCCTGCCATAACACAGCAGTTGGTAAATGTCTGGTTTTAAAGACACATAAATTAAAAATTTTAGTCTCATCAATGTGTTTTAGCTGGGCCTCCTGCAAAGCATCCTCTACCATTCGCAGGGCACGGCTTGCAGCTGGTGTTAGTGCTCTTGGTGAGGAAATGTGAGAATCTCCTTCCAAGATGTCAAACAAAGGTTTCAATTCAGCAGAGGGAATTTTCAAAAATGGTCTTAACCAATTTATATCACCTAATAACTTTTGAAAGTCATTTAAGGTATGTAAATGATCTCTGTGAATTTCTAGTTTTTGAGGAACTATTTTCTCAGGGTAAATAACTGTCCCTAAAAAGGAACCAATTTCTGAAATTTGAACCTTCTCTGTGGCAATATGCAGACCCTGCTGTCCTAATGTAGCAATTAATAAAGGTTACGAGTTCTGCAAAATGGTCAATTCTTTATGTCAGATAAGAATATCATCCATAAAATGAATCAAGAGCAGGGAAGGAAATTGTTTCCTAACGGGTTCAAGGGCCATTTGTAGATACAGTTGACACATAGTAGGACTATTGGCCATGCCTTGAGACAAAACTTTCCAATGATATCTCTTGTCTGGTTCAAGGTGATTAACAGCAGGTAAGGTGAATGCAAATCTTTGCCTATCTTGTGGGTGTAGGGGAATGGAGAAAAAACAATCCTTAATGTCTATAATTATTATCCTCCACTGCTTAGGTAAAGCAGAGAGCAGAGGTAGGCCTCGTTGCACTCAGCCAAACAGCCGCATCTGCACATTAATGGCCCTTAGATCATGGAGAAGTCTCCATTTTCCTGATTTCTTTTTTATAACAAAAATAGGGGTATTCCAAGGAAAAGTAGAAGGCTATAAATGACCAAGCTGTGCTTGTTCCTCAATCATCCTTGTAGCAGCTTCTAATTTCTCAGAGGATAGGGGCCATTGAGGAACCCACATGGCCTCCTCTGTAAGCCAGGGTATGGGCATATAGCCCTCAATGGCAACTAGGGAAAACCCAGACCTTGTCTTCCTGTATTACTTTCTTGTGAAATTGGGTTTAACCTTCCTTGTTCTTTTCTGCCAAGGCCTTTTCCTTCCTTATATCCCATCAAATAGCTGCTGCAAGGCCAGCATTTGTCAGTGGGCCTCCAAGTCCTCGGCAGACCTTTATCCAATCTGTCAGCCCTTTGCTTCTTCTAGGGGTAATAACTGTCTTGCATTCTGGTGAGGCATTTTCATACACCAGTTGTTCTATCAGTGGTTTAACTCGCTCTGGGTCTCCAAAGATTCTGCCTGTTGCTTCTGTCATTCTAGCCACAAAGTCTGAGAATGACTCCTGGGGGGCTTGCAATATTTTGGTTAAATTTCCCCCAGCCTCCCCCTTTTTAGAGAGGGCTTTCCATGCTTTAATAGCAGCAGCGGAGATCTGGCCGTATGTTCCCCAATCATAGTTTGTCTGGTCGGCAACATACTGCCCTGTTAATAATTCAAAAGTCCACTGTCTCTGGTTGCCTTCCGCATTAGCGTTGGCCCTTGCCTGTGCTTGAGAAGCATCATGTCATAAAGCTTTCCATTCCATATACTGTCCCATATTAGGGAGAGCAGCTTTTACTGTATTTTGCCAATCATTCGGGGTCATCGCCATAGTGGCGAGTCTCTCAAGCTGCATGACTGTAAAATTAGCATCAACTCCATATTTGTTAACCAATTCAGCAAGTTCTTTGATAGGGGCATACTCTACAGGTGCGTGGACATGGCCTCCCCCAGCGTCCTCAAATACCAGAAAGGCTTGTAACATCCTTCTTTTGTCTTCCTTTGAAAGGAAAATGTCTGAACAGCACTTGTCCACATAAGGCAGAAGTGCGCCGGGAACAATAGGTTGGGAAAGCGCGACAGGCCGAGAGGCCGTGCGGCTCCTATCTCCCGTTTTCCTTTGTTTTTGATTTCGCGGTGGCGGCCGCTCATCTGGATGGTATCTTTCCTCCTCATAGAGGGCTGTCTCTTCGTCTAAGTCCTCCCCCTCAGAGGAAGTTAGCTCTTCCGACTCAGAGCCACCAAGCCCCAAGGCCTCCAGTTCTTTTATGGGATAAAGAAGTTTCTATTCCAGGGCCTTTTCTCCTTTCCTATGTCCCTCTCCCAGGGCGTCCTTTCCCTTATCTTTCGCTTCCGCGGACTGTGTGTCTTTGGAAGGGTCTTTTTTCTTAGGCATGCTTTTTCGTTTTTCTTTGTGAGCTCCCAACTGTTTATCCCGCTCCGTTTCTGACATGCTGTCTTGCAACTCCTCTAGCACTCCCTGGCCTGCCGCTACAGTCGAGCGGGATTTCTCATCCTGCAAAACCAGAAGGAAGAGAACAAGTGCCACTAGCACAATAGTGAGAGCTTCTAGAGTTCCTGCCAACTGGGGAGGGAGATGAGATAGATCAAGACCAAACATGTCTCTCAGAGCTTACTTTTGTCCTGCAGTTCTGAATCCTCTCCACGAGAGGAGGGTCTCCTCGGTGCCAGCGATGGTGAGTCTCCTGGGTTTCGGCACCAGCTGTGACCCGCGTATAATCGTCTCGCCAGCAAGAACGCACGCAGACACCAGGATCCTTCTGCAGCAAATTTTTATTGTGATGAAAGGAAGAAGACCCCGGGCCCCAAAAAGGCACTGCTTATATACCCCTGGAGCGGCGTGTTCATATCTGATTGGCTGCTTGCTCAGGAACGCATATTATGCCCCGGGATGGGCCGTGACTTGGCATGCTTTCACCACATGTATATGCGCAGTCCACTTGTACTTGCGGGAGCGCCGGATGCCAGTGCCATCTTGTAATGGTGAGTGCCATCTCTGCTCACCGCGGCTCTCTACAAAAGAGTACACACACACACACACACACACACACAGACTTCACAAACTTCAGCCCTCACTATCATCCATTATCTCTGCCACTGCATTTCCCCTTAGGACTAAATAACTTATTAATTCATTATATCAGTGTTCCTGCCTAGTAAAAGGCAGGCTCCATATAAAAAGCTTCTTCTGTCCACAGCAGAACTCAGTATAAAAGAACTTGACAGGTCTCCGAGCACTTGGTGAGTATGTTTGTTGGTTGGTTTAGAATTTGTGAGTGGCTAGCTGTGTTGGCTGGTTTTGTGTGTCAATTTGACACAACCTGGAGTTATCACAGAGAAAGGAGCCTCCCTTGAGGGAATGTCTCCATGAGATCCAGCTGTAAGACATTTTCTCAATTAGTGATCAAGTGGGGAGGTCACATTGTGGGAAGCACCATCTCTGGGCTAGTAGACTTGGGTTCTATAAAAAAGCAAGCTGAGGAAGCCAGGGGAAGCAAGCCGGTAAGTAACATACCTCCATGGCCTCTGCATCAGCTCCTACTTCCTGACCTGCTTGAGTTCCAGTCCTGACTTCTTTAGTGATCAACAGCAATGTGGGAAGTGTAAGCTGAATACACCCTTTCTTCCCCAACTTGCTTCTTGGTCATGATGTTTGTACAGGAATAGAAACTCTGACTAAGACACTAGCCTTCTGAGAGTCCATGTGCCCTGTGAGTTCATGAAGCCTGCATTAGAAAAGATTTAGGCTAATTTGAATATCACTGAGAGCATAAGGATAGGCCAGGCCCACATGTTACTATCATAACTCATATGCCTACCATCTCATTAAACAGAGAAATCAGTCCTGATTAGGATTGGTGCTTACCACAGCTTTTCACTATTTTCATGAGTTATCTATGTCTTCCTCAGTCAAGGTTTTTAAAAGTTAAACTTGTTGAATAAGCAAATCAAAAAAAATGAGGAGAAAAAAATGATAAAAATCTTTAATGTAGGACTATTTTCACATTAATGATGTTTTTGAATCATATATTGCTAACTTCAAATTAGTCAGAGCTCAAGATATTAACATATGGCAAACACAAATAGCTTAGTTTGTGTTTAATATGCACTGGCTCCTTCTTTCATCTATCTACAGGAGCATAATCTGTTTTCTAACCCTAGATATAAGCATTCTAAGTTGTGCTGACTCTGCTTGAGAAACAGGAATATGTATGTTTATTTTAAGTCCAGAGTTTTCAAAATATCTTATTGTTGGCTTGAATGTTCTTTTCAAAAACTTGAATGGATGTGAAGGATGCAGAAAACTCCAACAAATCCCCATGTATTTAAACCTTATAGCAAACTCAAAAAATCTGCAGGGCGGGGATTTGATGAAGTTATGTGAAGTTCAACAAGAAGCACCTACTTTAAGGAGACTATATCTATGATTCTTAAGGAAAAACAACCAAAATTCATGCGATGGGCTGTGTGGGAGGGGTGAGGCTCAGTGGTAATAAAGCTTGCTTTGCACATACAGGATATGGGTTTGGGGCTTAAAAGACATGTTAAAAGAAGAGCCAGCCCAAGGTTCAGAAAATAGACTACATACACACACACACACACACACACACGCACACGCACACACACACACACACACAATCACTCCTTCCTTCCAAGGGATCACTGTGGAAGAAGGAACTGAAGGAATAGAAGGGCCAGAAATGGTGGATGACTACATGGAAATTGTACTCTTGACACAACAGAGCACAGTACATGTGAACTTACACTGGTTGTGACAGTATGTGCAATAGCTGTGTAATGCAAGCAACGAGAGGGAGTTGGGCTGGTACTGGAACTGCAGATCATAGTCTTAACCCTTGAGCCATCTCCCCAGGCTCCATGCATTACATTTTAATCACAGAAAGCAAAAATGTTTCTTTACATGAGAAAGAGAAAGAAACAGAGAGAGACAGAGACAGAGACAGGGACAGGGACAGGGACAGACAGACAGACAGACAGGAACAGACAAAGACAGGGACAGACTGAGACAGACAGAGACAGACAGAGGGAGACAGAGGGAGACAGAGGGAGACAGAGGGAGACAGAGGGAGACAGAGGGAGACAGAGGGAGACAGAGAAACAGAGAAACAGAGACAGAGACAGAGACAGAGGGAACCCTTAAATGTGAAACTATTGGCAATTTTTAGCTGGAAGAGGGAGAATGCATTTTCTTTAAGAATGGGGCCCCTGGTAAGCCAACCACACTCCAGTAAAAGGCCATACATCCATGACAATTTAGGCAGCGCAAACGGAACTTGGTCCTGAAATAATGTTCTTTGCAGCCTACTGCATTTGAATAACTGCTTCCTCAAGAGTGGACTTTGAGAGCTTAAGGCTTCACCCCACTGGTAGTTCACTATCTATGCTTTAAGCTTCCAGCTCATTTATTTCTGTTTGTTTTATGTGTGTAGGTGTTCTGCCCTAGGTATGCAGGTACACCTTTGTGTGCAATGCTCACGGAGGTCAGGAAAAGGCTCTAAATCCTCTGGAAATGGAGTTACGAGTCACTAAGTAAGTACTAGGAACAAAACTCAGGTCCTCTGGAACTACAGACAGTAGCCTTAACCCTTGAGGCACATGCCCAGACCCCATGCATTGCATTTCAATCATAGCAGCAGAAACTGTCCCTTACATACCTGTATGTACATGCATATGAAACAACTACTTCATACTCAGATAATTTGGTTAATTTATATATGTTATGCTGTTTAATTTGTTTAAAAGAACAAGAAACCTCACAGTACTGTACTGTATTGTACAGTATCAACCAAAGGTGAGCTGTTATTACAAATTAACAAACTCTTAAATCTCAGTCGCTAAAGGCACAAAAGGATTGGATTTGTATTATTGTAGTTGTTTTTAAACAGAGAGGTGGGGAGGAAGAAAGGAGGGATTGAGGGAGACAGAGATAGACAGAGAGAGACACAGGGAGAGTAACCTTTCCCATCTTGTTTCAAAGAACTCTCCAGACATTCTTCCTCCACGTGATAACTTGACACTTCAAACTGATCAGCTGCTGTTGCAATTAGGTCATTCTCTACTCTAGTTACTTTATATTCTGTAAAACCCTTCTTTTCTAGGCTGTGCCTTTTCTACTAGATTCCATTTTAGAGCAACTTTGACTCCATTTTGAGGAAGAAGGATGACTACAGCCCATAGATGGAGACCTGGAGACTGTACCATCTGTCAGGTACCACCTTAATTCTTATTCCTGGGACTAGATAGGAAGCCATCTTATAAGTTTAAGACTTTTGGAGTACAGAGACACGTTGTGATCACATCATGGAAACCAGACCAGGCCCAAGAACCTATCAGTTATGCAAGAAAGACCAAAGAAAAGGTTTAACATTCTCACCTAGATGACATGAAGTAATAGGCACTAACACCTCAATGTTGTGCCCTCCCAATGACCTGTCATCTGATACCTGGTATACACAACAAGAACTGAGAAGCAGAAGACACACAGACTATCCCTAGAGCTTCAGTTCTGCATTGACCCAGACCACTTGACTCCCACTGTCTACCTGGTAACTCATGTGAACCTTGACCAACCATTTTCTGCTTCCAACCCATCTCTTCCTCACAAATCCTGGTTTAGCTTTTCATCCAGCAGCTGAACTCAGAAGCTTCAATCTCAAATCTGACTCTTAGCAGCTCTGTCCTGGCACTGGTCTGTTTTGTTTTCTTATCAATAAAGACTCTTTCTCAGCCCACTTATGAAAATTCTTGAATTTGCTGTGGCCTCATTGTAGCATATTAATTCTGTAACTCACATAGATGCATGTAGATATGTAGATATGTTTATGATGTGCTCTGTGACATGAGAGTTAGTACCAGTAATCTTGGCTGAAATAAAAGAGCCTAAATTTACCATGGCAAGGCTACCAAAGCAGACAGATTCGATGACAAACTATCATCATTAAAATGACTAATCCTTCTGACCTTTCTATCCCATACATTCTGATTTTGTGGAAAGACACAAAAGGGTTTGTCCATATTTCCAGCATAGTGTGCATATTACATCTAACCTTTAGAATCTGCCATCTTATTGTCAGACCTCAGTACTTACTTTAGCAAGGGAAGAGTACTTGAAATGCTCACACTGAGAAGTGCAATGGTCATTTCCATGCACAATTGAGAGTCACATAGGCCTGCTCACAACTGTGGTTGTCTATAAGGAGAGAAGTCCATGGCTTACTCAAAGGCATACCAAGAGAAGATTGAGTAGCGCAGGTCCTATTGAAGTCTTTTGACTCCATGTTCCACTTTATGGCTTTGTCAACTATGTCAATGGGGCAACTGTATTTAAGTCATAAGAAACTATGGCTGTATCAGAAATATTTAAAACTACTAATAAACATTTAGGAACCATGCACACTTAAAATGAATATAGAACAAGTGAGAATCTTCTTTTCACTTTAAATTGTACTCTAGTGTCAATAAAATAAGAAACTCAATTCTAGAAGTATATACAGACAGGTCTAGAAAAGGCAGAAAAATATCTAGACCCCTTCTTCAGGAATGCCATGCAGGACAGCTAATTACTCCAAGCAAGAAATCTAATAATCAGAATCACTAGTGTTAGTTTGTATCTATTAGTTATTGTATGTCATATGCACTTAAAAATTCTGTGAGTAATTTGTTTCATTTAATCCTTCCAGGATCCCAGTGAATTGATCAGCACTATAGTGTTATTTATGTGAGAAATGTGCTACGTACAGAGCCAAGTGATCTAACTTCACACCATGAGCTGCATCTGTAAAGAGAGTTGAAGAAATATGCTTCACTTTCGCTTTCTTGTGAGATTGCTCTTCCTAGTTGCTTTATATATACATCCCAGACTGTACTTCCATATATCATGTACAGTAGAAATTAAGCATGGACAAATCTTTACACTGACTATCAATAAATCAGAAAAAAAAAACATTCAGAGCAGACACTGAGTTTTGGATAAATTAAAGTTACTCAAAGTTATTCTGACTCTTCAAGAAAAATAAAAGAGTCAAACATCAAATGTTCATGGAACCTTGTCAAACCAGTAAAATAGGAGAGCACAGCACTCCGTAAGGGTAGGAAGTCAGTCAGAGAATTCTAGCAGTTGCCTCCCCCTTACATATTATTCGCAGCCTTGCTGAGGCTTTATCTTAGCTATGATAGTGTCTGAAAATGGCAACATCTCCCATTCTCTGGCTAGTTTTCCTACAGGGGAAAACAAGAACACAGTTTTGGAAAATTTATAAGTGTTTTTTCATACTGTAACATCTTTGTCATAATGAATAAGCATCAACCAGGAACCTTCTGTATCAGTTCATAGGACTAGGCTCTCTGGGAACATATCACCGGACATTCCACATCATATATTTTGCTACCCAACAACATGAGACATACCTTTAAAAAAAATCAGTGAACCCTCAGAAAAAAGATGGAAATTTTTGTTTGTTACTCATGGCTGACATTATGAACAAGTCAGTTGATGTCAGTGAGATTCACTTTGCTATATATCAATGGTGAAGTCAGCTCTTCTGAACTGAAACCAAGATAAAGGTCAACCAATGCTGTCCACAAGAAACAGAGGTTACCTAAGACGCCCAGGCTCTTCTTTCACCTCAAGATATTGATCATGAGAATGCTGCATCATCCAGTGTCCCTTCCCAAGGCTAACTACATAAGAACTCTCATGTCCCTCTCCTACTTCTACCACGAACTCCAAAATGACAAGGACAGATTCTCAAGCTACAGTGTTACTTGAAAATGAACTTCGAGAACTTAGGAGTCCAGAAAATAAAATAATAAAGAAGATACTCTAATTCTGAAAAATTTTTAAAAAGTTTTCTTAAATGTGTCAAAAGATTAACTAAGAAGTAATAATAATAACTTAGTATAATCTAAGCACAAAAGGAAACTCCAGAAAGTGAAGCAGAGCGGACAACTGCTCTTACCCAAGAATGCTCACCAAATTCTGGTGGTCTCAAACCTCATTGAACAAAGAGACTGGTCTAATCTGTTAGGAAATTCCCACATATCTAATTTTGAAACTTCAAAGTATTATGTTCTCAGCTTCATGGTAAACATAAAAGAAATCACCCCTCAAATGACTACAGGTGTGATCATGGCTCTAAACCCAAGAGTGTATGAAAATTTCCAAGGGAGGAAATTTTCCAAAAGTTTTTAAATCATAATTAGGCTTTAGTGAGTTTTATTCCAAATTTCAGTAGCTAGGTGGTCTGGAAATTCATAGATGAACTTTTAGAATTAAAGTATCACAGATTTGCAGAAGATAAACTTTGGTTAAAGAAACACAGTTTTAGATCAGGTTTCTAATGACTATTCCTGTCAGAAATAAGAGGCTGGAGCACATTACTCCTTTCATGCTATGTTACTGAAGATGCCAGTAGAACACTGTCACAAGAAGAAACTTAAGTCACAGGTTTCTACAACAGTGAAACAGTCAAACTCTCTCTATTCATAGATTATGTGATTTTGAATACAGTAAAACAAAATCTGCAACCTGTTCATTAGACTTAACATGATGTCAGAGAGTCTTCATATAAATTAATATTAAAATGAACAAAAAATGAAGTTGAATTAAACATAAAAGGTATTTATAATGGCATAAAATAGCAAGTACTTAGACAAAAACATAGCACATATCAGAAAGGCTTTAAAGCAGTCTTTTAAATTTTTATTAAAAGAATTTTTACAAACCCAAAATTTAATCAGTGCTATGTCATGATTATTGATAAGACTTGATACTGATGTCCTGAGAAGAAAAGGGAGGTGAGAAAAATGGACTCACACGTATATAGAAATTTGATTTATTACATTGAAGATCAGTGAATAAAGATAAAGTACTTCATAAGTAATCTTAGAGTGATTGATTACTCATGTAAAAAATTATATTTGACTCTAATTAATATCATATACAGAACAATTCCAGGTGGAATTGTTATCCAAAGGAAAAGACTAAACTATAAAGTGTTCAGAATATAATCGAGGGAATCCCAGAATCTCTTTTCAACATTTGGGTAGGCAAGGAGTTCAAAAAAAGAACTAGAATGTAGAAAGAGTAAGCATTGGACATTATTCATCATAGTAGAAAAAATAGAATCACCAATTAGTGCTACACTACTCGTGTAGGCCTTTTTCATTAATAGATTGGCAAAAACTAAAGACTAATAATATCAAGTGTTGGCAAGAATGTCAGGCATCTACTGTCCTTATTCACTGCAGGAAGAACTGGAAATGACTTGTCTAAGAGAAAAGTAAGGGGTTCATCACAAAACTCAGGCTGTATGGTTCTCTGAAAAGACAAGGAAGGAAGCATTATGGAAGTGTGAACATGGGGACAGCAAGCTATTTTTTACATGTGGGTGTTCATATTACTGTTGTTCTATACAATGTGTTCATATTCTGTATCTGATACTATAGGTATATAGTACACAGGTATAATTAATATTCACTGTAAATAAGTGTAGACTGTGAATAAATTGATTACATATCTCTCTATATTGAAATCAATAATTCATTGATTTCCCTTTCTAATCACAGAGGAGTTGGTATTAGTTTTCTCAAACCTTTCTCTGTCTTATTTCTACCCAACTGAGGTGAAGACATGGCAGAGAGAATACTATATTAGATTTCACAGGTATTAATGTGGTTACTTCTGCTCTTCTCAGCTTGCCAAGCCTGTCTTTCAGCACTCCATGCAATAGCTAGATATTCACAATGTATACAAAGAAATTCAAGCAAGTTAAGAATGTTGAGAGTGGAATAAATAGTCTTCCCCAGGGAAGGACACATCAACTGTTTATCTAATACCAAATGTTCAGCCCTGAAACCATATATACAAGTAACATTTGACAGACTAAGCAGATTGCATTTATGTATTTTGAAAAGTGTGTGTGTGGTGTGTGTGTGTGTGTGTGTGTGTGTACATATACATTTATACACATAACAACAAATAATGGAAAACAGAGATAATGAATTTGAGAGAGTATATGGATGTTTTTAGAGGAGGGAAGGTAGAAAAGAAAATAATATAATCATACTATAATCTCAGAAAATAAAAGGAATATATTTTTAAATGCACTTGGTAGTCCATGGACTGATCAAATGACTCCTGTGGCCAAGAAATTCCAACAACAATCCATTTGATGATTTTCAATGATGATGTTTGAGAATGAGAACCCTGTTAGTTGGCTCTGCAAATTAATGACAATCAACAGATAAGATGTTAATTACTGAGAATACTATAAATATAGCAACTCGGGACAAAGGAGCCAAGAGTTTAGTGAAATTTCCATCCTGTTTTCTCATAGAGTTATTAAAATCAATGTGTGTTTTTATAGTCAGCTGTGAGAAAAGAAGCAAAGGCAGGCAGAAAGGATGGGGCAGCACCTCAGTGATACAGGCTCGTTCTCTATTCTCTTCCATCGTGGGTTCACATGCACATATTCTTCTCTGGCATATTTTGTTGGCTTCTATAATAAATGAGAGACCTGAGGTTCAGGCATGCTTTCCAACACACTGAAGATACTAATCTGCATTGGAATCCAGGTTTGTCTGTGTTCAAAGCCATTTTTAATCCAATGGATTCTATCAAGAAGGAAGGACCTCAGCCAGTGCTGAATCTGCCAGGCAAGACATAGCTAATGGGGTAATGGTAGAAAGCACATTTATTCTTAACTAACTCCCATATTATTCTAGTTATTCTGCTGTCTCAATTAGACTTGAGGACTGTCAGACAGGAGTGAAGTTACACCTGTTTCATGAAACAGTGTCAAAACTCACGGCTAGGAAAGTCATGGACCCAAGGGAAGAACTTACTAATGTTGCTTTGCTAAGTGGTGTTGTGAAACTGTCTTCTAGATATTCGTGTTTGTGTCTGTAGATCTATTCTGTTCTCAACCTTGGTCAGAAAGACTCCTTGTTGCAACTGGTAGGGCTAATAAAGATCATAAATGTTAAATGTGTTGATAAGAAACCACAGAGTATATTCTGCCATTAAGACAACACACACACACACGCACACACAAACCTACTTCACCCATTAATATTCAGGAATTGCTGAGGAAACAGAAGTAGAAAGAACTAGAGGCCAAGGGATAAGAAGACGTTCCATGAAATACTGTTCTCTAGACAAGATATGACTTGTACTCATGAACTCATAGCAGCTGTGGTTATCAGCACAAGCCAGTAAAAAATCCAGCCTAAAGGATAAGGCCACTCAAGGCCCTGCCTCAAGCTGAGAAACTATAGGAAGAAGAAGAGTCACTTTTCCTTGGGAGGTAGCCACTTGTAGGTTGACCATACCTAAGTGGATGACTCTATATCTATGTGAACATGGGCAGCACCACCTGGTCTGTGTGTTACAATAAAAAGCATATGAAATTAGGATAAAGATGTATTGGAGATCAGAAAGGAGAAACCCCTAAGAGAGTTGGAAAGCGGATATGGGGGATGGATACAATCCAGATACATGTGTTTACATGTGGAAAGTTTTCAAAAACTATAATTTGAAAAGAAGAAAGCATCCACACTACAATGTATCTCCCTAGTGGGCACATCGCACAGGCACTGTACTTGCCTCGTCTGCTTTGGCATCACATAAACTCATATTTAAGATCTGGAAAGCTAATGTTTCACCTTTGTGATTTCCATCTGGATAAATGTAGGGATGATAATAATAATACCAGCCTCAAGTGCAGCAACTGCATGACCACTAGCAGTACCATACTTGCTCTCTAGATATAAGCACACAAGGCATGCACTATTGCCACTCACACTCTCTTTCTCTAGGTAAGAGAGTAGTGAGTCAGCTTAGGTTTTCCCCTAAGTAGCTGAAAGGCCTTGGCAAACTAGCTCTCCCCATTTAGGGCTCCATTTCCTCAGGATCTCAAGGGCAGTAAGTCAGATAACATTAGGAAGGGCAGAGCCAAAAGACTCAAATGTTTGCAGCAAATATCCTCTATCATCCTAAAAAGCAGAGAAAGGGAGCAAGCAAATGTCATTCAGCTCTCCTCTGAAATGACAGGAATGTGCACCCTCACCACCCACCTCGTTCAGCTCTGGGAAGGATTAATAGATGTTATGCACCATGCTCTGCTGAGAGCTATTACTGCCTTACAGGGGAAACTCCCACTGTTGCCAGCAAACAAGACTGATGATTTGATGAGGTGGGAATATTTTCCATGTAACAGTATGTAAACACTGCTCTTTTCATTCCAAGCCTTCACTCTTGTGTGCACACTTATGCATTTATATGAGCCCATTTTCTTCCTGGCTGTGGATATTCTCTGTGCTTGCCCTTTCGGGGAGTTTTAAGAATGTGCTGACCAGGGCTCCTGCTGAACTTCTAAGCTGATTTCTAAGGCAGACCACATTCTTTTTTGAGAATGTTAATAGGCATATTCACATTTTGTGCCAATGCATATGTCTTCCCTTGAGCCAATGTGAATTGCATTGTTGCCATTGGCCAGGGGCTCAAGAGGCCACTGTGGGAGAAAATCCAGTGATACATATAGACAAGAGGAATATTTACTAAGACATAAAATAGAAAAAAAAATTCTAAGTGAAAGCATGTCTCTTTCACACTTGGCTTACTAAGTCAAAAATAACTCTAAGTATTCATGACAGTACTTTTCAATAAACAGTTTCCATCATCTATTCATTGACTCAGTGGGCATTTATTGGGCACAAAGTGTGAGGGATCATACAGTGTATGAGGATGCACATAAAAATATGACTTGGCTCTGTTTTCATAATAATCCTACATCCCTGAATGACTGGAAAACTATGGTAATTCAGTGGTAAGCATACAACATATAGCTTACTCTGTTCATTGGACCATTCCTCTATAGACTCTAGTGAAGACGTACCTTGTCTCCACTCTTCCTTATATAAATCTCGCTTTGATTCTGTCCCCAAATTCCTACTCTGCTGCTGGGTACAACTCAAACTCCAGGGCCATAATGCTCAGAGGCTCAATTGCTGTCTTACTGGATGCACATGAGTGAATGGGGCCACGGCTTGTTCTCATGCCTTCATGCAGCACTATAAAGAACTACAGCTTGATCACACAAAATTAAACATGGGCATGTGTTTATCATCATCAGATGGGATTTATATTTGAAAAGTATAAATCTATGTGCTGAAAGAAATAAATCCTTCCCACTCTACGTCTTAAACAGCCTCAATCCAATCACTTTACTACCAGTGAGACAACCTTAACACCAAAATCTCACTATGGTTTGTAATTTCAATAATACAGAGAGTGTATTCTTCCTCACCCTCAAGAAAATTACTATTTTAGCTCATATACTGTATTGTATGAACGTTTTAATACTTATATTAACATTTAAACAATCTCTTCATGGAGGTATTAAGATGTTGGCCCCATTTAGTATCTCTCCTCCCCTCCTGTCTTACTTTCCTAATGGAAACTGTGTGGCCCTCTTTCTATATGGACCTGCTGTCTTTAATGTCTGCAATCTACTATAGTGTGAAGATCTTGTCATGACTGGCACTCTATACCCTCATTGTGGTAACTATGCAAGTTATCTCACACCACACCAACAAAATACACACCTTAACTTCTTGACTAGTTGTTACTGTGACTTAAAATAATTATATCTCTTTTCATTTGGATTTGTGTCTCATACCCCATCAAGTTTCTGAGTCCCCGGTAGGAAAAGGATCTTCTTTCCTTATTTGCTCTATCTCAACTCCTATTGCCTTCCCAAGAACAGAAATTCTATAAATAAATAGCTGTCTTTATCTTAAAACACATGTAAAACAAAGACTGTTGATATTTTTTCCAAATAGCCATTAATTCATAGCTTTCCATTTCATCAAAAATTCTATGTTCTTCAAACACCTGGAACTGCCCTACAGCTTTTACTCACAGGGAAGACATAAGCCTAGAATCCATATGACTCACTCCCCCCCAAGCACCCAGCACACTCAGCAATGCACAGCAGAATGCTTCTAAACTCTGTCTTTCTGTCCGACAGTTCAGTAAATAGGCTGTGGCTCTTGACATTTATTCTAATAGTTCAATCTCTTCAAATTATTTTCTCCTAAGTAAAATGTAGAAACGTCCCCTACTGAGATATAACTGTGTGTTTCTTATTAATATTTATATGTTGAAAGCATAGTCCCAACATGTAGATCTAGAAAGGATAGCCTTTGGAATAATGAGATCAAGAAGGTGGAGTTCCATAAATTGGATTTAGTATCTTTATAAAAGTTGCCCAAGAGACACTGGGCAACTTCCATATGAGCCCATATGAGGACTCAGCAAAAAAAAATGAGTGATTTTTTTTTTCCAGACAGAGTTAGAATGGACAAAAGCTTGAAGGCAAGCAAGACTGCAATGTTCTAAGAAACAAGAAACTTCAGACAACTAAAATATAGAGGGGAGGGAGGAAGGGGGAGGGAGAGAGAG
>NW_021620516.1:895620-963658 GCF_004785775.1 Grammomys surdaster
AGAGAGAGAGAGAGAGAGAGAGAGAGAGAGAGAGAGAGAGAGAGAAATCTATATAGGATAAGCAATCCAGGAAAAGCTACAGCTGCTAATAGACAATCCTGAGACAATCCTGGATTTTCCAACATATTGACAACAGTCTCTTATTTATAATCCATATTGCTTGTGGTAGATATTATGATGGTTTAAATGAGATATTCTCCCAGTCTCTTAGCATTTGAACATTTGGTTTGCAGTTTGTAATTGTCTATGAAGGTTCAGGATGTGTGACCTTTCTGGAGGAGGATTATATCACCAGGATGGGCTTTAAGAGCTTAAGTCATCACCTCCTTACAGTTCACTCTCTCTGCTTCATGCCTGATGTAAAGGATATGAGATCTCATCTTCCTGATCCAGTCACCATGTCTCTGCTCGGCCATTATGGACTCTCACCATCTGGAACACTAAGCCAAAAATAAACTCTTCCTTCTATAAGTTACCTTGGTCATGGTGTTTTATCACAGAAATACAACTAAAACAGATATCATTGCACAATCCAAACAGATGAAGATACTCCCTTCAATCCTCATACTATTCATGTGAGCAAATACTAGAGGAAGAAAATAAACTTCCACACTTCCAGGTACATATATCCTTTCTCGAAAACAAGGCCATCTTAAAGCTATTCTAAGCAAGGAAAGACTTTCTTATGAAAACAATGGTATGTTCACAGTTGTTATTGCTCACACTAGCCACAGGCTGTTCTAAAATTAGAAGGGCAATGTCCACTTCCCTCTAGACTAGCTTCCCTGTGTCTTCAATGATTTATGAGCAAGAAAGGTCACTATAAAACCATCTGTTCAGCAACTAGCCCTTAAATACTAGCAAGGTACACTTGAAATGTATTTCCCTTCCCTTCACTTATTTTACTCTTTGGTTTCTGCTACTTCCTTCTTTATCCTCCAGAGATCTCTGGACACAGAGGCTGACTGTTCAAGTTAGGATGAGGGCTTGTTTTTCCAGAAAGGAGTTGTTCTTCCAGATGTAGGTAACTGGTCAAGCAAGTATCTGGGCTTTCTAGAACAGAAGCCACTAACAGAGTGGGTATGGCAAAAATGGGAGCTGGAGGTTTGAGGAACTGTTCAAGTATACAATACTGAACCCACCCCTAAATACTGAATTGGGTTTCCAGGAAAGAAAAGTTGAGGAAATATCAGACAGAAGCAACATAGCCATAAAGCCTGAAAGCAAACAACAGCATTTTTTGTTTGAGAAACCAGGAGACTTCATATAGCTGCC
This sequence comes from Grammomys surdaster, assembly GCF_004785775.1. Lineage (NCBI taxonomy): Eukaryota > Metazoa > Chordata > Mammalia > Rodentia > Muridae > Grammomys > Grammomys surdaster. The sequence continues at coordinate 896,896 of NW_021620516.1, forward strand.
ATGAACGCAGAAGGGTAGGAGAGGCATCTGAAGAGTTAAAAGGAGTCCTTGTGGATAGAAACTTGATGAACAATAACAATCAGTCTGAACCCTACTCAAAAAGCAAAAGTCAACAACAAGATAGTTTTATAGAGAAAGGAATGCAGCCTGGATTTTACCAGTCAAGCTTGCTTAGACAATGCTTGCCTATCTCCTGTCAGGGGAGAGGCTGGCTAGGTTTGGCTTATTTATTCCCTGGTCTCTCCTTGAGCACTGAGTCATCACCAGGTCCCAGGATTTCTAAGAACAGGAACCACAAACCATTACCTGAGAAACAGGCTTAGGAGTCTTGCAGTGATTTTGTTTCACAGTGCAAGAGACTTAATTGAAGTTTCCAGTAATCAAAACCAGCAAATACTCCCTGTCTAATGGGTTATTAATTAGCCTGCCTGTGCTTGTTTAAGGAAATCTTGATATTTAGAGGGGATCTGTAGTGTCAAAGGTGTTCTTCTTCTGCCTCATGCATGACTGTCGATCCTTAACTGAAAAAGATTGAAGTCCACTGGCTAATATTTAGATGATAAGCCTGACATTTTCATTTTTAGGCTATTAATCATTTACTATATGCCAGTTCATCTTTGCAAAAGGGGTCCTTATATTATAGGTCATCTTCATCTTTTTTTCAAGGCTTCTAAAACTGTTTATTGAACTAGCAACCTTTCCTAATAGTACTCTTAGCAAATGAGTACAACTGTTTATCTCCCTATACTTGCATAGATCTATAAGATAACTGTTCAAAAACACAACTGTGCAAAGACAAGACCAGATATCTTCAGAGAAACTTCCTCCTGCAGCAAATGGGAACAAACATAAAGACCCACAGCCAGATAGTACACATAGAGTGAGAGACCTTGGAACACTCAGCCCTAAGCAGGATATCTTCATCAAATCCCTTTTCTCAGGCAATCCTGCAGAAGAGGAAGCAGAAAGAATACAAGAGCCAGAGGGAACTGGAGAACACCAAGAAATTAACAAGACTGATGCACACATGAGTTCACAGAGACCGAGTTCACAGAGCATGCTCAGGGTCCGCACCAGATGAGGCCCTGAAGCTGAAAGGAGAAGTGGACACATGTCCCCATTCCAAACCCTGAAGCTACCTCCTACTCATAACCATTGGCAAATAAAATTTTAGTTTCCTCCAAGAGAGTCTCACTGGGAAAATAAACTACTCTTAAGGACAGACTGCATACCCCACGGTAGATGGCCAACAGAAAATGAATTCAATGGCATAGTTAGAAGCTTCTTGTCTTACAATGTCCTATCATAGCTCTTCCTTTAAAAAGAAGTTATTTTTAAGTTATAAATATATTTTTAATTTATAAATACATATTTATTTCTACAAGCCTACCACATGACAGAGCTGTAACAGGAAGTAAGTTCCCAACACATGAATGTTGGGGGACATATGTAGGTCATCCCAGTAAGAAAGAACACTTAAATGCAAGTCATCCCAAGCAACATCATTCATTTCCTTTGACCTCTATTTTTTCCACAGGCATAATGCCCATAATTGCATTCTCTGACACAAAGAACAATACTTAGCATGTACTTCTCTTTTTCCAGAGTACATTGCCCTACACCTTAGGTAAAAAGCTTTACTTGTGTTTTCCACAGAAACAAAGGAGTCATCTTCAAGGAACATCACAAAGTAAAGTAATCTGATTTGTGTTTTCTTAGAACTTGCTATTTTCCTTATGTGCACTAGAACTAAAACTTGAGCTGATGAATTTGCAAGGCTTTTTAGGAGGGAAATTTTCCATGAAGAGTGATCCATTTTTCTCTGAAAGAAGAGGGTGGAGAAAAGAAATACAGTTAAAATGTTCCTTTCAGGCTGGGAAAGCATCCTTTTAGGGGGCAATAGTTTGCTTTGTAAGACATTTTGTTTGCTTACAATGTCTATTTTATCTTGTTTTCCTAAGCTTGAATGGTGTGTGCTTCTGGAGTAACTAGCAGATAGGAAGAAGATTTTGGTTACCCTACTCAGTAATTCCAGGAGAGACATTCCTACAGAATCACCCACTTTCGCATCAAAGAACTGGTTGATATTGGGCACTAATTTTGCTTGAAATTGTTGCCTGGCAAGGATGTAGCATCTTTGACAACCACAATATTCTTCTGCACAAAAACCAAACACTTTCTTCTTTTTAGCATGTATTGTAATCCAACTTGCTAGATTGATGCTCCAAGCCTTTGTCATGTAGCCATGAATGTTTTCCTACTTTATTGTCTAGTATCCTTTCTTTGGCTCAGTCAAAACTTCAACTTCTTTCTACTGTCTACATTCATATTTTCCAAATGTCCAGTTTCTAAAGAATTAAACTTTTCTTAAAACGAGTGTTTCTAGTACTGTAAAACTAATCCAAAACCCGTGACTGAAGAGGTCTTTGGCCCTACTGGGGACCTTAATAGTGCTGTTTAGCTAAATCATGACAGTGTCAAGCCACCTTTTACATATCTTTGTTATATCTAATAGGCAGTGGCTACTCTCAGCCTGAATCAAAGAAGCTTCTTGCTGTGAATAAAAGTAAATAAAAAATTCATAGCTTCATAAGATGCAGAGAATAAAGGATAGGATAGTTGAGGGCTTAGCCCTGAACAAGACCAGTATATGATCCCTCTTACTTCATTGTTAAAAAAAGGGGAGGTCAGAAGATGGGGAAAAGAGTTTAGAAATGTCATCTTCTAACCACTGCCTTGGCAATCATGAGCTCATGGCAGCTTTGCATAGTAGCACCAGACCCATGCAAATAAAGTCCTTCTACTGTCCAGATATCAGTGAAGAAAAGAGTCATGGGGGTTTACCACTTCCTGTAACCAACAGATTCTCGAAGAGTCTTGGAATACAGTTGGGTAAGCTCAATGAGTTCTGGTGGATATTTCCAAACCCAGGTTCATTCAGATAGCCCTGGTTAAACTCTGAACACAAAATAAGATAAAAAGTGATGAATATCAGAGAGATTTGAAAGAGAGGGGACTGGCAGGAGTTGGAGGGGAAACAAAGAGTGTGAAGATGTGAGCAAACCAACCAGAATGCACTATATACAAATATGAAATTTCAGCACATGAAATTTGTTAATAAAAGAAAATATGTACAATATTAACTATACATATAGTTAACAGTCATAGACGTGGATATAGAAAATATTCATATAAAATAATAATGATTATGATAGTAATAATAATTATCTGGTATAATTTATTATGTTTTCACAAAAGACCATGTGGCATGTAGTATTTATATACCAGTGCATTAGTCTATTGTCATAATAACTAGATAAAATTATTTCCATTTTCATTCTTAATCCGATATATTAGAATACCAAGGTTGAGGGACACAAAGCATATTGTCTAAGTCACAAAATGTTAAAAGGTAAAGGCTAAATTTAATCATAGGAATATTTTAATTCAAAGCTATTGTCTGAAGAATGGAGCTTAAACTAATTTCATAAATATCCACAATCTGTTTACACCAGACAGGAAGGATATTTATTATACATGTTGCCTTTAAGAAGCTCATATTTTATAACCCAGTGAAGGACATAGAAAAATAAAACGTAAATGTACAATTATTTTGATCAATCTTAGGTATAGTTTTTACAAATCACATTTGGAATTAGATGTGTTGGCTAACAAATATAGTTATGTCCATACCACTACCCTTAGTAGACCATATTCACAACCCCTCAAAGCAACTTCACAGTGCCCTGAATTCAGATTCAGTCACTCTCACTCAGCTCTATCAAACAGGGATCTGAACCTTATAGCCCTGCTGACTGGGGAGCATAGAGAGAGAGAGAAAGAGAGAGAGAAAGAGAGAGAGAGAGAGAGAGAGAGAGAGAGAGAGAGAGAGAGAGAGAGATGAGTTGTACGATATGCTGTAGGTTGCTTTAGCACAGTGGTTCCTGAAGCTTTCCATGGTCATGCATAGACCATAACAGCTTCTTTTATGAGCACTAACTACTAAGAATATGCCACAATTTGTGTCTCCATCCTCAGCTGATACACAGTTGGGTGCTGTCCAGCTTCCAGTTATTTTGCACAAAGCTGCTAAAAACAGATGAATTGTAGTATGGGCGTATGTTTTCATTTATCTCAGGTAAATTCCTGCAAGTGACCAGGCTGTTGAAAAGTATATATTTTACTGAAAATCCTGCATTATTTTCCAAAGTGACTATTCAATTTAGAGTTTCCCACAACATTCTAACATCTCTTCTTCTCCAGGGTCCATAAGCTAAATCTTTCCTCTGATCCTCACCTTTTCTATGATCCAGTAACTTCTTTTCTTTAACAAGTACTGCAGGACCAAAGCTAAGGAATACAAATTGCTTTCTGTATGTTTTTCGGTCTGAGTCTCCTCTTGTCTCACCCTAATGCTGCAGCTCCTTTTAAGAGTCAGGCCATCCAATAACCCTAATGCATGTGTGTCACTCTTTCACAGCACACACCTAACTATAGCCCTTTCTTTAATGGATATCTAGTGTCTTCATCCTTGCCTCTCTGTGTCACTATTCCTCGTGGAATATGCTTCTTTTCTACAATTGTATAGAAGCTCTTTTTGTCACCGACACTTGTAGGTTCTGGTTTATTGTGATAGACAAAAGGAAAAGAAATGTACCAAGATGGTGACAATTGACCAAAGTGACAGAGGTCGAAGCTATCCATGTATGTTCAGAAGGAGGATTCCAGGCAGTCATTACACAGTTGAATATTAGCAACTATCTCCAGGAAGGCAAGAAAGCTCCTATGGCCAGAAGAAAGTGAGAACAGAGAGATGATGGAGTCAGAGATGAGGGAAGAGTACAAGTGCTAGAATGTGGAAATTAGTTCACATGAGTGTGAAATCATGATTGAGTTTGGGACAGAGAATCTGTATAATAGAAATGTTATTATGATAATTTGGGAGACAGATCTTTCAGGTGATAGTCCGTGGGTACTGTGTGTACCCTAAAGGTATACCCGCCAGGACTTACTGGTGAGTTAAATATGAATCATATGATTCATTTCTGTTTCCAAGTTTGGGACATAAATCAATATTAACTAAGATAGAGATGATGCCAAGAGGAATAAATTTAAGAAATAAAATCCAAAGGCAGTTATACATGCTTTTTCTTGTTGACTTTAACGTACACACATTATTCTCTGGTTTCCTGGATCTATAGCATCCTTAGGCTGCTTAGGATGCCTACTCTTATGGTCCACAAGGCCTATCCCTAGATTTTGTAATCACCAACAGTTGTTCTTCCTCCAACTCAAAGATCTCATTTCTTCTCCTTTTATCAGTAACTCACTCTTCAGTGCACAGAATCCCTTCTTTGGCTCCACTGGGAGATCAATCTATTGGCTCCATAACAGAATTGTGTTCTCTTAAGTCTTTGTTCCTTCTCTTTCCCACACTGTTGGTCACATAGTGTCACTGTGACAAAATGCCTGAAAGAAAAGAAAAGGCTATGTTGTGGCTCACAATTCTATAAGTTTCTGTTTCTGGCCACTTAGGTCCAGCCTTACATGTCTATAACAAACCAGAGCATCATGTAGGGGAGAATATGGCAAGACACAGCTCTTCCTATATATACATATATGAGAGCTCTTTTTATATATATACATACATACATACATACATGCATACATACATACATACATACATACATACATACATACATACATACATAAGAGAAAGGGGGAAGAAGGAAGCATCCATCATCTCCCGGTTGCCCACTAGATAATGAATCTACAAACAGATTATTTCATTGTTATGGTCAGAATTCAAATGAAACAACCACTTCTTGGCCCATTTCTGAACATTGCTACATTGAAGAAACAACATATGAGCAAACAAGCCTTTCCAACATTCCATATCCAAACCATGTCACTTTCTGAAGCCATACTCACAGTTATAGGCCACCCCTGCTCACCCCCTCAGCTTGGTTTCTCCTCCTTATGCTCTATTCCATAGCACAGTCCTAGTAAATTCGTTGTTGACCCACATAAGTAACAAGATATAGCTAATGGAAAAAAGGTACTGATCTCATTTTAAACTTATGATCACAAAGTTTCACCTGCCACTCAACCCTGCCTACCAACCTTGGCTTACCTATTCAGTTGGTGTACTTTTTTCACTGTGGAGGATACCAGTTTCATGTTTTCCTAGATCTTTTCACAAATACTAAACTGGCCTAAGAGGCCAGAAACTGAAGTTTTCTTCAGCTCTTATCTCAGTGAATGATCTTTTTCTTTTGTGCAAGTGTCTTTTCCTGTCCCCAATCTTTCTAAAAGCTAGTCTGCTACGTTGTATTCACCTGTCTAAAATTTTGTCTTTCTCTTCTTTAATTAATTAATTGGGTTTTGGAGACAGGATCTCTCAGTGTAGCCCTGACTGTCTTGGAACTTCCTATGTAGACCCAGCTAGACCTAGCTCACAGTTTGTCTGTCTCTCCCTCCTAATTGCTGATATTAAAGTTGTTCACCACCATGTCTTCCGGCTTGCCTTTTCTTAAGTGGATGAGCACCCCAGTTCCTATTTGCCTTAGTCTATTTTTCTCTGCTGTAATAGAATAAATAAAATCTCATCATAGACATTTTGCATAAGCCCAAGAGCAGCAAGCATGGCCCTGACATCTGGCAGTGTCCTGTGTGGTAGGAGGGCATATGACCACAGGAGACAAAGAGGAAGGATGTGGGTGAACTTAACACTTCCATCAGCGACTGTTTCACTGTAGCTCACACACTCCTGTAACAGTGGAATATTCCATTCATAAGAACAGAGCCTTGCGACCTCACTGGCTTTTGAAGGTCTGACCTCTCAATACTATCACAATGGAAATTCAACATTACAGTGAGTCTTGCGGAGCAATCTGAAACCAGAGTACTGGGGCCATTTCTTTGACCTGAATTCTATCTGTTCTCACTTGCTGGAGAATATTTCTTCTGCACCCAACAGCATTCAAATGTGTCATAAAATGTTCCCACTCATCCCATGTCACCAGCTATTTACTTCCTAAATTCTAATTTCCCTTAAAACATGTTTCTTCAAAAGCACAACTCTGGATTCAAATTTTTTCTTTTCCCTTTACCATTTTAGAAAAACAAAATAAAAATAAAGCAACAACAAAAAAAGCCTTTCTTCATCTTGTAACTGAAAATACCACTTCAAAGTTATTATATAATAACTCTATCTTGTCAACTTTAATGGCCAATTATCTTTCCCACCTTATTAATTATACCAAATCACCATGGCATAGGCATTTTCGTTTTATTTAAATTTTTGTGTTGTCTCTTTAAACAGCTCTTAGTATACAATTTTAGTTTACCTAGACTTATGATGTTGCCCACGTTGCCTCTGCTCCCCAAGCATGATAATTAAAGGCATGTGCCACCACACCCAACTAATCACGTCTTTCTTGAAGTTTCTTGGGCACCACCTTTCCCAAACTCTTCCAGTACCACAGGGCTGCTCTCTCGATCTCTTCTTCAGCATCTACTCAGAAGCAGACAAGGGTAGGATTGCCTGGCATCTCTTCCTCATTCTCCTGGATAACTGAACTCTACCCCCATAATAACAAATAGCATCCATGCACGGATTCATAGACCACCAGGGGACCTTACAATGTCTAATCAGCATCACATTCTGCCCATGGTATTAACAAAATTCCTGACAGTAAGCCACTACTATTCCCACCCCTCAGTCCACTCAAATCTACATAATCATTCTACTAGTTTGCTGGTAAAGGTAAAACAAAATACTACCAAATGGAAAGATTAAGTAAAATATATTTTCTCATGATTCTAGCCTAGACATCTAAGATCAAGATGCTGGTCAGTTAGTTCCTTTTGGGGCATCTCTGAAAGACTTCAGATGGGTGCCATCTTTCTTTCCATGTTTTTACATGATCATACTTGTGCACAAGTAGTAGCACTGGTATACATATTCAAATGGTATCTCTCTAGACCTTTTGAAAACACACCACTTCAACTTGAATATCTGTTAGAAGAGAATTTCTCCCTAAATCCTAAGTTACTGCTGTCAGAATTTTACTATGTGACCTTTGGAGAGAGAATGCATCATTGTGATAGGTCCCAACACCAAATGTTAGCTCTTACCCCTATTCCTGTCTTATGCATGACTTAATAATTTGTGATATAGTTTGAAATAAGACCACCTAAAGTGTCTGTAAATAGAACATGATCATAAGCTAGGCTCTTACACAATGTCTACATCTGATACCAGAGTCCTCCTGTAACCTGTATCTACACTTAAACACATAGTAACACGAAGAAAATGAGAGAATGAATTTCTTCAATAGCTTTGCAGTGCTCTCAGAAGGCATTGTATCTTGTACCATTATCCAGTCTTCCTGTGCTTCCTGACTATTACCGTAATGTTATTAACTACTTCACACTTGTGTATCCACACATAGAGCTGTTGTCATCATTAACCCTTCTGCATAATAGACTGTACATTTAAACTGTGAGCCACAATAAACTCTCTCTTCCTTATGTTGCTTTTGTTAAGTATGTTATCACAGCAATGAGAAAGTAACTAGTAGTGATATCATAGATAATAGTTGTTAAATTGCATTATGGGTTTTGGTGACTCTGGTGATGGTCACTAATAGATGGTTTGTGTATGCATCACATGAATCTTCAAGGTCATCACATGGTATTCACACTGTTCCTTTCACCTCTTTTGATGATGTAAGTCCTACTGAATTAAGAAAGCATCATAGCCAATTTGACCTCATTGTAATTACATTTATAGTACCAACATGTTTAATTAAAGTTAAATTCTGAGGTATTGACAGTTGAGACATCCTTTTGGGAGTGTCGTAATTAAAACTATTATCCATGGTATTGGAGAAATAGGAAGAGAAAGGAATATCTTGGTATATCTAAAGTATCCAGAAGGACAGATACATCCAGAATGGTCCAACATTCAAGCTGGGAAGTAAATTTAATATGGATTCATTGACAGTGAAACACAACAAAGAGTTTTACAACCTTCACCAATCAAAAGCCAGAAACAGCTGGCTTCCTCCCAGTGCCAAGTCAGCTTTCTTCAACTTTTTATGGCTGGCTTTTCAGTGGCTGTTGATGCTTTCAGAATATTAAGCAGTGTTTAGTCACTTTCTCAGGGAGGGCTTCTCATTGTGGGTTTTAAAAATGTGCTGAATGTGTTTGGAAGGAGGAAAGGCGCCAGAGGGCCTCTGGTGGAGCAAGCTGGGCTTTGTAATCACAAACAGATTGCAGGGATTCCTGGTTCTTACTCCAATAGCCAGCAAGATCTCAAACACCAGTTGACAATTAGCTTGGGCAAATCACCATCTGATGAAACTTATACCAGACTCTTTCAGTTCTACTAAGTCCTTGATTATCCATGGGCCTAGATTTGTTGGTAGAGTCAGGGGACTGAATCTTCCAAAACTTGTGGTCTAGAAACCATGAAAGTCTTACAGTGGTCTCAGGTGGCCAATAGAAAGTCTTGTAAAGAGAACAATACTCTGAACCAAGGCAGAACTTTGGATCATCTTTTCCCTGTGTCCCAATGCATATCTGGGGAGTTCTCACATCTGTTATGATTCTAGGGTTCATAGCAGAACCTGACCTTGACTCAAATAAAAAGACATGTGTATTGGAAAATTAGAAGGACAGAATAAGATGAGGCCCATGGAAGGGAAGAATGAAGACCTAAAGTGCTCTGGAAAGGGCCCTTTTATGATTGCAATCTCATGGTGGACATAGAAGGATCTATGAGTCTACAATTAAAGTTCCAATCCTTAAGCTCAGAGAAGTCATCCTCCATCTAAGATAAAGCAAATTTTGAATAGAAGACGACCTTTTAGATTCAAGAAGACTGTTCCCAAAAGTAGAGAGATGAGGTAGTGTGCTAAACAGCCTGGAGCAGCTGTCTGTATAGCTGGACTGGGCCTGACGGAGTCAAGAACTTGAGACTCCTTCAATATTGTCCAAAGGCAAGTAGTCCAGCCCATTTACCAAGGATAGGACCTAGAAGACTCTATATGTTCTGAAATGCTCTAGATCTGTCTTCTGTGTCAACCAATGGACAATGGAAGCCAGATGAAGAAGCAGTGTAATGAGAAAAATTCTCTCTCCATGAATTCATGAGGGAAAAAAAACCCTAGGGATCAAGAGCAAGAACCTTGCCTTGCCACGTGAGACTTGAATGGGTTTGTATGGCCAGAATCAGTCAACAAAGAACAGGATTTCTGAAACAGGTAAATAATCACATTATTTTACAGGTGCTGCTCAAAGTACAAACTAAGAGGATGGGATATGAGTCTGGTGGCCACAGGGAGATATATGACAGCTCCCTGACAACTTAAGTATCACACAAAGAATGTTCCAGAGGCAAAGGAGGCTTATTAAGAACATTGTGTTTACACAGAAAAATGAAAAAAAGCATTCCAATACACAAAAGGTACATATGATTTTCAAATGAATCATAAATGTTACCATTTTAAATGATGAAGATCAAATTTCTATATGACTACTTCCCCAAAATTCACAAACAAAATTGAGAGACATATGACAAACATGAAATAAATACAACTGTATCAAGAATGTTAATTTGTTATTTTATAATGATTTCATTCAGATTAATAAAAGGAACAACAACACAGGCTGTGTATATAATTGTCCAAAATATTTATTGTGTACCTATTAAGTATTTGTTCAGAAAGGAAAGATAATATAACTTACTAAGGACTACATGAAAAGACGTCTAACTTTGCTTATTACTTTAATAAGTGCAAATTAAAACAGTAAGATATTTTTATTTTTGCCTATAAGACTGGCAATGATTAAAAGGAATTACAAAATATAGCTTTGGTAAGATTTGTGGGAAACAGATTGTCACACACTAGTGATAAGGCTATCGACTAGCATAACTTCTTTGAAGGTCATTTTGGCAAAAGGTCAGTATCCATGAAAATACTTTTAACTCAGAATTTTCACTCCAACAATTTTTCCTCAGTTGATTTGCCCACACATCCACTCAACAATGAAAAATCAAGGATACTAATTGTGGCTTGAGAAAAGAAAAATGAAATGTTGCAAATAGGAGGGCTAGAGAGATGGCTTAACAGTTAAGAGTGCATACTGCTCTTGCAGACAGGCATGCTTGGTACCCAGCACATGTATGGTGACTCACAGCCATTTATAACTTCAGTTCCAGGGGACCTGAAGACTTCTTGTTGACTCCCAGCCACCAGAAATGCATGCAGGGCACATACATGCATGCAACAAATACTTGTATATGTAAAATAAAAATAAATAAAAGTTTTTATAAAAATCTTCCACATTACAAATAATCTATGTTTAATAATAGGTGATACAACCATTATGATACATCTGTATAATTAAATACAATGGAACATCATAAAGAATATCTTAGAATAATGTAATGGTATCATGTGTACTGATATAAAAGTATACACAAGGTATATTAAATTAAAAGAAACAAATCCAAAAAAAAAGACACATAACATTGTTCTTAGAATGCTTTCACTAAATTATATACATTTGTTTGTATTGATAATATTTGTAACATTGTGGAGTTCATTTTATCTATTTTCTTATATTTATTATAACTTCATGGGTTTTATTATTTTCATTTTTTTGTCATGTGGGATGTGCTTATGTATATGCATGTGTATTCCTATGCACATTCCTATGAATGTCAGTATGTGCACAGAGATAAGACAACAGTCCATCTTTCAGCTTATTCTGAGTCAAGTTCTCTTTGTTGTTTTACTGCACGTATGTCTGGCCATCTATCCCAGGAGCTTCAAGGAATTCTCCTGTCTCAACTCCAAACTAACCATAGGCTAAGTGGTATTACAAACAACATATTCTATCAGATACAGCTTTATGTGAGTTCTGCTCATTAGAATAGAGGACATTTACAGAGGATGATTACATAACAAGGGCTGTACCCACTGAGCCATCTCACAAGTCTACAATCCATAGATATTTAAATTTTATTTGTCTGTGGAGTATTGCAATCGTGTAGATTATTTTGCTTTCTTAAGCACTATTAATATTTTGTGACAATTAACTTTTGAGTGTCAACCTGATTAATCCATAGATAACCAAATTAAATAAAATTTGAACATATCTCTACCATTCAGCTGATGGACTATCCTTAAGTAGCTAGCTCTTCCCATGTGACTGAGAGTCATGCATTCTGTTGAGGGTCTAAAGAGCACAAAACATAAGATAGGGAGGAAGTGACCATTATCGCTCATGCGTTCCTTTGCTGACACTGAGATTTACATCTTGAGTACTCTGCTTCCCAGGACTGAGGGTGAGATTAAATTTTGGAACTATAGATGCTTAGATTTCTAGTTTTCAGATGAGAGAACTTGAGACTTTCAACCTTCATAATCTCATGAGCTGAGTGTTAATATAACTTTAATATATATATATATATATATATATATATATATATATATATATATATTACATAAATATGTACACACACACATACACATATATATGTGTGTGTGTGTGTTCATGCATGTGTATATATGTATTCACATGGCCAGGAGAAGACATCAGATACCCTGGAGATGAGATTACAGAAAACTTTGAGAAATCTGGTATGAGTACTGGGAACATATTTCCATTCCTCTGCAAAAGTAATCAACATTTACTTAGCTTGACTCCTGAGGCATCTCTCTAGTACCACAAGCACATTATTTATATATATATATATATATATATATATATATGGCTTATTAGTTATTTTTCTGGGTAACATTAAATAATACATTTCTTATTCTATTTTAAATTATATCCCAATAGGCTTTCAAACATAATGTATATCTAAAGCCTGGCATGGGGGTGCATTCCTATAATCTCAGAAATTGGGAGGTGAAGACCAGAGGATGAGGACTTAAAAGTTATCCTCAACTATAGAAGGTTCAAGGCCAGCCTGGGCTATGTGAGACCCTATCTCAAGAAGATGGAAGAGGAGGAAGAGGTGGAAGAGAAGAAGGAGGAAGGGGAGGAAGAAGAGCAGAGGAAGAAGAAAAAGAAGAAGAGAAGGGGAAGAAGGAAGAGAAGGAGGAGGAGGAAGAAGAAGAAGAGGAAGAATAAGAACAAGAAGAACAAGAAGAAAAAAAAGAAGCAGCAAACATACACATACTGCATTTTCAAAAGAAAAACTTCTTTGCCCTTCCCAAATCAGGAAGTTCATGATTTTTCTGTTTGAACATTTAAATAAAAGATCTCTGTGCTTAGAATTAGTGAACCCAAGACCTGGCATTTCTAATAAAGAGAATGACAGGCCTTTCTATCAGGACCAGAAAGGAAACAATTCCTTTGAGAAAAGAGAGTTCTAATTCTTGCTTCCTATAATCATAACTTGATGACCAAAATCCCCAGCATCTGCCTTTTTCTATCTACTAGGGCTATTCTTTCTAATAAGCATATTTCATGAGATTAAGGATATATGATTAACATGACGGTTAACCTTTATGGCCAACTTGAATGGATTGGAATTATCTAGGACAGCAACAGGATATACTTCTGGGTATACTTCTGTGAGGGCATTTCCAGATGTGAGTAAGAAAATGGAAATGATCTATCCTGAATGTGAGTGGTACAAGGATGTGGGCAGGCCCATTGGAATAAAAAAAGGATAAAAGGATAGAAGAGAAAGCCAGCAGAGCAATAACACCGCCTTTCTTCCTCCTCTCTGAGTCTTCATGGGCTAAACTAATCTCCTCTGCCACCCAACCTTCACATGGTGAAGTAAGTCCTCCGAATTCATGAACTATATAAGTCTCTACTCATTTGGCGTTACTGTCAGGGATTTTGGGAGCAGGATGGTTAGATGATGGCAGGCCTATTTTGGTCCTTGAAAAATAGTCACTGGAATCTAGAAATATTTAAAGCATATGGAAATAACCCAGTATAATCCCATTCAACTTATTCTTGGTCTTCTTCAGTGGTGTGGTCAAGGAGAACTCAACCACCAAGGTTTAATTTCCCAGTTTCTAACATTTGTTTCAACACTTGTATAAGTTTCTGAAATCTGCATTAACTCTCTTGCTGGAAAGATGATGTGTACACACATCTGTCCTTAACATCTGACTGTGGAATTGTTTCCCTTCCACTGGTTGAATCTTCTCAATGCCACTATGTTATAGATGGAGGAAGTAAAGTAATGCTCATAAACGATTAAGCCAATTCTTATTGGTAAGGCTTAGGAATAGAGTTTGAACCCGGATCTTTCTGGAGCCTAAAGCTAGGAAAAGGCAGGAGCCCTAAAGGAAAAGTTCATCTCAGAGCTCAGTGTTACACAAGCATTAGGAACCAAAGTCCGAATGTGATGATATCAATGGAGATTCTTTATCTCATAGTTGGTGGAAACAACAACTACCAGATGAGAGGAGCTTACTGAAGGGATACATAGTTACTGGGCTGTAAGACTGTTGTGATTACCTTCAATCTCTCTCCATCTTCAGTTCCCATTTTCTTTTGGACCATAGGAAATCCACCGAGGGTTTTTGCAGGCTGAACACAGGGATTCCCACAAACTGGCCACAGGGTGGCGTGCTAAGCGTGGAGTGGTGTCTGAGTCTCACCACACCTAACCTGTCATACTGCTGTCCTGAACTAGGTCCATGACTTCAGGCAAGTTACCTAACATCACTAAACTTCTGTTTCACCATTTGTAAAATGAAGATAATTATGCATCGTTAATAGATCATAATGAAGATTAAAATATATGTGGCAACATGTGGAGAACATCAGCACAGCCCCTGATACTCTATTCTCATTCGGCAGATGGGATAAAGACACTCAGAAGTTTGTAAGGAAGTGAGCTCTTTTCTACCAGAGTTACTTTTTGTATGTTTTTTTCTTTAAGATTAATTCTCAATTTGTAGACAAACTGATCTTGAATGAGCAAAAATCTCCTGCCTTTGCCTCCAAAGTACTGCAATTACAAGACTACATCACCACACTCAAGTTTAGCTGATTACAATTGGTTCCTGTAATCTGATACCAGTGGAGGAATATGTGACATAAGAAAACACTGGAACCAGAAAACACAAGCACATTGGGATTTTACCTAAGAGCAGTCATATTTCAAACTAGGCAGAATCAAGTATAAAGTGGTACTGACAGATTGTCAATAACTAGGTCACTGGGCCTGTGAGATGCCTCAGTGGTTAAAGATGCCTACAAAAGCCTGATAACTTGAGTCTAACTCCCAAACCCTGCATGATAGAAGAACCAACTCCTATAAATTGTCCTCTGACCTCTACACAAGTACTATGGCATAGACAATCACACATGGATATGCACATATAGAGAAAATAAAGTTGTAACAAACTGTTTATTTTAAAATACTTGGTCTTGGGTAGAAGAAGTGGTTCAATCATTGACGGAGCTTCCTGCTCTTACACAGGATCATGGTACATTTGCCAAAATCCATATCATGGCTCATAATCACCTTGGATTCTGGTTCCAGAACTTTAACACCCTCTTGTGGCCTGTAGAATAGTAGAATATATATGCATACACGTGTTGTATATAAACTCATATAAGCACATACACATACATACACATAAAAATGATAAATAAATAAATAAATAAATAAATAAATATGTTAGCTAATAGAAACCTATTGTCCATCACTTTTGAAGATTAGAAATCTGGTCAAAATGCTGGTAGGGTCATGTTCCTTCTAAAGCCTTAGGAGGAATGAGACTTCCTTGCATCTTCAGGACTCAGTTAGTTACCAAAAGCCCCTCAATCTGCAATTGGACCACTCTCGCTATCTTCATATGACCTTCCCTGTGTCTTTCTTCATCTCTACATTACTATGGCCTGCCATGTTGGAAAAGGATCTCATTTTGCCACTTTATGGTTCTATCTTCAAGTAAATCAGCATTCTAAGATAATGCATGTTAGGACTTCAATATGGCTTTTGTGTAGAGGTACATCTGTACCAACCTCTAATAAGACAGATTTTCTTTGCCTCCAAGTTCCAAGCTATGGTCTGTCTGGTGAGGTCATTGCACTCATTTCAGAATCCTAAAGTGTACACATATCTCTCCAACACTGTCAGGCTAACAGGCTGAAGTCGGTGATGCTGTAAGTATCTATACCACAGAAATCTTGATGAGCCTGTTCTGCAACATTTGCCAGGGACTACTCATGTGGGAGAAAACAGATCTAAGACTTGTGGGTTTCCAGAGCATTAAATGAGCACAACTGGAAAGGACTCCCCCTGATTTTACAGACACAGTAAGCTCATGTCTCCTAGAAAATATGTAAATTTCCCATGCAGCCTCATGGGAAAGACATGTCAGACACAAAGACATGAATATGTTCTTTCTTTCACCCACCCACATTCTCACACCTCTGTGTGCAATTTCAATGCTAAACCTGACTTGGACCCTGGCATTGTTATTTTGATGGGTCTTGTACTCCCCATCTCCTTCCTACACTGCCCCTGCTCAACCACATTTCCACACAGCACCTGTCTTCCCTTCTATAATAATTCATCTGGCCTTCCATCTCCCTACTTAGAACCTGAGAATGACTTCTGATTCTTTTGTACAGCCATCAAGGGCTCTGGGAATGTTATATGGTATGGGTCTGAGTAGGAACAGTTCTATAAGAGATCCTGTCACCTCAGATGCAGGTAGGTGAGTGGCTCAAGTTGAGTCATTAAGATTTTCTCACTTCCCAATCTCCATGGTTGATGACAATGACTTCAGTCTAAAAGAAGCCAGTCAGTATTGTAAATGTATTGATGTAATAATAGGAAATCCCATTTTTATTTCAAGTCATCAAGGTTGAAAGGAAATAATTCCAGACTTCTTTATGACTCTGTTCCCCATTATGTAGGACCTTGTTCATCTGGAATTCTTCTTTCCATCTTTGTACCTAGGAAGAAAAATGGCAACTGTCTGAAGGGTGCTGAGAGTAAGACAAAAAGCCAGAACCAAAAGCATAACTAGAACCTTGAACTGTGGGCCCAGATGCTCTGGGACCATTTCCATTCCTTACCACACACACGTTGGCCCACTTTTCAGCTAAAACATCTCCAGTTGGATTTCTGTAATGTGAATCCTCATCAGCAGGACAACCATTGACATCCTGCCCAGCTTGTCCACTCAGTCACGTCCTTTTCCCTTCCGACACTGTGTGGTATCAGTCACACTGCCAATGGACTACGGGGCACTGGAGTGTCTTACAGTACTCTTTTTACACTTCTACACATAATATCTCCCTTCCTGGGAGCCCCTCTGTCTGCCCATTGACTATATACTTCTAGAGGAGGTGCTGAGGCTGCTCCAGTGCTCATGGAATGACAGCCCCTCCCAGGGCTGAGAGGCCACAGAAGGGAGTATTGCCATGCAAGGGAAGCACAGCAGGGTGCTGTCTAGAAAACAAAGACTTAGTCCCATTGGAGAGGAGTGAGAAAGAAGGAATTTCATAATACCAGAATGGAAGACTGGTAGTTGGCCAGAAAAGAAAGCAGGAAGAAGAGAATAGAAGGCAGGGGGGCCAGGTGTCCTTAAAGGACAAACAATGGAAAAAGAGCCTAGTTATCTCATTAATAGAACAGAGCTGCAAGGGTATGCTTTACACTAGAGAAGTGGAAATAGGGGAGGCAGGTGTGGGTGGGTGGGTAGGTGGTGGGGGCACATTCTCATAGAAGCAGGAGGAAGGGGGATGGGATGGGGGGTTTCTGCGTGGGGTAAAATGGGGAAAGGGGATAACATCTGAAATATAAATAAAATCCAATAAAAAATTAATTTCAAAAAAAAGAAAGAAATTGATCACCAAAATACCAAAAGGCTATGAGTTATGGTTATAACCTCCATTAGGGAGGTAAACCATCCTAAACACACACACAAACACACACACATTCAATATATATGTATATATAAGCAAAAATACATATTTGTATGTGTGATACATGTATGTCAAATTAACAATTGGATATATTTACAGAGTGTGTTGTGATAATTTAATAAATGTACCAAATGTTCAATGATCAGGTTAAAATAACTAATGTTTCTACCTCCTTCAATCATTTCATTTTTTATTGAGAATATACAAACTTCCCCTTCCAATCTTCAGAACACATGGAATTTGTAAAAGGCAGTCATTCCACCATGCTATAGAACATTCCGTCTCCCTAATTGAATTAGGTACCTATTACTTAAAACCCCTCTACCTATCTCTTCTCAGCCTTGCTAGCCTCTACTCTATGAAATCAGCATTGTTTTGCTTCCATGCATGAATGAGAACAAGGGATATTTGATTACCTGTGTTTGGCTCATTTAACTTTAACCTAAAATGCCTTGAATCAATATAGCACAGTGACCTGGACATGAGCTTTGGAACCAAATAAGCTTAAGCTATCATAGCCTGGGTTCCTTGGGAAATATCCAAAGGTAAAAGCCTGCGTGGACATGTTTCATTACAAATCCTGGAGAGTAGGAGGGAGAGAAGAGATAAAGCTAAGTAGCAAAGCAAGATGGTCAACAGGAGACGTAGTGTGTGCTTCACATGAGACTGAATGCATTCATATATACACCAACCATATGTAAAAGCATTACCTGATCTCTGCATGTTTGTTAGCATTGGCTATTTTCATTTTTGTGCCTTAGTTAAGGTTTATATAACTGTGATAAAACACCATGAAAATATATCTAGGAGGAAAGAAGGTTTGTTTCAGATTACAGTTCCATATCACAACCCATCAATGAGAGAAGTCAGGAACTCAAGGCAGGAACCTGTAGGCAGGAACTGAAGCAGAATGAATGCGAGAGTGCTTATTAGCTTGCTGCCCATGGGTTGCTCAACTTGCTTTCTTATACAGTTATACCACTAAAGATGGTGTTACACACAGTGAACTGGGCCCTCCCACATTAATCATTAATCAAGGAAACATTCCCTTAATCTTGCCCATGGGACAATCTTGTGAGAACATCTTCTCAGTTAAGGTTTCCTCTTCCCAAATGACATGAGCTGTGTCAAGTTTATATAAAACTAGCCAACATATTTGCATTCCCTGACGATGAGTAAAACTTCATATTTTCATGCATTTATTGGCCTTTTGTATAACTTCTTCTGAGAAATGTCATTCAGAGTATTTTCTCATTTTAACTATACTGTTATTATATTTTATACTGCTGTTTGATCTCCTGATATGTCCTTAACAGCAAAATATAAAACTACTCTTTGATCCAATAATCTAACTAGTAGGTATACATCTAAAGGAAATTAGCATATCAAAGAGATATCATCACACAACATTTATTTTAGCACTATCAAAACAGTCAAGACATGAAATCTTTCTATATGATCATCAGTGAATGGATAAAGAAAATGTGATACATATACAAAATGATGAAGTCCTGTCACAGCAAAAATTGGATGGGAATGGATGACATTATGTTAAGGGAACTATTCTAGACATACAAAGATAAATAACTCATATTCCTACTCATATATGGAAGCTAAAAACACTGGTCTCAATGAGGTAGAGAATATACAATGGCACCAAATGTTAGAAGGAGTTAAGGTAGGGATAGAAAAGATGAAAATATACAATTGAAGAGGAAAATATTCTTTTATTCTGTAACATAGTAATGTGACTATTGCAATAATAATGTATTATAGATTTCCAAAGAGCTTACATAAACCTTGAATGTCCTCAACACATAAGACACGATGGCTGTGTTTGGTCAGTAGATACTAACTGCTACGTTTTACTATTACACATTATGTATGAGTGTATCGCTCTGCTCCATAACTATGTACAGCTATTTTTATATCAATTTAAAGAATAAATAAAGCTGAAGTTGTGGATCAGGGTAGTTGCCTAGCATGCATAATGCCCTGACTTCAGTCCATAGTACTGAAAACATAAATTTGTTTTGTTCTTCAAGGAACTGTATAAAATGTCTCTCTTCACTGCCTGTCCAGGCAACAGATAGAGAAGAATTGCTTTACTCCAACTCCAACTCCCTCTCATCAGTTTTTCCTCATAGGGCACTAGTCCTGTGGACTAGCTGTACCTAGGTAACTAGGGGTAGTATGGAATTGAAATCACAAGGAATCCTTGTGAAGGAGATACTGCAGGGCATGCTACGGGAGCACTCAGACTCAGGTGCTATCAGACGACACCGGCCTTGAGTTAGTAGGACTTAGGCTGAGCTGGTTGCTATAGGAACAACCTGTAACATGACCGCAGGAAGCACACAGTCACCATCACTGACTGGCTGTCATTTCTCTGGGCACCTGTTTCCTATGAAAAGTTAGAATAGTGACTGTGTGTCACATCTGAGAAAATGTCAGTGTTAGGAGTGTATCGACTGCACAGAAAATACTCAGTCCTTGGCAGCTGTAATTATTACTGTCACCATCCATGACAATGGCATGGAATTACTTTTAGTTAGTTCCTACTTAGAGTCATAGTTGTTCACCTATTATTATACAGTAGTTTATTATGAAAAAAATGACAAATAACTTTGTTTCAAAAATGACATGCAGCTCTTTATTTATTGATTTATTGCAGCACTATTCAGAGTATCCAGGAAATAAACAAGCTAAGTATTAATAGGCTAGTACAGTGAATGTTGTGCCTGTATACAATGCTATACCCTTTGTCTATACATAGAATGAAAATGTAATAACCTTGATCCATCTGGACATCATGTTAACTAAAATATGCCAGGCACAGGAAAGTATAGATTGTATGATCTTATGCAAGTATGGAATATAAAATACTTACTTCATTTTTTTTAAATTTTCACTTCATTTTCTATTTTTACAACTTTATACCAAACATGAATTTCTAGTAGAAGGTAATGACATTTTACTTTAAGTATAGTTAACTTTTTAAAGTAATGAGTTAAAATACAATTACGCAACAGTAGTATATATGGTATATGAATATACAAAAAAAGCTCACTATTTGGCTCTTATATAAAATCAGCACTAAGATGAATGTCATCAAACTTTTGAAGGTGGAATGAGAATAAAGTTGATATCATCTGCTTTTTTTTTTAGCAAAGTTCCACAAGAAATAATAAGGCCAAATAATTTCTAGCCATATATTTTAAAACTCACAGGAAGTACAATTTTGTTGTAACTGCATCATCTAGGCTGCCTACCTGTCCATAATTGAAAGTCTTGACAAATTTTAAGTTAAGCTAAATCCATCACCATGAGCTACAGTGTTAGCATCAGATAAAGTACCTGCTAAAGTGGGAATAATGGTTCTGCATCTTGGGCAAAGCTTCTAGTTTCAGAAAGCAATAAAACTGGAGGATAGAAATAGACAGCTCACAGGTACCTGCAATTAAAACCAAGAAGCCTGATGTTTAAAACTTCCATGGGTTAGTAAATATCTGCTCCATTCAGCTACTAGCTTCAGAGTGATTTGGGATAGTCTCTTTAGAAAGAGATGAGTGACAGAGAAGGACAGATGTGAGACACCTGGAAAAATCAGAGTGTCTTTTGGAGAATAGGCAGCAAACAAGTGGCTTCAAAGTCCTGGACGAGCATTTTCCAAAGGAAGTAAAAGAATATAAAGTGCACACATTGTCTGCTTAGAGAGCACCCTTGTTTTGGTTAATAGTCAAGATAGAGATATGTAGCATAAAGATTTCAGAATTACTTAGAATCTGGACATGAAGTAATCCTTCAGACCAATGTGTTCTTTCTCTTGTAGACAGAAAATCTCAAAACATAAGAACAGGGAAGAAAGTAGTGTAGAAAATATTCCCACAGATAAGTAAAATATAAAGTAAAACAAGATAAAGCTGATCACTGTTGATAGTGATTGTGAGTAGGCATTGTTCTAGGAGAGCTCCCTGTACATACTACTTACCATGTGGCCACCCCACCATGAAGCCACTATTTATCTCTACTGCATACAGCAGGAGAATGAAGCAAAAACAAAGAACCCAAATTAATCCAAAGTAACAGCCAGAATGCCAACTCGGGTGTTCTGTCCCTCGGGACTAAGTCCTTAAGGACCAGCTCCTTTTGATAAAAGAGATTGAGTGAGGTAGAAGTGGGAGGAAGAACAGCTAAGGAATGTGCAAGCCCATGAATAATTAGACTGAGTAAATATACATTATTAAGCATAAAGTTAATAAACATATATCACCACTTTTCTGAGAATTATGTGTGGTTTAATTTGTTTGTTGTTTGTTTGTTTTCGGTTTTGTTGTTGTTGTTTTGTTTTGTTTTTGCATTTTTGTATCCTTAGTATTATTCAAGACCATATCCTCCAAGAAGTCTTTAAATCAGATCAGAATTACTATGATAGGAAGGCAGGCTGTCATTTCTATCTGTGTAGGCATGGCGGGTGAGGTGGGTCTAGGGAAAAAATGATAAAGGAAAGAGAACATGAGCACAGCTTCTCCTTTTCCTCCAAGACCTGTCTTGCTGCTTCCCACAGTGTATTGGCTAGAGTCTGTGATGATTATGTCCCAAACAGAGTGACCTTTTCTCTTTGAAAAATGATGCTATTTGGTGACACTCTATGGTTTAATTTCAAAAATTAAAAAATGGGGGAGAATATCAATCATTCTTACCTCTTCATTCTGTTATTTACTTACTAATTTGTCTGTTCACCATCTAGTAAGTCTAATGCTGTCTCAGATCCTTCATGTAGGAAAATCACTGGCTTTGGTTTGACTTTCCTTGGAGATAGGCTTTGACCCAAATGAGTAGTTATATAATACCATTTTTTGAGATTTGTTGTTTTGGTTTGGGTTTTGTTTTTTGTTTATTTGTTTGTTTGTTCTGTTTTGTCTTGTTTTTTTATTGGTTATTTTATTTATTTACATTTCAAATGTTATCCTTTGTTGGGAGTCGACTCCTAGCAGAAAGCGGCTATCATCTTTGCAGCCATCTGGAGCCATATACCCTGACAAGAGACTTGTTCTTCAACAGCCCACAACAGCTGAGCACACTCTGATAAACATCTTGTTTTGCTGTTTAGTGCCCCCAGCTCCAAGGCACATGTGGTATCCACGCTGCAAGGCACATGTGGCAAAGTGCCTTCAGTTGTGTTCCCCTGCTTGTCCACGAGGGCAAGGCATAGGGTAAATCGTATAAATACCCAGAATTTCCTTTCAATAAAGAGAGAGAGACTTGATCAGACTCTCTGTCTTGTCTCCATTCTTCACATCTCTTGCCCCTCCATCCCCACTCTCTCTCTCTCTTGCTAGACCCTGATCTGCGGACCGGAGCAGCAGAATGGTCCAGAACAAAGTGGCGCCTCAACATTGGAGCTCCAGTAAGCGGGATACAGTGAAGGACACAGCAGGAATTGGAAGCATGCATCCTCACTCCTGCGCTGGAGAACCTGTTGACTGATGGAGCAGCCTCAGACAATTCCCCTTCCAAGTTTCCCTTCCACAATCCCCCTATACCCTTCCCACTCCCCACTGCTTCTATGAGGGTGCTCCCCTACCCACCCACTCCCACCTTAGCACCCTAGCATTTCTCTACACTGGCATATCGAGCCTCCAAAGGACCAAGGGGTTCCCCTCCCATTGATGCCAGATAAGGAAATCCTCTGCTACATATCCACCTGGAGGCATTGGTCTCTCCATGTGTTTTGATTTGTTTTGTTTTGCTTTGTTTTGTTTTTTGTTTTGTTTTGTTTTTTAGAAGTGTTTGAAAACACATGGTTGAAATACTGGCAGATGACCTGGACAAGGATAGAGGTCTTAAAGAGTATGCTTTGTGCTGGCTACTGCAAGGCTCGGTAGTCTACGGGCAACTCTGGAATGTCCTGAAAACCATGCTTCTAAAGGACTCTGACCACAGGTTCATGGGCTGAGATAGTCTTCTTCCCACCATTTAGTTACAGAAAAAAAAAAAAAAGTTCCTGGAGACACTAATGTCTTGACACTTCTGCTATTCCTGATACAAAAAAAGAAATCTCAGAAAGAAAATTGTGTTTGCAGTAAAATATCATGGGCACATCCTGGTGAGATGCAACAGGATATGTACTTTAACAGAGAGTCCATAGCATCTGCAGTAGACATACAAATGATAAACCAATGCAGAAACTAAGCTAGGTTGTCAAAGTATGCCCTAGATGTTAAGAGAGCAGACAGGAAAGAAAAAGTATTTTTTTCTCTCTACTCTATGACTACACACACATTCAAACACACACACACACACACAGAAACATAGACACATACATATCTACATACACAGACTTTTCATTTTATAGCTCACAGTCATTCTATAATATATATTTTATGTGTATGGGTCCTTTGCCTATGTGTATGTCTGTGTCTGTATACTGTGTGAATACAGTGCCCTCAGAGGCCAAAAGAGGAAGTCAGATCCTTTGGAACTGGAGTTACAGTTGTGACCCTCCATGTGGGTGCTAGAATCAAACCTATTTCCCCTGCTAGTGCTCAAGTCACCACATAAGCATTCTTTATCAGAGAATTTATTTAACTTCATATAGTCTGGTTCCTCTTTAAAGGGACAAAGTAGAGTCTTCTGAAACCACAAGCCTTTTGAAGACTATGATTTCTCTTTCAGGTATATACTTTAGCAAAAAGATTCTCTGACAGCAAAAAAAAAAAAAAAATGCAAACAGGTTGTAATTCTTCAATAATTAAAGTGTGTGTGTGTGTGTGTGTGTGTGTGTGTGTGTGTGTGTGTGTGTATCAGATTAACTTAAGAGAGTTTCTTGACAACTAGCCTTTGGTGGTGCCAAGGGCACATTCCTAGAATTACCACTGGGTGTCTGTGTACTATTCACAAGACTTGAACTTCATGAGAAAAAGGGAGTCCTTGTTTACCTGAGGACCAATAGTACCAAACATTTCTGACTAAATCAGCCACAAAGTCGGAAACCAACCGTTTGAAGTTGTTTTCCTGGGTGGATGACAGATGGATGGACGATGGATAGATAAGTTCCATTTCAATAGAGAGAAATTGCAAGACATATCAACAGCTTCAAAAAGAAAGTTATACACCAAACCTACTCATAAATGTTGGCCAGGGGTGGCCATTAAAGTTTCAGAGAAGGAGATGTTTGTTTTGACTATCTCAGGTGGAAAAGCACAGTACAATTTAACTAAGTTCTGCTCTGAGGTTGGAATCTGTGAGACCTCTTGCATCAAAGCCTCTCAAGGTATTCTTGTCAGTTTAGTCTGCAAAGGCCACAAGGGTGGTCTCTGAAGTTGTCAGTGGTTTGGGGCATTGTTGCAAATAATGTATTCCTTCTGCTTGGGCATTTGCTAGCAAGAAGGGAAGATTAATTGGGTCTTCCTGGCAACCCACCTCAGCTAGAAACTTCCTGCTAGGATCCTTCTACCTCCATTCCATCCCTGCCCAGTGCCAAGGCCAAAGGGGGAACATTTGGAAGCTCATGCCTGCTGTTACTACCCTGTAATGATTACCTTCCCAATCTAGGCATCCCATGCCAGCTACTTCAAAAGGTTTAGAAGTCACTGCTAATTTAAAAGCTAGAGTAAGATTGACACTGAAATGCTTCCCAGCTGGTTTTTCTGGGCAACCAGCCTTACCAGTGCCTTCACAACCTGCTTTCTCTTACAGCTTGGAGTTTGCATAACTCGGGCCTTTAAAACACTCAAACAGAAGAGAACTTGTTTCTTAGACAAAGAAAGCTCATAGATATAAACATGTTCTCTGTTTCAGACATATTTATTACTATTGAACATTGACAATTTGGACCTGTGGAGTCAATGAATCTCAGACTCTAAGTTTAAGTCTTCTATGCATTGAGAGATCTTAGAAAAATTCTTTGTCTTTCTCTAAAAGATTAAAGTACGCTCTTTGAAAGCTGTAAGGAAGGACATGGGAAGAAGCCTCAAGTTTGACTTCTGGTCACACCTGAGGTCAAGGCTGGCCTCTTTGAATTTTCAATTAATGACTGCAGACTCATTCCATTCACCAAATCTCCAAGAGAGTCAGTCATTGTTCCCGGAAGTGGAAACAATGAAACATCCCTCATTGGATGGGAGGAATATGGATTACATCTTATAAGATATCTGAAGTCCGGCATTTGGTACCAAGTGAAGGAGAGAGTGGTAGCTTAGAGTAATGAAAATGAAAATCAAATCATGATTCAACAGCTGCTTTTACCAGTGAGTGAAGCAAGCATCAGCTATGGTAGAATGGTGTTCATGAGCATGTTCGTGTCAGCTGCTGGTCCATAGCTGGTCACCCTGCAGCTCAATGACTGTGGTTTATTGTATTGCAGTGATTTTATCACTGTAAACATTTTACAAATGTTTAACCCTATACTTAAAACAGTAACAGGAAAGCCTGACCCATAAATCCACAGTTCAGCTGTGGCCTGGGAGTTATGATCAAGGGTAGCTTCTGTACAGCTGTACCCTAAAGTTTCCCATCCTTAGAAGCAGGCTCCAGCTTGTTTGAGCTGAGATGGGCAAATTCTCAAATGAGAATGAAAAAAAAATGCCTGGAGCTGGCTCTTCACAACCTCTGCCACATTCATTGGCCAAATAATATCACCATGCCAGCTCAAGTCTATAGATTAGGGAGAAAACCTGAACCCATCAGTAAAAGGTAAAGGCGACTATATGCCAAGTGGCATAGTCATAGTGCGGGCAGGAAAGAAACACGCTCATTAGTACAGTATAGCGTTGCTTCTTAAATGAATTGTAGTTGGTCTTTTTTAAATTTATGTATTCTTTGAAAATTATATATATGTACATGGACATGTCTATGTATATATATGCAGATACATATATACAGTGTACTTTAACCATTTCTGCCCCCATTATCCTCTCTAATCCTCTCTCCCGTGTCAAGAAACCCCTTCTTCTTTTAACAAATACCCCCTCTCATTTTAACTTTTTTTGTTGTTTATTTTTATAGATGACTGCACTTAATTAAGGTTGTCAGCACAAGCCTGGGTGAAGAGTTATTTATTTGAACAAAGACAACTTACCAATGGCTACATCACTGAGAAATATGACTGCCCTCCCCCAAGCAATCAAGACTACCTATCTTTCCTCAGAGAACAGCAGGGCCTATGATCCCCTCTCCCATCCACAATGGAATGTTGCTAGGCGTAGACTTGTGCTGCTGCTATGAGTTCAGCATGGGGGTGGCAACAACCATGTCGGGTCGAGAAAACAGCATTTCAAAACATGCCATCCAATTCTCCAGCTCTTACATTCTTTCTGCCCACTCTTCCATGATATTCACTGAGCCTTAGAATGATGGTAGAGGATGTGGGATATACCCTTCCATGGCTTTCTCTGAGCGTTGGGATGGTGGGGGTGTGATATAAACGTCCTTTGTAGGGTTGAGCACTCACAGTTGCTTATTCCCATCACTTGGTTGTATGTTTCTGCATTAACTGTCACTCTATGAAACTTCTCTGACCCAGGTTGAGAGTGGTTCTACTTATAGCAATAAATATGAATATTTAGAAGGCAATTTGACATCACATCCATACACCAAAACAATAGCACTTGGTTTTCCCTCAGGGTCTATGATTTCTCAAGCAATAAGCTTTTGACAGGTTTACATGAATGAGATTTCCCCATGGAATGGACCTGAAATCTAACCAGAGAGTGTTGGTTACCCACATAACTGTGATGCTAGCATTTCGATAGTGGTCGCATCTTGCCTGACAGGCTGGTATTACAACTTGAATGGTTTGGAGCATTGTTAGACTAATGATGTCCTCTCTTCCCACAGCCTGGGTAGCATCTTCTGGAACTGTGAAAGCCATCCAGCAGGCAATATGGTTCCACCTCAGTTCTAATGTAGACTCTCTAGTTCCTGCAACCAAACCATGTGGTTCTTCAGCAATGGTCTAACCATCTCTTTCTGGAGGACAACCAAGAGCAATGACATGACGGTAGCCTGTGCATTTCACACTCTAACCAACAACCTAAGGAAATAGCCAACAACACCTGACACTGACCCTGCCTCTGGCTTCTGAAGGCTGAGTTGTCTCCATCTCCCTCAGAGTCTTTTTCATTGATATTTTTTTACACTTTAGCTTTTAAATTTTTCTATGCCTTTTGTACCTCTTTAGATTTGGTTAATCCTTCATTCCTACCCCCTCAATTCCCTATCCCCCCATCCCCATCCCACATATCTTTTCACCCTTAATATTCCCTTCTCCTTTCATATCCAATTTTATCTACAACTGTCTTTTAAATAACTTCTCCTGATAATTCAGATATATCATCATGATACATCTGAATTTATATCATCTGGATACGATACATCATATCCAAGCTCAGGAACAGTCTTTTAGCTTTAAGAACTCAACTAGCTTTGAGCTGTTGATTTTGAGAAGTTTGCTGAGCAGCTAACTTCTCCCATATGTTATTGGAAGAAGTCAGCAAGCATTGCTTTACTCAGTCAATATATACTAATTGTTTTTTCGCGGCAGATGTTGAGTGACAGTGCTATGTCACTGCAGGGTACTGGATGGACAACGGAAAGAATGCAGTTCCTAACACTGCCTTATTACAACCTATCAAACCAATGAGCTCAGGCTAGGTGCTTTACTAAGTGTCCTGAACATGCTGTGGCTCTCAGGAGGAGAACCAGTGCCTTCGTGGATGACAGAAGATCAGAACACTAGTCCTTTCCATCTTAGTCCTAAATAAGGTAAGCCTATGTTGGCTTGGGGAAGAGGAGATTAGTTTTTCTTCTCCTAGAACTGTGGCCTCCTTTCTAAGGCTTTAAAGGGGACTTCAAAGGAGATTATAATATGTTTTGCTGTGTAAAATGCTTGCTATCCAAGCCTGAGAGCCTGAGATCAATCCCTAGCAGTTGTATAAAAATCTGAGCATGGCACTGTGTGCTTAAAACCTAAACATTCTCCAGGACCCTCCCTTCAGCTTGCTGGCCAGTCAATCTAGCCTAATCAGTGAGCTTCAGGTCTCCATAAGATGCTGTCTCCAAATCAAAAAGGTGTATTATTCCTAAAAGATGATAACATGATGCAGCCTTGTTCTCTAGCCTTTATCTATATGAGCACCCTTGTACATACAAATATACACATGCACAGAGGAGAGGTTTAATAGTATAGGATGTGGTATAAGAGCTTCTGTGAGTTCTGGTTGTGATATTTGCTCCCTGCGATCTTACTTTATCAATCTTGGCTTTCATTTTCCGAGCCCTTCAATTAGGGAGTAAGGAAGACACTCTTGCCACAGGAGGATGATTAACAAATGTTTGATACACATCATCAGTCTGTAACTATAACTACTGAAATTTCACAGGGATGTGTTTTAATAATGCATTTTATATTCCCTCTTTCAGAGGCACAGCCTAATTCCAGACAAGACTTTTACTTAGTAAAGTTTCTGGACTACTTGTCTGTATCTGCATGATGAGAAATCATTGTTTTGGTAAAGGTCCCCTTTTGGCTTATAAATTTTATTAGAGATGAACTGAATATGTATCATGTATAAGGTAAGAGAATGCCCTGTATATGGAAAGACCACATGGGTAGTGTTTGCCCTGTTTCAGTAATGTGGGACAAAATGGATTTAATAGTCATTATGGCACTAAAATAAAGGTATTGTACAATTAAAATGAGATATATGGATAAAACAGAAACTTACTTAAAACAAAAGCTTATTATTATTCTACTCTAAGTTTCAAAGCAGGATATGGCCTTATGGGTTGACTTTGTTCCAAAAATCTTTCAAGGACCCTAGCTCCTGTAGACTGAGCTCTCATAAAACTCTGTAGAAAGACACTTGTGTTTTAATTATGTAACCCATCTGTGTGACTTCACTCATAAGATCTCTTCATGGTTCAAAGTGACAACTATAGCCCTAACCATTATGGCTACACTCTAGCCAATAAGAAGAGAAAAAGGACAAAGGGTAAAATCCATAGGCTTTTTCAAAAATATTTGAAAATATTCACAGGAGCCAATGACAGTTTTGCATGTACATTATCATTTGATATCTGATAATAGCTACAAAATTAATTGGAAAATGTCTTTTTGTGCTCTGGGTAATAAGTCCCAATTTCTGAGGAGGAAGAAGAGAATAGATAGGAAGGAAAGATAGTTGTCTGTGTCATTGTGGCTAAACCATTGCATAGAGTAAGCAATAGCTCTAGAAGAATTGAAATGCCTTTTAGCTCTCCCAGATCTGTATGCAGGATTGTGAGTTTTGCTTCTCCTTACTCTGTTCTCTATATGAAAAGCATCACTATGCTATCAATATGTGGGATCATGCAGTCCAGTTCTAGAAATGTCTGGTCCAAGACTCTGCACCTGTGCTTTCCACTGCTCTGTAGCAAAATTATACAAGTCACTTTTCAATCCTGTGATCATATACCCCAGAACAGTTTCCATCAAGACATATGGTTTGTTTGGGATGATGGATTCAGCATTTGCACAGGTCAGCTACTTCTATCTCATATTTTCCAGGAGAGACACAAAAAGATGAAGAGTTCAGAGATAAGGTAGACCTTTCAGACATAGGTCTTGTAGCCAAGTCCCACCAGCCATAGCTTCCATTGCTACCTTCCCAGTAATCAATTCAATTGTGCTCCCTTAAGGGATTAATATATTGATTAGGTTAGAATTCTTCTGATCCAATCTCCACTCAATGACTGCATCTACCAGATGGGAGTAAACCCATTAACATAAGTAGAAATGCTGTTCAGGTAAACTATAAGATTAAGATTAAGAGATATCACTCTATTTTCAGAAACTTGATGCTTCAGGAACAAGCACCAAAATAACACCAAAATTATTTCCTTACTTTCTCATCTTTATAAATGAATATAATAATAGCTACTAAGATTAAGATCAGGAGCATTAATATATAAAGTAGCAATACCCAGACAGAGGAATACAATAAACAGAGACAGCACATAGGGTTTCCATGTAAGACATTGGTTGTATTATTTTATATAAAAGAATCCACATAGAGGGCGTTTACTTCTGTTCAGACCACTCTTTTAAGGTTTTATGAAAACCATGACACTTGTATTTATTTGACAAACAGAGATTATAGAGGAAGGTACTCTAGACAGGGATTATCCCTTGAGTAAGGACAGGGCATGATATCTGAGGAAGGTTAAAGAATTAAAAGACCAAACTCCATGAATCTTTGATGAAGGGTAGTTATTATTGAGCTTGCATGGCTACTCTGCAAATCCTTCATTCTTCGATGTCATCTTTTGTTTAGGGTACAAGTCATGGCTCTGGCCACTTCTGGTCACCATTATCTGGCTCCATCAGCCTATCTGAAGAAAAAATGAGATAAATGGTGGGGAATGAAAATATTGCTTGAGGGTAATTATAGCTGAGCTTCAGGAAGCAATCTGAGATATGATTCAGTGAAAGATACCAGGGGAAACAATAGGGACAGAGAGTCTTCTCAGTTTCCAAAGGCAAAGGCAATGATACTCCCACAGAAACTTTGACACGGGCTCATACTCAGAGACTTTAATTTTTCTATTCTTCTGCTCCTAAATTAATTCAAAATCTTTAGAAGATGTCATCAGAGATCTTGTGTCTCTTAGCAACATGATACTAGAAATTCAGCTAAGTTGCCATCTACAGTAGGCAGGGATGGAGAAAGTATAGATTAAAACATAGTAGAAGGAAAAACATCATGGAGAAGAAAGTAGGCTGGAAACAGAAACCAAAGTAATAAATGCTTAAGAATGATTTGCTGTGTTCCAGAAATGGAAAGAATGAGACATCTTGGATAACTGAGCCATTCCTTGGTAGGGAACTGTAGGACATCACGCTCTTCCTCTCTCTCTTTTGATTCTCAACAAAGGACCATGAGGGAAACCATTTTTTCCTATGGCCAACAGTAGAGGGAAGTATATAGAGACAGAGATGAGTTCAGACGTCCTGACACATATCTGCACATCCTAGTTGTGTGCTTTACATAACTTTACCTCTCTGAGCTTGTGTCTTCTTCCATCAGGCAAAGACAGATTATTTCTACTTCCCAGAACTAACATGGTTGATTTTCCACCCTTCCTTTTAAGTTCCTGAGAATGAGAATGTTAGTCAAGTTTCTCTTCTTGGGACAAGTTACATATGCATAAGGAAAGATCTCCCTAAATTGTCATTAAATGTTCAGTGAAAAGCTTGGTCCTTCCAGCCTCAGATGATGCCCACGGTGAGTCTGCATAGGGCTAATCCTTAGAGACACCGTTGAATATAGATAAGACGAACTCATTTCAGCAACTTCAAATTCTCTCAGAATTCATGACTTGAGCACTCTGAACTGAACTTGAACCCTCTGGCATTCCGATCAGCTTATGCGGTTTTGATTGCAAGAAAAGAGAATTTTAAAAAGTCATTAAACAAGGTGAAAAGCCTTATTGGACACGAATTGACTCTTAAAGAATATTACAATGATATAAAGCTCAAATGGGTCAGAAATTTATGAAAGTCATTTCCCTTAAATAAAACATGATTTTAAATATTCAAGGAAGAACATTTGCCAGATGTACTCAGTGTTCTAAAACATCTGAAAAATTGCAAGTTTTTACTCATTCCAAAGACTTTATGTTGGATGGTGGAATGTCTGAGTTATCACAGGCTGCTCCTCTGGGCTCAAAGCCTATACATTAAGGAACATATATAGTGCTGTAAATCTTGGAACAGAGCCATGCTTACTGTCCCTTGTCTTCCCAGGCACAGAAGTCACCAGGATATTGGACATATGGACTTAGAACCCTGGTTTACAATGAGACTTCCTGCTCTTCAAACAAAATCTGAGGTTTTTAAATGCAATGAGGCAGTGAATACTGAAGTTAAATTACTAAGATAGAATTAATGAAGAAAAGGTGGAAAAAGAAAGATAAATAGAGAAAATGAACAGAGCAGTATATGGTGGAAAAATAAGTAAAGGGATGTTTAAATTAAAATGTTGACATATATTTGAGTAGGAGGGTAAAATAGATTAGATTATAAATTAGAATATCAATGTACAAATGGGTAGATCATCCCATATATAGGTGGATACCAGGATTAGTAGGCCGATTATGAAGGATATATAAATGAGTAATGAATGGATAATAAAGAGAGGTAGATGGAAAGGTGAATGTATGAGTGCATGGGTAGATGAGTAGGTGATCAGATGGATGGATAAGTCAAATAGCACCTAACTAAACATTGCTATTGGAAAGAACTATCTGAGCACCTCAACCTAGTCCTCCTAAGCTTCTATTTCCCTTTTTGAATTAATATGTTTAATGCTTTAATCTCAAAACTATCTCTCTGTCTCTCTCTCTCTCTCTCTCTCTCTCTCTCTCTCTCTCTCTCTCACACACACACACACACACACACACACACACACACACACACATTCTTTAGACTAAACAGTATGTGGCAATTAACAGAACAACTGAGACCCAGAGCATTTCTCAGACATGACTCTATAGGTTGTGTGGTCATGGCTAAGTCACAAGACCTCCTTGAGTCCTGTATCATTTCTAAAACTAAGGTGTTTCCAATACCGTGACTTGCCTACCTCACAAGCTTTCCCTCTTCTCTTTCCTAATAGTACTTTTATTTGCTTTCTGAGGCAGATGCCAAATCTCAGAGAGTATGAGAGCTGAGTAAAATCTTAGAACCACATTCACATTAAGCACAAGTTTCTGCCCAATGAGAAAAGGGGGTATGTACAGACATTCTAGAGGTTAACGAAGCAGCTGACTAGGCCTCTAAGCTTTGGCTGTTCTTTCTGCTTTGGTTTTTGTTGTGTGAGATCTTATTCTTGGAGCTGCAGCATCAGCTACCTTAACTACGATGGGAGGAGAGCCATGAAATTTCAAGCAGGTTGACATGTTGCCTTGTTACAAAACACACAGAAAAATGGATATTTCATATAATACCTTCAACCCCCTGAGTACTACTCTGAATAAATTTATCCATTAAAGTTTCACCATTATAGATACAATTATAACATTTCACATGTCAAAATAATGAGACACAGAATCTCAGTCAAGCTGACGGTCAGTAAATTTAAAAAAAAAAAAAACAGTCAGAGGTAAACCACATAACCACCACACCATACTGCTTTTTACTGTAGCTAAGCACTTAATTTTGGATGCAGTTCAAATCATTCCAAGTTATACCAACCTATCTTACTAACTTGCCTGGCTACTATGAATACATGATAGTGCCAATCCGTCACATCATCTAGAATGTAGTTTTAAGCCATATATACTATTATTACCGACTATGTATATTTTGCAAGAGAATTGCAAAGGCTGAGTCACCTATTAGACAAACAGAACAGGTAAGTGTGAGAGCTGGGTTGGGAGGAGCCCTGGTTTGCTAGCTCGGAGACTGATTCATAACCCACCCCAGGGCCCTGCCTTCCAGTGCTGTGCTCATTTCTTTGAACAGCAGAAAAATAAAACCCAAAGGAATCCTCAGTGATACTAATGAAACCTGACTCTTTCGCTGAAAATAGTTCTGCAGGCCAGAAAGGGAAATTGCAAGCAGACAGGGTATCCAGTATTGGCTGGTGTCCCTAAGGGCTGTTCTGCTCAGCTCTAACCTGGAAAGGTCACCTCTTTCCCCAGCTTTGTGTGAACAAGGGTGTGCTCTCACTCCAAGGACGAGTATACATGCACCCTGCATAAGCCCCGTCTTTCTTAACCAGGAATCTCTCAAGTTCTGCTATTGGAAAAACACAGTGAGTGCCCCTTTGAGTATCCTTGGAGTACCCCTAAGCTTAGCCCATGTACTCAGGAAAGGCAAAAATAGTTAGAGGAGGATAAGACACTAGAGATCCAATACTTCGAAAGTAGTCAAGAATCAGGCCTGTAAGCTGGAGAGCCTCCAAGACCAGCTTCTAGAACACCTTCAGTAACAGACAGTGGGTGTGAATGTGATGCTCAAATGTCCACTAATCATCGAAGCCAGCATCCTCCATGGTAGGCACATGAAGCTCACTTTGTCCTACAAACAATTCTTAGATAACCCAGAGAGGAAAAAAAAAAGCAACTATTCAGAAAGAATAAGTCTATCTGAAAAGGAAGGAGAGAAGGAAGGGAGTGGATGAGGAAAGGGAGAGAAGGAAAGATAGATTAGAGGGAGAAAGAAAACAGAGAGAGAGGGAAGGAAATAAGAAAGAAAGGGAGGGAGACATGCCTAGTTCCCAGAGCAAGAACGTGAATGAGTCAAGCGCTGTATGCAGGCATGTTCTGCATGATCTCCCAGACCTTGTTCTTCCCAGTTACTGTTTTCGTGTGTCCAAAGAGAGACAGAGATTCAGCAACAGAAATCAAGGAATGAGGAGAGAAGAGTCAAGAATCCAAAGGAGTTGAAAAAGTAGAGAAAGTCAGCTTGCAGGACCTGTTGCTCCTGAAGGATGCACACAAACTGAGTGAGCTTGTGTGACTGGAGAGGCATGGGCACAATTCGATGGGTTTCTCGAAGACACATAAACTATTGAATACCACTGGCTTCCTAAGATTAAGAGATTAGGAGAGCAACAAGCAGGGGATCTTCCCAAGTCATAGCACAAATATGTAAATGAAAGTGCATGCCCAGTTTGTGTGTGTGTATGTGTGTGTTTGTGTGTGTGTTAAGCACTGAGCATTGTATATGTATGTGTGTGAAGTGAATATGTGTGTGTCCTGTGTGTGTATATTATGTAGTGTACATTGTGTGTGTCTGTGGTTATCATATGTTGTGTACTGTGTGTGTGTATGTTTAACTGTGTACACATGTGTGTGTTCCTGACTCTTAAGTACATGGAGCCATCAGTCTGTGTGCTTTTTTTCTAGGAGGTTGAATTTTCCTTGTAATTTTTGAAAAGTATTGGTAAGTTATCAGAGAGAAAAAAATTGGAGACGTTAGACAAAATAATTACAAGTAGAAATGTGAATGCCCTAGGGATTCAGATGCTACTGTCTTACAGCAGCTATGAATGAGGTAGACAGCTTGTGTGGCTGAGGGGCATGTACTGGCTTCACTATATATGATTAGTAATCTTGTTGATAATAGAACAGTCAACCCACCTACCATCTGCCTTCTCTGTGCAAGCCAAAGTTAACATCCCATTCCCCTTTACCTTCCTCTCTTGATAGGTTTATCTCATAGAATGGAGCTCACTGTGACACTTTTGGTGTTCATATGTGCTTCTAGGTGATATTCTTTCTGTCTGTGGTGGTAGGACTAGCAAATCATGCCTTGCTCTGAGATTGTTATTCTAACTATAAAATTAGACAATAACCACATTCTTTCTTTTGCATTTTAGCATGATGACATCAAGCAGTTCCTTCCCGTTTATCTACAAGATGTGGGCCCACACCGTCTCTCAGTTGTGAATCATCTTCCCATCCCCTTTTGTTTTTTTTTTGTTTTTTTGTTTTTTTGTTTTTTTTTGGTTTTTCGAGACAGGGTTTCTCTTTATAGTCCGGGCTGTCCTGGAACTCACTCTGTAGACCAGGCTGGCCTCGAACTCAGAAATCCGCCTGCCTCTGCCTCCCAAGTGCTGGGATTAAGGGCGTGCACCACCACCGCCCGGCCCATCCCCTTTTGTTATAGCTGTTATTTCCTTGTGGCTACGATAAAATATTCACATGAGAACAACATAGGGGAG
The DNA here is from genome assembly GCF_004785775.1 of Grammomys surdaster. Classification (NCBI taxonomy): domain Eukaryota; kingdom Metazoa; phylum Chordata; class Mammalia; order Rodentia; family Muridae; genus Grammomys; species Grammomys surdaster. The sequence goes on from NW_021620516.1 coordinate 933,546, forward strand.
AAAAAAGTTAATTCGACTCAAATTAACAAACTCTTATAGTAGAAGGTACACTGTTGCAGAAGCTGGAGAGAACCAGTCACAGTACATCTAGAGTCAAGAGAAAAAAAACAATGTATTAATGCTTGAATGTTAGTGCTCAACTCATTTTCTCCATCCATAGACAATCCCTTACCCCCCAACAAAGTGCTACTTAAACACCTCTATTAATATAATCAGCATACTCTCCCATAGATATGAACAGAGGCCAACCTAATCCAACCCTTCCCTGCAATTTCCTTCCCAAATTATTCTAGATTATTTCCAATTGACAAGTAAAATTAACTACCACATATCCTTTAGTTTACAGTCTGCTAGGCACTTGCTTCTGGCCTTTATAGGTTAGTCCTAGCTGCCCCAGCACATGACAGCATGTGACTGTGGCAACTTGATAAAACCACATGCTTTCTTAGATGAGAAAAGGGTGATTTGGCTTGCCACTACAGCCTGAGACCAAGCAGCAATCGTTTCAGTTAGCAAGTACATAAAAGCTATTTGGAGAGCTATTGAATATCCTTCAAAGATCCTGAGGATCAAAGAGTTGAATGTACCTAAAATGCTATTAAAAATGTTGGCTCAGGGTTGAAGAGAGAAAAAGCCTTCACACTGTTGGAGGGGAGGTAAAAATGGTGCATCTAGTACAGAAAACAGGAAAAGATTCATAAAAACATTAAAAATGTCACAGAATCTAGAGATGTAATTTTTGAATATTTTCCTAAAATCTTTGAAGCCAATTTCTCTAAAAGTTCTTAGCACTCTGGTGTTCACGGTAGTTTAGAAACATCCTCAATGCCCAAGGTAAAGTGAATAGATAAGAAAATCATGGCAAATACATACATACAAGAAAATGCCATTCTACCCCTTTTTAAAAGAAAATTATGTGTGACAATGCAGATGAACATTGAAGACATTGTACTGAGACAAAATCTATCACAGAAATACACAATTATTCCATTTATATTCTAAAGTAGTTAATTTCATTGCATCAAGTAGTAGATTGGTGCTGGGCAGTGACTTGAGAAGGAGGGATAGAAACCTAGTAATCAAGCATCAAGTCTTAGAATAGTAAGATAAGTAAGTTCTAAAATCTGCTGTCTAATACATCTATAGACTATAATATTATAATGTTAAATATTGAACACTGAAAATTTTAAGAGACACCATCTTATGCCTTGGTGGGGAGGGAACATAAGGAAGAATAGTAGGACATGGGTGATTAAATCAGGAAGAGGGGATAATTGGCTCTGAGGTTTAAGTTGGGAGAGAGATGGGGAGAGGGTAAAGGAAGGAGCAGAGAGAAAATTAACACCAAGATGTCTGAAAAAAGACACATCAAAACCTACTATTTTATGAGCTTTGCGTGTGTGTGTCTGTGTGTCTCTGTGTGTAGACATACTCATGTAAAAGAGTTTTTAATTGAGTTATTTTACAAAAGGGATAATATTCCTCTCAGAAGCTAGAGTTTGCTGGGTATGGAACTCTGTAGGAGGAGCTAATGTGGGAGGAGTTAGGAGAGGAAGAGGAAGAGTAAGGAGGAGAGAAGGAAAAGGAAGAGGAGGAGCTAGGAGAGAAAGAGAGAGAGAGGAAATGGAGGCAGATGTTCACATGTCTGTAGCAGTCAAAGGTAGTTGGTATATCTATGTTGGGTATTGGGTTACACTTCTGATTGCATGGGTATCTTGTTACTGATCATTACCAAATATATAAGCCTTTGATTAATCTTTAAATATTTGAGTCTCATCTTTCTACTGGGCCCGCGTGGATGGCAGGATGATCTGGGCAATGCCCAGCCTTGCAGAGACAGCATGGAAGATTGGCAGAGCCATCTCCCACACTGGCGTCTCATGGGTGGCAAGGCTGGTGTTTCTGGCTGGCCAGTTCTAGCTGCTTCGCGCACGTGGCCTCTGGCCATGAAACATGGTGGCTAAGCTAGGCAGAGCTGCCACAGCTTAGATATTCAGCTTGATCTGAAGCCATTTTAAATACTTACTACAACAGAACTCCTCCTCTCAGACTATTTGTTCATCAAGAGTTCCCCAGAGACTGTCAAAACTATTCACATTTTGCCATTGCTCTTGGTGGCCCACCAGAACTTAACTGTAAAACCCTATTACTGAAAACACCAAATCAGGTTGGTACCAATGAGGAATCTTTTCCCCTGTGGTTAGTTTTCGAACTCCCAAAATGCAGTATGCAGACTGTTGATAGGGAAAGTCATCAAGAGTTTCATCCAGCTGTGAACTCTGTGAACAATGATGACAGATATGACAAGCTATGCTCATGGATACAATCATGCATACAACTCTTATGTAGGTAACCAATCACTTTCTGATTGTATTGTAAGCCTGCTCCACAGATGGAAACTTGGACCTGGTTCTGCACATCTGCCCAAGAACCTGTATCTATGGAGCTCATAGCCTCAATATGTAAACCTACTACTATTAGTTTGCTAAATGAACTGCTAATCAAACTTCACTATTTCCTATTCATATCCCCTCTCTATCTGGACGTTAGTGCAGCTCTCAGCCTCATTAGATTTTTATATTTATTTTATTTATTTATTTATTTATTTATTTATTTATTTATTTTTGGTGCAGTGAGGGTGACTGTTAATGTAGAACTGGCAAAAAAAAAAAACCATGAGAATGTGTGTGTGTGTGTGTGTGTGTGTGTGTGTGTGTTTGTAATGCTGAGCCACAAATGGGACATCTATATCACAATTGTTTCCCCAAACAATGACTATCCCAGAAAAACAAATGGAAAATATAAGAGCTACATCAAAATGGTGTTTTCTGTATAGGACAGAAAAACCCTATTCATCAACTCACAACAGATTTGGTTACTACAAAAGACCAAGGCACTCAACATTCCAGAATGAAGTAGGGAGGGGTTTGTGAACCCTACCTCTCTCTAAGGGGCTGTAGAAAATTGGTTGGTTCTAATGTGGCTAAAGAGTCTGTTTTATTTAAGAATGTGGCTCCTGGTTTGTTGATCACACTCTAGTGGATGGTTCCAAACCCATGAGTTTATGAATAGCAACAACTGGGATCAATGAGCCATAAAAATAATGAAGACAGGAAGTTGGGATGCAGTGGGAGGGAGGAGATGGATCTGGAAGGAGTTAGGGGAGGAAAGTGTGGGAAGTGAGCATGACCAAAATACATTGTTAAGAATGTATGAATTTTTCAACAAATTAATAAAAATAGCACTTTAAAATAAACAATAGAGTAAAACCAATTACAACACCAAAACTGTGAATTTACAATGCTTACTTTAAGAGACCAAGCATAGATAGGCAGGCGCTGAGAGTTGTTTTACCAGGAGCACCCTACACTTTTCTCTATGGCTTGTAGTTAGATATGGAATGGTCCCAACCACTAGCCACTAACACTGACCTTGAGCAGGTAAGATATCCCAGGGAGTACACAAAAGGTTCTATGGGATTGCTGCAAAGCGAGCATGAAAGTAATCATAAAAATCCTTCATGAAGAATTTGAAAAATTAGTATTTATATTTTCTTAGGACATCTCAGGCTTCCTTTTCTTCTTCTTTTCATATAATTAAAACATAGGTTTCTTTCCTTGTTCTTAGACAAAGAGGCCTCTTCCCCATCCTCTGTCTCCTGCTCCACTTGTTGCTTCTGTCTAGGAGTTTCTGTTTATAAGACAGGTGCTAGTCACCCCTGCTCAAATAGATAGAACTCATCCACAAAGACCTCTAGTCTGGAGGCTTGGTTCCGTCTATTCCTTCCCCCATGAGTAAGGAGTGAGATATGAGAGGAATCTGGGCTGGAGACTCAGGATTCACCAGGGTAGGCTGTCCCTACACATAGGCAGGAAGTAACGAGAGCTTTTGTAATCTCTCTCTAAGAAGTACTATCAGTAACAAAACTCCTCATCTGCAAACTTGTTTTCTTATATCCCAGTTACTTCAAAACTCTGACAGGGAGGCAGAGACCAAACTATAGACCTAACAATGCCCAAGGATTTCTTGACACAATGCCTGACACATAACAAGCAGTTATTTGGGAATGAAGGACAGTGTTTCTATAACTTGCTGAAAGCCATACCTCAAAGAATTTCAGAGGAGATTCTTAATTCTCTCCTTTTAGGGCCTGGATGCCTGGAGTCATACGCAAAGCCTTTTCTTTGTGTAGATAGAACCAGCCCGGCTCCACTACTCTACTCTAAAGCATCTGATTTAAGACAACACACACACACACACACACACATATATCTCACTTTCTTAGGATCTAGTGCACAAAAACTGTGAACATACTCAAAAAAAATAGGATTTTTTTTAATGAATCACAAACTTGTCAACTTAGGAAGTGGGGGTGAGGGAGAAGTGTCTGTTCATTTAGTATAAAGTCTTTTTATATCCAGCCCTTTGAGAGAGAAGGTAATGGAAAGAATGATCTCTTTTTCTATTTATTTTATTTATTTATTTATTTATTTATTTATTTAAAAAAGGTGAGGGACAGCTGTAATTATGCCCATAGCTCAGAATAACAGCAATGATAAAATGATAAGATGTGGCTTGTCTAACAGCACCATGAGCACTGCTTCTTTTAGGTGCTACATGCTCTGGGTCACAGCAAAAGCCTGTTCTGTGTGTATATACACTCATCCTGAAGACAGCCAAGTCACCTCAGACACAGACACACAATCAGGACCAACCAAAAGTTATATGTTGTTTCTCATCAATAACAAACTTTGTTCAACCGATCTTCTGGATAGATCCAATGGAACATGTTTACTTGTTATATTGTAAGATTTTAAAAGACCCTTTAGCATTGCTATTGAACCTTGACAGGGAACCTACTATGTGCCAGGTGTCTCAAATACATTACATAAATAGCTTGACTGCCAACAATAATGTAATCAGAATAAATATTCTAATTGGGCAGATGAAGGGAGTACATCTCTGTAAAGTCATGTGATTGTCTGAGTTTTCAAAACAGAGTCAAAGAGATGTGTATCTCTACACTTTCAGGATTACATGTTCCTTTTGCAGTAAGATTTGTAGTCCAAACAATCAAGGACTTGTGTTCTGCTTCACTGATTTCAGTTAACCAAGGGTAACCTTGTAGTTGCTAAAACAATAAATGGCACAATCATTATGCCTCGGTTAAACTTCATCACCCATAATATTATATGCTGCCTAGAATCTAGCAATATTGGCAAAAAGAAAATCAATCATAATGCTTCGAGATTTAGCCTCGTTTCATGATTCCTGGGTGGCCCATTTGCCAGGATCAAGGCTGTAGTCAAATTCATTTGATGTTTCAAGGCTCTTCCTCTTTTCTGACCAATAACCCTTAAAATATTCACAGCCTGTGGGTGTCAACAAGCTAGGGAAACAGAGCCTTGGCTCACAGACATTCAGATAGTGAAGCAATGTGTCACTGAGTGTTAATTAGACTTAAAAGACAGGAAGCAGGAGAAAACAGATCCTCTTAAACAGTGCTGGTGAGAGAGACAGAGCAGTTAGTAACGTTTATCGAGATTATTACTAGATAAACATTTTAACCCATAGAATTTGTCTGTGAACAAATTAGCCTACAGACAATCTATGCCCTGGTGTTGAGTTGTGTGTCTGTGTATTCACTTCAGTACTGTTTATAAGCACAGTCAGATGTTGAACTTTATCATTAAAGAAGCTTCATAATTGGGCCACCCATGCACTAAACGATAGTCATGTTCCTCAGCACAGAGATCCAGCTCTAGTTTGACTGAAGTAACTGCCCTTGGAGGATTCGCAGCAACGTACAGGAGAGTAAAATGGCTGTTGTATGCACAGAGCAGTCATAGGCCCTCTAAACCTTCTGATTAAAGAACTTTCTAAAACTCTAGCCAGGCATACGAAACACGTCAAGATTTCTTGACCTCTAAAGGACAGCACAAAGTGAGGCTGTACCAGCACATGGCTTCAAATTCTACTTTGGCTTCCCACCTGAGGGAAAAGGCAGAGAAATGAGCAACAAATACTGCCCTTAAGGCAGCTATAGCATGTAGATAAAATGCCCTGTGCTCTGCTAGGAGGCCAGAGTTGGTCACAAGCTTTGGTGAACTCTCTTTGTTTATTTTGTGTTACCTGCTTTGGACTCACTGACTGTTCTTTGCTCTTTTGGCATTCCACTAGGTCTGAAAAAAATTAGTCCCTTTGCAAAAGAGAATCAAAACACTCAGAAGGCAATTAAATGACCCCACACTAGCACAGTTCAGTTCCTTATGAAGTCAAGAGCTGGCATGGCTTGCTGCTGGCGTGAGGCCTTGAGTTACATTTTATTAAATCAAAAGTGCCCAACCTACTGTCAGATAAGTGGACAAACTTGACCTCTGGCTTTAGGACTCTCCACCATGTGACAAGTAGCCTCTAGCTCCTAGCTTGGTCTCTCTAGTCAGCACACAATCTCCATTACAATCCTTAGAAATTGCCTAGTAAGGACATTCTCCTCAGAGTCCCCAACCCAGAGGCCATTTTTTCACCTCTGGAGGGTCTAGGCATTGGTATCAACAGAGGTCCCCGGACATATTTTATTTTATAAAAGACATTTATGTTCAATTATTTGTAGTTGTTTCATATACCAAAACAGCATGAATTATGAAAATACTTCTGATTTTATTTAAGTATAAATTATTGACTGTCTTTACAATTGAACTTTATTCAATAAATTTACTACATGTATATATTTGTATATAATCGTGTGTGTGTGTGTGTGTGTGTGTGTGTGTATTTATGTGCTTATGAATGTGTCTGTGTGTGTTTCAGTGGACAGGTAACGATGTAAAATTTTATGAACATTTCACTTGCCATTCTTTTTTTGGCTATTATCTTGTTCCCTTTTAGGGACTGTGACGTTTTCAGATCTAGATTTAAGCCCATGTATACAACCTCTGCGTAGGCTTTCTGCTTCTGATACCTAAGGAATAAAATAATCAGACCACAGGCATTCTACTCCATGTGTTTCACGGAAGACTCTTGGAGTCTTCTGTACAGGCAGGGCTAAAGAAATAAACAGAACTCCTGTTCTTCCATTTGGTATGCTTCATAGAGGTATGTCTTGAAGTGGTCTGTATAGAGAAAACTCCAGGTGTTGCTCCTGTGTGCCTGTGGGCTTCACAAGCTGGGTCCTTATCTCACCTCTAGTGCCACCAAGGGGGTTGTTATGTAAAAGAGTTTGAATCTTGCTACTTGCATTCATTTCTCCTTCAGAAACTGTCATTAGTCTTAATGTCACTTCATGGTAGACTTCAGATGCTTTTTTAAGTAGGGCTGGACTGTGACAACCAGTGCAGAACTCCTAACTTATGGAGTTATTTTCTGGAGCTCTCAGGCATGGAATTTCACTCCATGCTGATTTCAACACACTGAGTCTAATCAGAAAGGTGAACGTTTCGGGCATTTAATTTACTTGAAAACCAGGAGCATTTATTTAAAGCTACTGTTTTGCACATGAAAGCTACCAAAAGCATTTTCTCACAAGAGTCTAATTCAAACTTGGATTCAGTGGAACATCTAGAATGTTTTGGTCTAGTCTTCTTTTTCCATCAGAAGGAAACTGACTTCATTAAACAAAGTCTAACTTGCTTATGCATTGTACTGTGTGCTTCATACACAGTCAACCGTCCTTAACCTTGTGACATGTTTAATAATATTGTAAGAACAGTGGATAATGTTGTATAAACTTTATAGATGAGGAAACGGATTCATAATAGGTCTTAACAGTTAACTAAAGGGCTAAAAAGTTAGTTCAGCAGTTAAGAACATTTACTTTTCTTGAGTTTAATTGCTGGCACCAACATAAAATTTAAAAATTGTCTATAATTCTAGTTCCTGTGCACCTGATTCTCCCTTATGATCTCTTTGGGCAACAGGCAGGCATGTGGTACACAGAAATACACATAAATAAAACACTCACACACATAAAATAAATAAAGCTTTAAAACTTAAATATTTGACCAGAATCCAGTATTAACAACTACAATATTTATTGACTATTCTGACCATATATTCATTGAGATGTAGAGTTTGTGATTGGGAAAGTTTTTAAGTGATTACCTTAACCTAGCTATGTGATGTGTGATGTTCCTAGAAGGAAGATGAGGAAGATGAAGGGGAGGAGAAAGAGAAAAGAGAAGAGGAAGAAGTGAAAAAGAGGAAGATGAAGAGGAGAAAGAAGAAGAAAAAGAGGAGAAAGAAGAAGAGAAGAAGGAGGAGGAGGAGGAGGAGGAGGAGGAGGAGAGGAGGAGGAGGAGGAGGAAGAGGCACATAAACCAAAGAACAAAAGAAGTGGGAGCCAAAATCACAATTAAACTTGTGTTGCCCTATGATTATACAGAGCCACCCAAGAGCTTATCTAAAAATCCAAGAAAAGAGAACATTTATCTTCTCTGTGTTATAGCTCCTTACTGGAACTCTCCTGGGAGAACTTTCTAGTGCAGACAACTACACTTGACATTTGAAGGGTCAGCTTCTGGCCATCTCAGTGCTCCCAAGTATTATGCAAAGAATAGGTTCTTTTTTCATTTTTGTGGACCAGACACTGATGTTTCCCTCGCTTCTAATCCTACTTGCAAAAGCTCTGCAGTGAGCCTCTTGATCCTAGTCCTTTTTCCTTCTCCGTCCTATCTGTCTAGGATAAGAGTGTTGGCTGACTCTCCTGTAGATATTCCACTAAGGCCCCATGTGATAAACATGTGTTGTGCTATCCAGATGCCTCTCAATGTTGTGTCCTTGTCAAAGCCCAAGAGTGTGGAAGGCAGAGGCCTGTAGCTGGAAGCCATTCCGGGGATTCTTCAGCTGTACAGATACCCCAAGGTCATCCATGGTTTCACTCCTCCCTAAGAAGCCTATACCCAGTGATATGAAATTAGTAAAAGATAGCCTTACCACTCTTGGCCTAAGTTCGAACAACTCTAAAGGTGTGGTCTATCTTTTGAGTGCCTATGTGATTGAATGAGGGGGTCAAGCTTGTCTCATTGACTTCTTCCGGATTTGTTTTCACTCCATTTCCCCACATCTGGAGAGCTCTATCTCAAAGAAATCCTCTAATAAACATTGGCCATTAATTTTTTTTTCAGAATTGACTTTCCAGGTAATGAAACCATAAAGGAGTGAGGGCTGTGTGAGAGAGGAAGGGAGGGAAGAATGGACGAAGGGAAGCAGGAAGTAGAGAGTAAGAAAAAGAAAGAAGGCATCTGTGGAGAAGGAGATACAAGAGGAAAGAAAGAAGAAGATGGAATCAGAAGACACTGACCCTAATTTATAGGTGGGGTTTGCCTTCCAGGACCATGAAAAAAGAAAACATGTTGAGGGTAGTATTTCTAATGAAGTTTTGACATTTGGTATGTACATTTTCAACAAAAAGGACCTTAATATGTTTACTTAGCAATATCATATTTTAACCAGAGACACTACGAAGAATATCCATAAGTATGGCCTGCTTGGTTGGCATTATGCATACTGCCTACCTAGTACCTGGCTAAAAACTACATGGAATCTACCTACTTGAAAATAAATCTTCCTATAAGGATCCTTCGGTAGATATCTCAGGTTAGTAGAAATGATGTGAACTCACAATGTAGGACAAAATATTTATAAAACTATTCCATTAAACAAATGACAAAACTATACATTTCCAAAGTATCAAAGGGGTAAATGTAGTCTACCATATATTTCTGATTACCACTCATAAAAATATTAGCAGGCTTTACAGAGAAGAGCAAATATCCTGGCCCAGACTTCATTACTTGCCCATTTTGTACTAACCAAGATCCACTAATCACTCTTGTTGTCCTCACAATGCTATGAGCCTCTCCTGGTGTGTCTTTCCCTTATATTCAGGCCCGTGCATCAATTGTTGCTATGTAAGTTCTCCTAGCACAGTTTACAAGCATCTTAGACAATGGGATTAGACTGTAACACAAACCTCATCCTCACCTTATTTTCTCCTGTACCAGTTTTTCTGTCTGGTCTAGGGGCCCACTGTATCTGTTCCTCCGGTCTAGGTATTTTGGGCCCTGCATGCAGTCTTTCTGCTGCATGCCAGGCTTTCGGGTTCTGCCACATTTGATCTCCATTGATGTGACTCACCTGAGAGTCGCATTTATAACAGGTTTTCCTTAGCTAGAAAGGACTACTGTTACATCTCCTGAGTACTAACATGTATATCTCCTGGCTTTCAGAGTCTATAGATTCTAGTACATAGAAGTGCCATACTCATGATTACATAGGTGACACCAGTTTGCTGTGGCCAGGCCATCCCCTATAGAATTTTAGAGGTTATCTATGTGAACTGTAAGTAGTGACAGTGTCAACCACTATTAACAAATGTGTTTACAACTCCTGTACAGTAGATTTTCTTCTAAGACCACTATCGATTTCAATCTGTTCAGCTTTGTAGCTAATTTATAGGATAGGTACTATTTCTAGCCTCTGTTTAACAGAGGAGAAAACAAAGGCACAAGGAAAGGGACCAGCTTGCCTGGGATCACTCTGCAAGTAAGAGATGAAGTCTGTCAAACTTATGCCAGATCCTAGAATCAAGGCTCTTTCCATCAAATTATAATATATTCAGAATCTGACCCTGGGGGATACTCTTCTTCTCCTTCTCCTTCTCCTTCTCCTTCTCCTTCTCCTTCTCCTTCTCCTTCTCCTTCTCCTTCTCCTTCTCCTTCTCCTTCTCCTCCTCCTCCTCCTCCTCCTCCTCCTCCTCCTCCTCCTCCTCCTCCTCTTTCTCCTTCTTCTTCTTCTTCCTCCTCCTCCTCCTTCCTCTATCTGTTTCTGTGTCTCTCTCTCAAGCCCCCTTCCCTACTTTAACTCTGCCTATACACAAGGCTGGGACACCTGTGTTCTCTACACTGTTGATGTCTTTCTGATCGTTCCTGAAGATAATCATCTCAATGTCGTGACAAAAATACCTGACCAAAAATAACTTAACAGAATGAATAAGTAAATGAATTAGTGATAAAGAAAAAAGGGGGACAATGTTTAAATTCTAAGAAAAGATTGTTAAGAAGATCATAATTAGAAACTTTAATTATTTGTTATATCTAGGATGGTGCTAAAAATTTTCTGGAATTTTCTCAAACATTTCCTATAATGGTAAGAATATTACATGATTGTCTTTTACCATAATTTTGCTTTTTTGAAACAATGGAAAAAATTTTAAATAAAAATATGCATGTGTATGGAATAGTAATTTATATAAAAAGTACAAAAATACTTTATTTCCATTATTTAAAAAAAAAAGAAAACTTAAAAGAAGAAAGGTTTATACACTTAGGTTCATGATTTTGGAGACATTTCAAGCCATCAAGATTAGGGGTGCGTGAAAAAGAAATTCATCCTGTGGTGGCAGTAGCAAGGGGTAAAACCTTGTTCAAACCACAACTACAAAACAGGAAGAATTGTCTGTGGGCCAGATCCTTCACCCTCCACAGTAACCATAACTATCAAAGCCCTGCCCGTGGTGACACACTTCACCAGCAAGGCACATGTCCCTAAGATTACACAACTACCTCAAACAATTTCAAAATAGGGGTACCAAGTGCTTAACTACTTGAGCTTGGAGGAAACAAATCGTACTGAAATCTAAATACCACTGGAGGAGCTGCATAGGGTTCTTTTACCTTTAAGAGCCACAAGATTTTGGTACTACTTAAATAGCTTTCAGCTTTAAGCTTCTTTCTCTACACCTGGAACATTAAAGCTTTTATTCCAGTGTGAACAAAAACCATGGGCTGTAAGGGTTAAACCACTGAGACACTGGGAGTGAAGTTCTGCTGTTAGATACCTTTAAGTGACTGAAATGGTATGGAGAGGAAAAGAGCTAAAATTGAGACTGATTTGCATCTGTAACCATCAATTACCTACCATCCTGTGGTGTTGTTAGGAATGTCTGCTTTGTGTTAGGCGCTGTTGGAATCCCTAGAGAGAGCTGAAACCAAACCAAACAAGCAAACATACTCCATGTTCTCAGTGACCTTAGTCACTAACCTGAGAGCCCAACTGTGATTCTGTCACCACACAGGGATGCTACAGCTCACTAGAGGAAGCATTTAGAAGCATGAAAAAAAGGACAGAGAAGGAGATCTTATCTAATGTCTGGCATGGAGAACCTTTTGCCACAATCAAAATGATGGGTGGTTACTCCCTGCTTAAGGTTCATCAGAATGGAGGGGTTTGGGGAGGTAGGTTTCTGGTGGAGAGGAGAGATGTTCCAGAGATAGAAGAGTAGTCCAATCACCCCTATGACTAGTATCTAAAAGAGGTAGAATTAAAGAGGCTGGAGAGGAATCAGGTCATATGAGGAGTTGGGATTTATCTCAAGACAAAGGAAAACTTAGCTACAAGTCCAATCCATTCACTAACTCCTTGCAACACACATTTCTACAAAGCCTACCAGAAGCCAGAAGCCAGGAGCCAGGAGCCAGGAGCCAGGTTCCACACATGTAATAAAGATGCATGTTAGTCAGATTGCTTGTTTTAACAAATGTCTAAGATAGTTTATAATGAGCACAGATGATCTCAGGATACAGCTTAGCAATGGAGTACTTTGCAACACAGAAGGCCCTGGGTGAATGAACTCCAGATCCCTGAAGAAGTGTAGGTTTATCTTGGCTCATGATTTCAGAGGTTCAATCCCTGATCAACTGGTCCTGTTGTTTGGGGCCTATGATAAGGCAGCTATAACAACCAAAGGGCAAAACTGGATATCTCATGACTAGACAGTCACAAACAGGAAGAATAAGGCCTGATTCCTGCTATCCTCTTCAAGGACATAAACCAATTACCTAACTTCTTCCCACTAAACCTCAACTCTTAAAGGTTTTCCACTTCCCAAGGGTATGAAATGGAAACATAGCCTTTGCTGTATAGGCCCCTGGAGAATACTTTAAGATCTGAAGATCCACAGTGGAGCAAGAAGGAAAAGAGTATCTCTTTTGGGTTCCTCTCCAATTGTTGAGTGGGAGACAGACAGAAAAAAAAAAGAGTTAATTTTTTTTTGTGGGGAAACTGACTCCTATCAGATGCTAGTGGAACACAATATGAAGTTTGATACACAATCACTAAAGATTATGAAGTATGGAGTGAAAAGAAATAAAAACAACAACCACGAAACAGGTTATTCCTAGAAATGAGGAACATACAGAACTCACAAAACACATCAGGTCAGAAACTGTAATAGATTTTGAAAGCACAGGGCTATGGACACCTGTCAGGAATGTGGTGCTCAAAAGTAAAAACTTTTCAAAGTTTTATCTCATTGTGTTAGTCTGAGTTGCTCTACTTAAATATAATAGGCTAGGTTGCTTAACCAATAGAAAATATTTTCTCAAGTTCCTGGAATCTACAATTACATAGCCTGAGTCTGCCAGAGTTAGTTTCTGGGCGGGCTCTTTTCTTGTTTTGTAGGTCTCTACCTTCTTAGACTAGTATCTCCAGAGGTATAGCAGTGAAAGTGAACTTACTGGTATCTCTACTTACTGATCTATCAGTCAGGAACTCACACTGAAAACCCCATTTAACCTTAATAGCCTCCTAAACACCTCATCTCAAAACTTGATCACATTGGAGCCTGAGGTTCTTAGTAGGCTACAGTCCAGGCAGTTTCCACAATGATTCTTCTGAATAGTTGTTCACTTTATCTTGGATAAGAAACTATGGCTTGCAACAGAGTCAGGGTCGGCTGTCCTCCTCCCCACTCCAGTTATTGAGGGACCCACGTGAAGAACAAGCAGTACATCTGCTCATATGTACAGGGTAGACCTAGGTCTAGCTCATGCTTGTTCTTTGTTGGTCAATCAGTCTCTGGGAGCCCCCAAGGGTCCAGGTTAGTTGACTCTGTTGATCTTGTGGAGTCCCTATCCCCTTAGGCTCTTTCAATCCTTCCCCTGTTCTTCCACAAGACTTCCCAAGCTGTGTTTAATGTTTGGCTGTGAGTCTCTGCATCTGTTTCCATTAGCTGCTAGGTGAAGCTTCTCAGAAGACAGCTATATTAGGTTTCTCTCTGCAAGTATAACAGAGTATCATTAATAGTGTCAGGTATTGGTTCTTCCCTATGGGATGGGTCTCAACTTGGGCTACTCATTGGTTAGCTATTCCCTCTATCTCTGCTCCATCTTTGTTGCCTGTCAATGGATCCTGTTCCCCTAACCGGGCTGCCTTATCTGGTCTCAGTGGGAAAGGATTTGCCTAGTCCTGCAGTGATATGATGTATCAGGGTGAGTTGATAGCCGGGGGAACTTCCCCATTATCAGAGGAGAGGGACGAGAGAATGGGAAGGGGATAATGTGTAAAGGGGATAAAAGGAGGGGGACAGGGTCTATAATAAATAAACTAATTAATCAAAAACTCATTTAAAAAAGAAAAGTAAAAACAAAGTATGGCTTGTGTCTATTCTCCCTTTCACCTTGACGTTTTATGCTTGCATGACCCATGCTGCTTGCCTTCATATTCTCTACACCCCCATCTTAAGCTCTCTGGAGATTCCCTACACTCTACCACCTTCGGAAATACCAACTAGATGGTTACTTCAATGGCAAATTACTACAGGCTTAGTGGCTTTAAATAGAGCCAGAATGTTATTGTACAGTGCTTTGTGTTAGAAGTCCAACATGGATATATTTGATGAAGCTAAAATCAAGCTGTTCACTTCCAGGATGCTCCTATGCAAGTCTGTGTCCTGGTTGTTATCTTGTCTTGTTTCATGGCCTCTTCCTCCATCTACAAGTCCAGGAACGGCAGATCCAGTAATGATGGTACTTCTATCTCTGCTTCTCTGACTTCTGCCAGTTCTTGTATATTTAAGGCCCCTTGTGATAGTATAGGTCCACACTGACAGTCTGTGACTCTCTCTGTCTTAAAGCCAGTTGACTTTAGGTCAGAATTCCATCAGCAACCTCTGTAGACTTAGAACTTTCTAAACCAATTTTATTTAGGGTTGTTAAACACTTCAACTTCCTTTCTAGCCTACCAAACAGAGGTAGAGAAGAAAGGAGGTTAATACAAAAAGGAGACTGTGGAGCTGTTTAGTAGTAGTTCTTTGGGGAGAGTCCATTCTTTGTTGTGGGCATATTAGTAGTCCAATTCAATAGAAACACCAAACACAAATCAGTTGGAGTGACATCATCCAGCAGAAACTGGAAGGCTTCACCAAATTGGCAGGAGTCAGCAGAAGTGGCTAGAGTCAGCAGGAATACCATGAGTTCTTTGGTGCATTTCTGTCCGTGAAGTAAAGGCTAGGGAAGAGTTACATGGCTTCAAAATGCAAGAGCCATCTCTTACTATCTGTGAAGTTTCATTTATATAAATATCATGTGACCTTTCAAGTGTCTGTTTTTAGCAAAACATCTCATGCCCTCTTTTAGAAAGACAGCTTCCAGAAAAATACCACATGGTACAACTGAGCTATTAAGGAAACCAGAAATCTCCACTTCAAACCTCAGATCCTTACAGCCCGAAGGCTTGACACACACGTTGGTTCTAAGGTTTGGGCTGTGAACATCTTTGGGAGATCATCATTCTTCCTGCTAGACTAAAAATTCCCAGGGTGGTTTGGTTCATGTTTCGTTTTGTTTTATTTTGTTTTGTTTTGTTTTGTTTTTGAGGGGGGATTTCATTTGTTTCATCCTGTCAAAGTTAGAGGCCATCCTTACAGCTAGCAACTATGAGATAATTCCAACTCTGTTACTGGGCAGAGTCAACAAAAAGGGAGCTCCCTTTAGTAGATAGAATCAAAACATCAATGAATATTTACTTTTAAATTAAAGGTAATATAATATTTAATTTAATAAATGTAAATTAAATTTAAAATAAATTTAAAGTAAAAATTCACTACATCTAAATCCAGATCTGGCTGATCATTCAGACCAGCTTTGGTTTTCTTCTCAAAATCTCTGCATTTTGGGAAATACTATGTAGGCACAATTACCATATCATAACCTAACAATGTTCTACCCACTCAACAGATAAAAAAAGTTGAGGCTCAAAGAGGTGAAATAACAAGGTCATAGCAGAAGGACAATGAGTGAGGAATCCTAATGTAGGTCAGCAGAATTACTGATGCCTGCATGCTTTCTAAAAAAGAAAAAAAAATACAAATTTTTAGTTTGTATGTATCCTCAAAGTGGAGGCTAAATTGTAGTTAGCAGGAGTCAGTTCTTGCCTAACACCCTACAGGTTCCAGATACCAAGCCCAGGGTGTCATGCTTGGTGCCAGGCACCTTCATCCACTCAACAATGTTGCTGAAGTGGAAGTTCTTACGTTTAGAAAAAGCTGGCTTAGATTGGTGACAAAGAAACTGGCTTACTGATGAATGATTGCAATGTCTTTCAGGGCACCTAGGGTGCCTCAGGAGCACAGCAGAAGGATAAATAGATTCCACAGACTCATCTTATAGAATAATTCTCATCTATTGCCTTATATTAACTCTACCCACTAAAACATCACTGAAGATACTTACCATGAAATACTCCTAAAGGGGCAGCTGTCTCCAGAAGAGCAGGTCCAAAAGCATGCATGTACGCAAACATCTAACCATATGCTGTAAGATGATCTATGAACTCTTTCTCTTCCTGTCACAGGTTATTTTTTCCCCAGTGGCATTCAGGTAAAGGTACTGTTGATGTGGAGAAATATAATTAAAGGTTAATTCCTTCCATTTTCCACTATGAGACCTTCGGAAGCCATTCAACATCCCAGGGCGTAGTTTCTTCATATCTAAAGCTGAGGTCCTCTTTCACACCCTGCATTTGTTGTAGACATCAACTGAGATCCTGCAAGTGACATTTCTTACAAGGCTCACACAACAATAATTAGAGGAACATTTAGCAATGTTAAACATGGATTAGATGTTACTTGCCAGGCAGCATACTCAGCACTTTACAAGCAACATTGTATGCAACTTTACCCATGTTACAACAACCTAATGAGTCAAGTTCCCCTGTCACAACCACTTAATAGGTGAAGAAACTGAAACTCAGAGACATTAAATAAGGAATAATGTAGAGACAAGTGGGGAGAGCCATAATGTCTGAATTCTTAGGAACAGTCTTGCTTAGGGCCATGGTAAAGAAGAAATAATTAAAAACGAAAACAAAAGCAAAACAACAGCAACAAAACCCACTAAAGCTTAAACATCTCCCCTGGTTTTCTGCTCACAGTAAATACTCCAATTTCTAGCCACCAACCAGGTTATTTTCTCCAGACTTTTCTATCACTTAAGATTCCAAAACCCTGTAGAGAAGGAAATGTGTTTACCTCACTGATCTTTAGAGTTGCTGAATCATGCCCACCAAAAGGCTGGATCTGCCAGGAAGCAAATCAATCCCAAAGGCACTCCTGTGGCTGTGCCCTAAGCTGCCTCACACTGCCTCCCAAGCAAAGCATTCCTCTTAACATCTTTGGAGAAAGTTTGGAACAGTTTTCAGAGCCTGTGCTCTAGATGTTGAAGAGGAGGAAGGAGCTTAGGAGAACACCCATGAAGTCCTGCCCAAACTCAACTCAAGTGAAAACAAACAAGTTAAAAACAACAACAACAAAACCCTTCACGATGTCATAACAAACACACTACAAACCAGGTGACATGAAATGATGTCGATTTCTTTTGGGTAGTTCTTGAATCTCAGAAGATTAAGGCCAAGATTATCAGTATGACCCTTGTCATATATGGACTCTCTTCTGGCTACACCCTTCCATTAAAAAAAGAGTTAAAGTTGGTTTCCCCAAGTCTTTGTATGAGAGTTCCAATTCTATTCACAAGGGCTCTGTCCTCAAGACCAAATCACCTCCCGAAGAGCTCACTTCCAAATCACCCCACTAGGAGTTAGGATTTCAACATATACAGTTTGTGGGAAGATAAACACTCAGGCCACGGCACTATTAAACCTGAGGCTAAAGGTATATAGCTGACTTGAGATCAGAATGGTAGAGCAGGTGAGTCTCAATGATTTTAAACGGTTTTGATGTGGGTTCATGTTGTGGTAATTATTTAAAACTTGCCTCTGTTTCATCCTACTATCTAAGCTGCAGTAGCTCTGCCTAGCCCAGCCACCATGTTTCTTGGCCTGAGGCCACGTGCATGTTGCAGCTAGAACTGTCCCACCAGAAACACCAGCCCTGCCACCCACTAGATGCCAGCATGAGAGATGGCTCTGCCAATCTTCCACGCTGTCTTCGCATGGCAGGGCATTGCCCAGACCATTCTGCCATCCATGTGGGCCCAGTAAGATAATGAGACTCTAATTCTTATAGATTAATCAAAGGCTTTATATGTTTGATAATGATTAATAACAAGATGTCCATACAAAGAGAGTTGTATCCCAATTAGCTAACCTAATTATAAGTTTATAAGTTGTTCCCCACGAGTGCTCTCCATACCTGTGTGGTTCTCCATCCTCCTACATCTCTGCCCTCTCTAGCTCCTCCTCTTCCTTTTTTTCTCTTCCTCTCTAAACTCCTCCTCTTCCTCTCCTTTCTCCTCCCACCTTAACTCCTCCAACAGGTTCATAATAGAATAATATAGACAGGGTTTGTATTTTGTAAGAAATAAATAAATAAAAATCCCAACTCAGAACAGCTGAGTCAGGATGTTTGGCAATGATCCACAATTTAACAGTATTAATCTCCTCAGATGATTCTAGTACCTTCTACATTTAAGATCCACTAATGTGTCCTGATGAATATTCTTCACAGGTGAAGAAACTAACACCTGGAAGAGGAAGTTGTCCTTGTCTAGACGTCATGATTGCCACTACTTTTAAACAAACACCATCCCATTAGCCTCAGAGATCAGAGAATGATGATCAATAAAAAGACAAGAGTAAAAGTAGAAACCAGAGGAACCAGGAGAAAATGCATCTTACCAACTCAACTACAGTGAGGTTGTTTGTATTCCATTTTCTTTATCTATCCATTTTTTTAATTGCCCTTTGAACTTGAACTCATAATTTGCTTCCAAATAAGAACTATGCCTTATTCATCATGGAATCTCTGCTCCTCATATGATGACTGACCTGGATTATGGGTTGGACACTATAGAAGATGCATATAAAAGGAATAATGCCACTGTGGATGACAGTCACCAGGAGATAAAAAGAAACAAGAAAAGAATCTTATATAAAATCTTCGAAGGAAGCCTAACTTTGCCAATACCTTGATTCCAAATACCTAATCTTCAGACAGTATATCTGTGTTTTCTTATGTCACCTAGCTTTTGGAGTGTGTGTGTGTGTGTGTGTGTGTGTATGTGTAGTTTGTGTGTGTGTGTGTGTGTGTATGTGTTAGACATCAGCCCTAGAAAATATTCATGTGTAGTATCTTGATAACCTTTTTAGTTTGATCTTAAACAAGACAAACAAATTGCTGAAATTCGGATAGCCTCTTCGCTTGCTGAGTGATAACTAAGAATTTGTTGAACAAATTCTATAAATTTCTTAAATTTTTTTCTACTTGCAAAACAAGGGAAAAAGTAGCATCTACTTGAAAGATTTGCTTTAGCTAATATACCTAATGGGCCCAGCATAGAACTTGGCCCATAGTAACTGTCCGTGGTTACAGATATGCTTTCTCCAGAATTACACAATCTCTACCTGGTGATCCTTTCTCTGTGTTTGGTCATATAGGGAATAGATAACATCTAGAACAGTTATTTCTAGTAAACAGAAATTATGATTTCACCTTTTAAAGGGGCATGCTTTAGCATACTCTAAAGTAGAGTTTCTATATAATCCACGCTTTGTTTACCTCATCATCCCCATGTAGCCCACAGAGTCACCTGTATGTATTTAATACACTTCAATAGGAGAAAGCTCTTGGCTTCAGTGTGTTCCGGAGCTTGCCCACTGCTTTTGGGGTAAGCTAGACAGGTTAGATGCTAACTAGGGAGAGCCCGCAAGGGCACAGAAGCAACCCTCCTAGACCCTGAAAGTAGAGACCTGCCATAAGCTTTGAGAATCTGTAGGACAAATCTACAGAGGTTAATATTCAGCATCTTCCCACTTACCCCCAGACAGAAACTGTCTAGGTCATAAGTCATCAAATGATGACCAAAATCCAGCCAGATACTTGATTTCATAAAATTTTTCTGAAGGAGTCACACTCACATTTGCATCCTTCTCATTACTATCTTTACGCGACAAAGTCAGAGATGGGTAACTAATTACAAAAGCTGTAGGGTCCATAGGCCCAAAACATTTACCAGTTGGCTTTTGTCGAAGAACCACCTCCTGTATCTCATATCACTATTGCTCTCTCTTCTCTGACTCACTTCCCTAATTCTTTGCACCACTTCTCACCCCAGCCAACCCACCACCAAGTAAGATACTTGCAACTACTCTGCCCTCTTAGCTCTCAGAGGAACCTCAACTAGGATCTTGCTAGTACCTTCCTGACTTTGATAGCCAACACAATGCCCAGCAGAAGCAGGCTCTCAAATATTTGTTTTACAAGTTCACATGTAGAAACTTGAAAGTGGATGTTAAGTCACCAAAATAAAAGACCTCATTAAACACGATGACATCTCTAAGAAGAATGCTAAGAACTGGCAAATGAACGGCTAGATCTTTGAAGCATTACTGGAGCCCTTCTCTGCCCAGTTACACCTGGTTTAAGAAATCCCAGTATCACAGCATCATGAATAAATTTTCCCTGCAGGCATGCTGTGATGGGACATAAACTCTTTCTAAGGCTAGGTATGTAGTATCAACACCTGAACTCTGACCCTTAGACAGGTGCTTCAGTAAACTTCTAATCTAAGCCAAAGAGATGATCAGAGACAAGAGTTAAAGGATAGGCCTGGAACTTGTACTGCATCTACTTCCCTGAGTATGGAACTGCCATCTCCCTTTCATCCCTCACCAGCTCTGTACAGTAGGGAAAAGCAGCTTGAATTTATTGCCCCAGGATACAAGGGAGGAAGGGTCCTGCAGACCTGGCATATTCTTTCTCTAAGTGTATACTTGTCATTTGGTTAAATATAAAAATGTCAGTGTGCACTGTGTTCACACCAGCTGTGTGTCTAAGAGACAATATCTCATTAAAGTCATGCTACAGTCTTTACTTGGGAAAACAGCTCATTTATAAGGCTACTGACACAGTTTCGCAAGGCAGCTTGTGGTCCTTAAGCTGAGTCATTGATTTAGGAAAAACGTTAGCGTTTGGCTCATCCTTGTGTGTGAAATATCCTGTGTGTTCCATGACTTTATCTTCATCAACCCTCTGTGAAGCAAGCCATTCTTCCTTTCGCATTGGTGATAAATGCAGGGATCCTCAAAACCTTTTTTTTTTTTTTTGTAGTTAACAAAAAACATGGTTAAGAGTCAAATTCAAAGGCTTGGAGAGCACTCTTCCAGAGGCACTCACATGATAGGTAGCAGTCCTCTGTAACTTTAGCCCCAGGGAATCTGATACCCTCTTCTGACCTCTAAGAGCAAAACACTATCCCACATAAAATAAAATTAAATGAATCTCAAAAAATTTTAAGATTAAAACTCAGAAAATTCACTGAATATGGTGGCCGGCACAAGCTGTAATCCCAGTAATTGAGAAGCAGAGCCTGGCAGATCTCTGAGTCTGTGGTCACCCTGGTCTACAGAGTGAGTTCCAAGACAGCCAGGGCTACAAAGAGAAACCTTTTCTCAAAATCCATCAAACAAAAACAACAACAACAACAACAACAAACAGCAAACAGACAAAAAGCCAGTTCTTAACTCAGACTGACAGCTTTCTAACCTAAATTTCAAACCATGTCTCCAGACTCCAGGCCATGTTTAGTCCTCTCTCAGAGAGGAAGGTAGCCTGGATGAGTAGCCTAGTACTTTCCATGTTCCCAATGAGGGTGAAAATTTGCAACTCAGGGTATGCAGAAAGATGAGGAAGGGATCAGAGGATTCCAAAAATGACTTTCCAAGCACACTGGGCAAAGGGCAAAGAGCAAAGAGTAAAAAAGGACAAAGTGCTTGCATCCTGCGTGCTATCCATATGAGGGAATGCCCTGGTATGCTTCTATCCTAGCACAGAGGTATGCATGATTTAAAGATTAAAACTATGGCTCCCAGAAGACTAGAACCATGCTTACTGCATTTCACAATCTTGTGTACCAAGCTCAGTAACTGTCCACAGACTCCATGCATAGAGGGTAGAGAGCTTTGCTACTCTAGATCTTTAACAACAACAACAAAAAAAAAGTCTTAAGAAAGTGAAAGGAGGGAGGGAAAACAAAACCCATGGGAGCTTGAATTTGTCCAAAGTGCATACAGGAGATTTATGAAAGAGAAAAAAATGTGAAAGAGCTAAGACATGAATCTTGACTGGCAGAGAAAGCATGTAGAGCAGAATGGTCTGCATACAATATTTGAAAGGGGAACATAAAAGCAGGAAAAATCATTTCTTGTCAGTTTTAACATGGTTTGAAGCAGTTGTCACTAGGGAAAAAACCTGGATGAGTATGCAGAGGCACATAGATCTGGAAAGGCAATTTGAAACAGGGACTTTGGAGTTCCCAGGCTCCAGCCTCAGATATCAGTGATTTGGAATAACTACCTGCCTCTTTCATGGCAACCCATCCCTCTGTGCAAGTGCCAAGAGTTCTGAACATCCTAGGCAGGCTAGCTGGCCAATGAAGCTTACTATCTTGTCAGGAAGAGAGAGTCATAAATAGCACAGCAGCACAGTGATGCGTTTCACAACGGGAGGTGCCCCAGAACTTTGGTGGTTGACATGACTTATGAAACAGGAAGTCCCCTCTGAGCAGGGAATGGTCAACTGAAATATGAGAATGAGGAAATACTTGCCATTTCAGACTAGCAGAGAAGGCTCCAGGAAGAGGAAAAAGCACAAGAGAGTGGAAAGCAGTCAGAACATGTGGAGGTGTCCAGAAAACTAGGAGAGGTTTGGTATATCAGGGAATCTGACAATGCAGAGACACTCAGTCCAGAGTCAGCTAGAACTGCTTCACGTTGGTAGGCCATCTTCAGAACAGCAGGGAGCTTGCAACGCTTCACTAGAATCAGACTTGTCTTCTACTGTGTTTTTGAGAGTAGATTTCATAGTAAGAAACTGAAGCCATCATAGCCACTGAAAATAATGAGTAAAGCTTTCCTAGGAGATGGGCAGATGAGCTGAGTGTATCCCAGCTCTGCCACAGCCTTGCCATACTCCTGCTCAATGACTCATGGCTTATTCTTAGTGTCTCTGTGTAGACATGACAATTCAGTGCTACTGAGCAAAATGCTATGTAGACAATGTATTGTCAGAGAAGCACTTGGAACCACATTGTAGAAATTTCTTACCCATCACGTGGAACTCTCTCTTGTTTTTCTTCTTCAAAGGTCTCCAGAAAGGATGACTTTGAGCCTTTTCAATCAGTCTGAATGAATGGCATAGTCAATGGCTCATGTTACTTGAAAATGAAGTTTTTCTTTTAATACCAAACCGAGCATTATAAAGGTTCTATCAGCCAACTAATTTTTCTGTTTTCCATCTCTCCTTGAATATAAACTGCCTCTATGTCTCTTATTGACCATAGCCTTCCTCTTCATTCTCAAGCACCACCAAGTATAGCCAATGCATTTCCTTGGCTGCATAGTACTTGCATGTAGCCATGAGGCACCCTCTCCCAACTAAGCCTTACTGTAGATGGAACTCTCTTGCATGACCCTCTCATGTCTTAGCCACCCTAGGGCTTCATGACCTAGAAAAGTTGCGCAATTTGGTGTTGGCCTCCAGTGGGTCTGGGATGGGCCCCAGATGAACACTGTGTGCCTGCCCTCTGGACAGACACTCACCCAAGTTCTCTACCCAATGTTCTGTAGCCTGTGG
The DNA here is from genome assembly GCF_004785775.1 of Grammomys surdaster. Taxonomy (NCBI): domain Eukaryota; kingdom Metazoa; phylum Chordata; class Mammalia; order Rodentia; family Muridae; genus Grammomys; species Grammomys surdaster. Next base: position 957,409 of record NW_021620516.1, read on the forward strand.
CTTGATCTGTTGACATCATTTGCCAAGTGAGTTCATGGCCACTAGTCTAACTGGTAAGTCAAGCCACCATGATCAAAGCTTACATAACCCTGGCTAGGATCCTTGCTCTGTGTCCTGCTTCCTCATCTGTCGTATGGAGTTAATAATGGTATCTGCTTTGTGGGGTGTCTGTAAGGGTCAAATGAAACAGTTTGAGAAGTGGTTAATGAATGTTTACTACCACGACTGCAGTAATAATGGTGATAGGGACAGGGGCTACTAAGTTGGAAGGATTCTTTTACTACTTTGCAATAAAGCTTAATGAGTGGTACTGTGAGCCCAGACTTTGACATGTTTCTCTACTGTATCTACTTGTGACTTCTGCTTTCGAAAGCTAGGGTGCCAGTAAAGGTAGGGTACTTGAAGGCAAATCTCTCCAAGACTGTTATTTGTGGCAAGTCTTTTCTACCCTGTGGGGAGCCTGGGATAGTAGAGCAGAAAGAGTGAATCTGGTCTCCCCTCCTAATGTGAAGGTGAGGACACCCTGGGGAAGCAGTTCTCAGCATGAGGTCCCAGAGCTAGGTCTACACTGCAGGCTCTCCATAATTGGTTCTGTCTGTACTGTGTAATGAGGCTACAATAAAGGGAGCCACACAAAAAAAATGATCAGCCTTTTCTGAGGACCAGCTCGTGACAAACCCAGAGATAGGAGCTTTCTGTTCATGAAGCTACATCACTTTTTTGAGAAACAGGGGGAATGGTGACATTATCTTTACTTTACAAGTGTGAATATAATATCAAAGTCTGTAAACCTCTTATCTTGATCCATTTCATGTTGTATGAACAAATATTATAGACTAGAGAATATAAAGAATGGAGGTTTCATTTATGGATTTCAAGATGGAAGGGTTCTATAAGCAGGACACTGGAACCTGGTCAAGCTTGACAGTTGTATCATAACCTATTAGAGGCACTGCATGGCAAGGTAAAGTCAGAGTCGTACACTTTAACAATGCTATTCCTATAATAACATGAGTCCATGCCACTTAGAACAGAACATTTTGAGCCAATCACTTCCAAGTGTCCTCACTTCTCAAATTGTATTAAAAGATACTGTTGAGGGTTTAGTTCACAACATATGAAATTTTCAGAACAGGGAACTCTTCCAGTGTGTGTGTGGTGGTATAGAAAGGTGTGTGAAGGCTGTGGATATGGGTATGGGTGTCTGTGTCTGTATCTCTGTGTGTCTCTGTCTCTCTCTGTCCCTCTCTGTGTGTCTCTCTGTGTGTCTCTCTCTGTGTGTCTCTCTCTGTCTCTCTCTCTCTCTCTGTCTCACTGTGTGTGTGTGTGTGTGTGTGTGTGTTTGAGTAGGTCAGAGATAATTTCTCATTTATAGACTGAGCTAGTCTTGTATTTCAACCATAGAGGCCTAGGATTGAAACTCAGTTCCCTTCCCCTGCCAAGAACTCTGAATGCCAAGGTTTATGTTTTTTTCCTTCACCCACATTCATCTCTGGTCTTCCTGGGCCTCTGGCTATGCTCCACTACCCTGTGGTGTAACCAGATGACTTGCCTGGTCTTTCTGGTTGCTTCCCTGAGCTTTTGAAGCTAACTGAGAGGACTCCAATCCTGGCAGGCTACAGACTGCTAAGGCCAGTTGGTGCAACACAATAGATTAAGAGAAGAAAGCTTGATTTTTTTTTAATATCTTGCCCTCTGGCCAGCACACTGAGATCAGCAAACTAACTGCCAGGTGGGTCACTGCATCACTGCCATTCCAGCTACCAACATCTAAGAGTCCAGTTCCCATTCTAAATCCAAAGTATGGCAGCAAATCCAATAGGACAGCAAGAGCCCAGTGGGTCACTTCAATTTCTGAGTTGGCATGCACATGCAGCCAGCGCTATCCTCTCCCTTTTTGGTTCCCTTTCTTTCCATCTTTTATCAAGCTGAGCTCTCTGAAATGAGTGGCTGCCCAGGGTCTCAAACACTGACTTCTGCCAAAGGCAGAAAAAGATGATTCTCCTTGCCATCAGTGAAGGCTACCGTGCAGCTGGCACAATGAAATCGTTCAGAGCTGCACACCAACCCTGCTGCTGACAGCTACCTATGTTCCAGTGTTTGCATTTTCACTGATTGCAAAGTACACTTTTTCTTCAGGCAACAGAACACTTCCAGTAGCAACCTCCCTTTGATCCTTGGTGCCAGGACATTTTCCTCTGGTATCAGGACCCTTACTACTGCAGTCGAGGCACTTGGGTCTGGAAAAATAGTGAAATCACTTTGATGTCATTCCATCAAATGCTTTGATCATCTCTCCTGTGTCCTTTTCCTTTTTACTCTGGGGGAAGCAGGGAGGAAGAGAAGTCAGTATAAGTATTGATGTGCAAAAGAAAGAAGACAAGTAAGAACTGACAGAAAGATAGCCTCACTCATGCTGGTCAACACAGAAATACAAAGGACAAACAAAGACATAACCTACTGCTAGGACCCAAGAGCCTACTGACAGAGTGAGGGAAACAAATCTAGGCCAGTTTATGAATACTTTTATTGGTGCCAGGCATGGTGACACATACTTATAGTCACCACTTTCAGGAGGCAGAGGCAAGAGGGTCATGTATTGTGAGCTATATACTGAAACCTCAAAACACCAAAAATAAGGGCTGGTGAGATGGCTCAGTGGTTAAGAGCACTGACTGCTCTTCCAGAGGTCATGAGTTCAAATCCCAGCAACCACATGGTGGCTCACAACCATCTGTAATGAGATCTGATACCCTCTTGTGGGGTGTCTGAAGACAGCTACAGTGTACTTACATATAATAAATAAATAAAAATTAAAAAAAAACACCAAAAATAAGAGTTTGTTTGGAACACAGTAAATACAATAATGCGTTCTGGGTTGTAATTGATAATTTTGCATTTTATCTAATAAAACTATGACAGCATATGCTCCCAAAGCATGCAGTATTTACTGTCACTCTAGTAGCAGAGAAATGTTTTGAATGACCCAGTTCCTACATTCAAGGTCCTTTTCGTTGCTTTGTATATTTGCTTCCATTTATTCATCTCAGCATGAACAGTAACAGTTCCATGAACATTGACTCTGGTTTTCATTTAGAGATTTACAGAGACAATGTCACTATTTTTGTGTCGCATAGAAGTGTCTAGATTTGACTCAAAGACACTTCATTTGTTGTATTCCCAAAAGCTAAGAGTAGAGTTTGACTCTTGAATGTAAGCTTCATTGAGTTGTGGGCTAAGGGAGAGACTGCAGTACTAAGACATGGTCCAGATGAAGACAGAGAGCAAGAGTGAATACAGCCATGCTCTTAGCTGTATAGAAATGTCAAACTTGGAGAAGAGCAACCCTGTAGGAGGACCAGCAGTCTTAAATTAACCTGGACCTCCGAGATCTCTCAAATACTAGACCACCAACCAGGCAGCATATACCAGCTGATATGAGGCCCTCAACACACATACAGAAGAAGACTGCTGGGTCTGAGTTCAGTCAGAGAAGATGCACCTATCCATCAAGAGACTGGAGGCCCCAGGGAGTTTAGAGGTCTGGTTGGGTGGAGAATGGGAGTAACGACATCTTCGTAGAGACAGGGGCTAGGGAGAAAGTATGGGATGTGGAACAGTCGGAGGGTGAATGGGGGTGGGGAAATAAAATCTGGATTGTAAAATAAATAAATAAATAAATAAATAAACAAACAAATGACTAAAAATATATATATAAAAAAAAGAAACGTCAAACTTTCAGAGACAGGAGAACAAGTTTATTGACTGGAGCAAAAAGACAAAGCAATGGATATACACTTGCAGATCACACAGCAACAAAGACCTCTTTGCTAGTAAATTCTGAGGCTTTGTTGAGTTTAGGTGTTTCAGGACTTGACAAGCAAGGCACATGATCTGGTCCCAGTGTTTTCTAAGGGCTGATGGCCACAGTCTCCAGGAGCAGTGACTGAAGCCAATAGTTTCTTCACATTGGAGTCAAAATCAAACCAGCTACAGACCTGATGTTTGTTTTAACAACACACTCACATGTGACCATAGTTTCTGTTTAACCAGGTGCAGAGAAAGGACATAGCACTGGAAACCAGCCCACCTGACATCCTGTTTGTCACTGGTTCCACATATGACCTTGGACAAGTCATTTAAATGTTTTAACTCCAATCTTCAGTTGTGTAGGACTTGGGACAAATGACTGACTCCCTATGAGCACAAACTTCTCAATTTAAATAAGAATCAGCACAGAAATCATTAAGAACCCCAAAGACCACAAATCAACTGGTTATCTACATTGGTTTTTAGTTAGAAATGATCCCATAAAGTTAAGAATCAGAAGGGCATTGCTTGAATGTGTGAGAATTTAGGTACCTGTAACTGGAATCTAGGCGTTCATACCATAAGATACAACTAATTGATCTTAATGTTTACCAGGTTTTCACTTAATGCTAGAGCATAGTTATGAATAAAGCAGGCATCACAACAATACAGAATAGCAAATATCAGAGCTGGAAATAGCTAAGAGCTTCCCAACCATGCAGTTCCTGGGCTAACCAGCTTGGGACCATAGCCTGATCTTGCAATTAAGTGTTCATGTACCTTAGCCAAAGACAGTTTTTCTGTGTCTGATGCCCTCATCTGTAAAACTAAAATAAAAATAGAGTGTGCTTCAGGGCTGTGGTGCAGGATCAATTCAGCCAGTTCTTATAATGCTATTAGAACTATAACTGCACAGATGAAGGATGCTGTGAAATGGTCCATGAGGATCTAAACCGGGATGGGGAGACATATGACGTCAGAGCTTAGTCATACACTAAGGTCAAAAGGATGAGCAAGAATCAGAAAGTAAAGAGTAATGAGAACTTAGCTAAGTCATACACTAAGGTCAAAAGGATGAGCAAGAATCAGAAAGTAAAGAGTAATGAGAACTTGTATGTTCTCCAGGCAGTTTGCATGTGTATACCACAGGACAGAGTTAAGAGTATATAGGAGTTTAGGGCAACCACAAAGATGACAGAAAGATATAAGCCAAAATCTGAGTATGAAATCTATATAACTGTCCTCTCATGCCCTCTATTTCCCCCCTCCCTGGCTGCTCAAGAAGAGATCCATAGCCTACCATGTAATTTATTTTTGACAAACTCTAAGGAAACCACACTCCAGTTAAGAGACCAACCACACCAACACTGGGCAATGGGACTCAGCTTGGTATGTGGTCCAGAAGGAGCAATCTTAGGGACTTCCAGAATCAAGGAGCACAGAGCGGGTGCTTGATAGAGTGAAGCTCACCCACTGAAGTTAAAGAGGGCTGCAAAAACTGAAAGAGGAGGAGGAGAGCTCTAAACAGTCCTCAGTCTAAAGATAAGTAGGAGGGATTAGGGTAGATGAAAAGCTGCAGGGGACCAAAATGCCAGAGCCTTATATGGACCCAGTCAGTGTGCTTGAGGCCGACAGTTCTGAGTGGATAAGAGATATCTAGAACATGAGCAGCCTAGGGTTGAGGAGTAGCAGAGCAAAGGCCTCCATGTGAAGTCATGACTGTACTCAAGCATTGCCCTCTACAATGGAGTTGCCATGGTTGCCATGGAGCCATCCAGTGAGGCTAGGAGGGACAGCACAGATAAATACTATTCTTAAGATATTAAGTCTTCAAACACCAGTGAATCTTCTCCTCATTCATGTGTAATGAGGATAATAATAGAGCTATCTCCAGGTGTTCTTTGGATGACAATGTGGATTAATATACTCAAGGTGCATAACATAATTCTTGAACTATAGCGAGTATTCCATGTTATTGCTTAATTGTACTTTACTTTGGTCACTCCTATATGGAATGCCTTGATGCTTACTCTGCAAGTCCATGTTGGTTGCTTAAAATATGAAGGTGACTAATGTATGATTCTCAAGCTTAGAATGTTTGGCCTCTGGGGAGAGCATCGGACAAGGGAAACACAACAACACACAACACCATTAAATGGCTGTGTAAGTAAGGAGCAGTGGCGGCCCTCAAAAGACCAAGAGAGACAAAGAGACCAGAGACACAAATATGTCGAACACATACAGAATGTTAATATGGAGAATACATGCAGAATGCTGTGCCTTGATCTCTCAGATTTTCAAGATTTACTCAGGAAGTGAGACGGGAACAAACAAAGAATAGAAACCAAAGACAGTGGACTTAGTAAGTCATTTGGTGTTGGTAGATTGTATTGCATGCACGAGTCACTGGGTTCAATCACTACATTTCTAGAGGAGAGGA
>NW_021620516.1:964058-981969 GCF_004785775.1 Grammomys surdaster
GGGGAGGGGAGAGGAGAGGAGAGGAGAGGAGAGGAGAGGAGAGGAGAGGAGAGGAGAGGAGAGAAAAATCAAACAAGAATTAAGTAAATAAAGTAGTAAGCACAGCCTGAGCAGATACAGATTGGAGCCATGCCAAGCCATTGGGCACTCACTGGAGAAGACATTCCTCTCATTTACAAGACAGAAAATGAGGACACTCTCAGCATCTCTATGCCTTGAAATAAAACTATTTCAAATACCAACAAGTCATAATCATGACCACATCTCCTTCCCTTCCTGATATTCGGGCTTTTTATTGTTCCCAATCGATTTGCTGATGTAAATAAAAATAATAATACTAGCTATGAGTCACTGTGGATCTGTCCTGTGTGATAAAAAAGGAAGAAGAAGAAATAGAAGGAGGAGGAAGAGGAGGGGTGGGGGTAGGAGGAGAAGGTAGTCTCGGTGAGTTTCAAATATGTTCTTGGTTTTCCTTCCCACTTGAAATTCATGTTTTGGAAAATACATATATTAAAGTTAGAACAACGGTGCTTCAGAGAGGCTCCTGGTGTATTTAAAGGAGCAACACAAAGGTCTCCAGCTACAATGTAAAGACTAGAGACAGCTGCAGAACAATCCGAGACCCCTCATAACAATTTAATTGTTGGGGCTTTTTTCCCTGTATCTCTGTGGTAACTCACTGTTTGTCCTAATCCCACCTTTAAGAATCCTTTTACCAACTGTTCCCAGAGACACATGAATAAAAATATATGATTTTATTTGAGCCAGTACTGGGTCCAATTAGTTTTCAGTCGTTTTAAAACTTGAAATGCTTGCTACAGCAGTGGTTCTCAACCTTCCTAATGCTGTGACCCTTTAAAACAGTTCCTCATGTGCAGTGACCCCCCCAGCCAGAATATTATTTCCTTGCTACTTCATAACTAAAATTTTGCTACTGTTATAAATTGTAATGCAAAGATCTGTGTCTCCCATTGGTCTTAGGCGGCCCCTGTGAAAGGGTCCTTCAACCCTCAAGGGCCCATGAACCACAGGTTGAGAACAGCTGCTTTATACACAAATTGTAAAGAACAGAAAATCATTTGGATAGAATTCCAGTTCCTTGAGAAAAGCTCAGCTGACTTAAGGGTGTTTCCTTGCTCCAAACATCCCTGTGAATGAACTCTGCTTATTTGCTTCAGGTAGTTAAGACGCCTTTCCTCTTCACATTCATAATCCACCCTGCTACATAGCGCCATGTTAGAGGCAAGGCTGAGAGATATTATTAAACACAATGACCATGTTACATTTCCTCAGGGCAATACAGTCCAGAATTTGATTCAAGGGTTGAAAATTGAATCAGGTAGGAAAGGGGCTAGTGAGGGGAAACAAAATGCTTTACTCTGAAGGGTGGGCTGTGAGAAGAAGACATCTTGCTACATTAATGCATTGATGCTTTGCTGGCTGTGGAGCAGGCAGAACCAGAAAAGGCAGTGGGACAGCCAAGGGAGAGGCCCCAGAAGAGGAACTGAGGCTTGTAAAACCTAGAGAAGCCCTTAGGTAGACTTGCATTACCTGAGTGGCAGCTGATGTCAGACCCTCTGAGACCATTTCCCAAAGATGGTCATCTTTAGCAAGTTTAACAGGTTTTTCCCTCCCTGCCCACTGTGTAGGAATGTCAGGGACCACTCCCAGCCCAGTGTACTGGTAGGGAAGCAAGCCTGCCTTCTGAAGTCAGTAACTAGAAAAGGAGTCAGCAAATGTTTGCTGTCAAGGACCAGAGAGAGTAAGTATGTTGTGTTTTGTGGGTCACTTGTCTGTGTCATGTATCCTATGTTTTTGTTTAATAGACTGGTGACACAGGACATGGTCGGTGGATAAAGCACCTTAACTCAGGTCCCATGACAGAAGAGATAGATCCCTGGTCAGAAACTCATTTCTAATCTTAACGAAAACTAAAGTTACCTCTCCTAAAGAATGTGTGAAAATTTTTGACAGATGAATGTGGAGTTCAATGTTAAAAAATAATGCATTAGCTTATAAAGAATTAGACTTCATTTTTCCAAAATTTGTTTTTGTAGTTTCTTTCTCACCCCCCCCCCAGATGCTTCTTCCCCCATTGTTCCCACCCATGTGTACTTTTACTCCAGTGGCCTCCTTCCCATTTCAGTGTCACCTGTGATCTTTGACCCACCCGCCCCCTTCCCAGTACCTCTTACTCCTCTCATAGTCTTCTATTCAATTCCACAGAACTAGTAAGAGACAAAGTTATACCCTGGGAAATAGTCAGAAAGGTGAGTACTTGCTTATTTCACTCCAGCCTCTACCACTGGAGCACAGGGGAACACCTGGCAGACTTATGTCTAGTCTCCAGACTCAACACCTTTCTGATGTTACAGAGGATGCCACTCCAGCCTCAGACATGGCTAAATATGGTACTCTATAGATGATAGATGAGCAGTGCTGAAGAAGTGTAGGAAAGAATCCTCAGAAGATTTCCAGAGTCATCTCTAGTCATTTTGATCAGAAAGTCAACAAGGGTACAGACACATTCCTTTCACTTGAATAAGCAATTGAGTTGACTTAAGAATTTTACCCAAGAGCTAACAAAGATAAAATACTAAATATACAAACTGACAATGACCAGAACATATATGGAAGCAGAACTAGACCTAGTACCCACAGCAGGAACCCTAGGAGGCCTGCCTACTGCCTGTAATCAGATTTATAGGAAGTCTGGCTAGCAGTAACCCATATTCATGAGTAATTAATCCAGAAAGCCAAATAAGAACCAACATAGTAATTGACCCAGCATGGGTAGGACTCTATTAATATCCTTTCTCTCCCTTGTAATAGACAAAAAAAAAAACAGAAGAAAACCAAATATGTGTTTTAATAACATAGGCTGCCCTGGTTTAAGTTAGACTGTCTTCAATATCCTGAAGTTAACACCTTCAAATGGGCAGCATGAGAGTCCCTTGTTGCTCTCTGTCACTCACTGTACAGCATCCTGACTGCTCTGCTGGCCCTTTGGTCACACAAGTAACAGTAGCCAATCTTCCTGCTGTACGAACTCATTCTCATTCTTTACTTTTTTCCCCAGAGTTATTGCTTGCTCTTCTGCTTTTGCTGTCCTCGTGTTAAAACTTCACCAATCATAATACTTCAGGATTGCACTGAGCTTAAAAGTAGAAAATAATTGAGCATGCTCTAATTCATCATTATTAATATTGTCTGCAAGGTAAGCAAATCACAGAGTATCGTGAACCAGTGTTCCATTCATGATGCTGGCTCCCCGGCTGAAGAATAAGTTACTTCATTGTAGGCTCTCTGCGAAATCAAACAGAAGCCAGGGAACTGGTTGAATGATGCTGTGTGTACACCACTGTGGAGGAGATAAAGATACCAATGAAAGAGAAACTGGAACTTACAGAGAATGCAGTTTCTAGAGTACAGATACCAAAAATACAGGAATTCCTATGTGAGAAAAAGAATGTCATAACAAACTCATTTAGAACATGGTATGTGGAGCATTCATTAAACAATATTTTTATCGGGCATTTAATTTGCAAAGAGGGAGAGATTCTAAACGTATTTCCAAGGATAATTGATTCAGGGGCTTGCTCTAGGCAAGGCATCCTTTGGCTCCAGGATACAAAAGAATCAATCATGGAAAATGCAATTGTAAAAAACTTAGGTGTTCGGGGACATTTTAAACTTAAAAGTCCTTTAACTGAAAGGAAGTAAACTAATGAAAAATAAAATGCTACTTCCTTAGTGGGGTCTGGTGTCCAGTTACGGCTTAGCACATGTTAACATGTACCATCTCATTTCAATTTATCAACATCTCCCAGAGTCAGACACTATTATTATGACTATGTCACAGGTGAGCAAAGAGGTAAATGGATGAGTAGGAAAACTTGCCCAAGAGTCATCTCCCTTAGAAACAGCTCATTAACTATCCTGCCTCCACTAAGCTGGCTATGGGGCTACAGCCCCTAACACTGAAGCCCAAGAAAGGGCAATGGGTCCTTGTATCTCTACAAGGCTATCAGAGGACTGCATGTTCCTCTAAAGACTTTACCAAAGCAGCAGGAACAAGCAGGCATCAGTAAAACATATGAGGATCTGGGATTTCAGAACTCTGGCTTATAAAAATGGCTTTAAAACATTGTCTCCAATTCTGTGACAGACTATACCATGGTTTCCCCAAATTCATATGTTAAAACTCTATCCCCCAATATGACTATACCTTGAAACTTGAGCAAATTAAGGTTATGAGGCTATAAGGGTGGGGCTCTAATCTGGTATAACTAAAACCATATTAGAGAAAGATTTCTCTGTCTCGAACTGACTCTTTCTTTCTCTTGTTTTATCTCTCCCCCACACGCCTCATATCATGTGAAAGACATTAAGAAATACCATCTGTGCACAGCAAGAAAGGAATCCCACTAGAAAGAGAGCCAAACAGAATGTCTCTTTACATTTTCAGCCTTTAGAGATAGAGAGGGAGAGAGAGAGGAGAGCGGGGAGGGAGAGGGAGGGAAGGAGAGAGGGGGGAGAGAGAGAGAGAGAGAGAGAGAGAGAGAGAGAGAGAGAGTAGGGAGAGGGAGAGGGAGAGAGGGAGAGGGAGAGGGAGAGGGAGAGGGAGAGGGCGGGGGAGAGGGAGAGGGAGAGGGAGAGGGAGAGAGGAATTCTGTTGAATCACCTGAGCTACCTAATTTTGTGATAATAGACAAAGTAAGACAAACTTCCTCATTCTCGTTACCTCAAAAGTTGACTATATTAGGGTGTAGAATGTCAAGAAGGATAATTAAAATAAAGCTGTGAGAATGAGCTCTCATCCAACCTGACTGATGTTCTTGCAAGAAGAGGCTGGGATACATAAAGAAACACCAAAGTACGACAGCAATATGAAGAGGCAATAAAAAGATGACCATCTGAAAGAAGCTCCAGATGAAACAATACCTACCAGTACATGATCAATATCCTGTGGTCAATCATCCTGGAGTCATTCATCCACCTCAGGTGAGAGTGTCTATACCTTGTACCGCTGGAAAGGGAACTCTGAGGAACCTTGATTCTGTTACTGCAGCCCAAGACAAAAGGATAAAAGCAAGTCCATCATCTGATACCCACCCTTTCCTTAGTTCTTTACTAAGCACTCACCATCCCAAGTTAGTGTCAATGAGATATTTATCTTTATCTTTACAATATGCTTCTGTGGACCTCATAGCTATATGTAATGGCATTAAAAATATTTGCAGTATATAGACAGCCATTTCTGCCCATGTGCTAGAAGTTTCACCTAGTAGATTTTTGCCCCAGAAGTAAAATAATGACCTTCACCTGACTGGTAGTAGCATCCAGTTAGTAAAGCTCTGTTTCTAAGCCCTTTATTTCACAACTAGAAAACAAGAGGACCCAGAAGGGTTTCATGCTTTAGTCACATCCAGAAAGTCACTCCAGTGTCTAGGTTGAAGATATCTATTAGATGCCAGAAACTCTAAGCTGTCTCACTGGTACTGAGGGCCAGGAGACATTTGCAGAGATGTGCCAGTTGCTTGTGCTCAATTGACTCTCCACAGTGCCTTTCAAAGTGGGCTGACATCTTGTTTTGTATAGAGGATATCATTTATATGGTAATAGTGAGTTCGTAGAAGGCCAAAGCAGTAATAAAATAATTTTAACCTCTTTCATGATGGCTAATGTTTCTTAATGTACCCTATTTGCTAGAAAGGAATATCTACTTGTGCAGTGAGTATTTATTGAATATCAATTATATGCTAAACAACAAAGGGAACCAAATACTCTGCTTTCATAATCTTCAGAGTTCAGTCAGGGAGAGAGAGAGAATAAATGAGAAAAATGACAAGAAAATTGTCATAGCATGATTAAAGTGAAAAATGAACATGTCAAGGAGGGGAATGAAGAATTCCAGGTGCAACAGGGATAGAGATGCAGGTTGGAAGTCTTACCAGGGAAGTCTGTGCTGATGAGCTGATGTGGAGCAGAAGCTTAATGGAGAATAGAAGGATAGTGACTTACAGCCATTACATCATGACACACTATAATTAGATGCGGTGATTTGTCCCTGTATACATGTATTTATCAATATCTAACTCAAGCCATTTACAAGAAACTGCACGTGATTAAGGAAGCTGAGTGTCTCCAGATCTGCAAGTTTGGTAGGATGAGTCAGTAAGCTGGAGACACCAAAGAGCTAATGGTAGTAACAGCTCAAAAGCTGACTGCAGGCTTAAGAACCAGGAAGAGCTTAGGTTTCAATTTCACTCTGAGGCAGGAATAATTCTCTCTTATCTTGGAACAGATGAGTTCTTGCTTGGGGGGGTGGGTATTCTGGTTTTCACATATTTGTTTTGGAAGATCTGGGGATGGAAGCTGGGGCTCTGGGTATGATGATCAAGTGCTTACACTGACCGTCACCTGCAGCCTGAAGGTCAGCCTTTTTACTCTGTCCACATCTTCACCTGATTGTCGAAGGCTCAGCTACATTTGAGATGGCAGGTTGTTTAATTCACTTTATTCTTTTTAAATGGTAATCACATCCAGAAACATCTGAGATAGAGTTCAACCAAATAGTTAGGCACTCTGTGGCCTGGTCAAGTTGACAAAATTAACTGAGGTGATGTGGTTGTAAATACCAACTGGACAGTGGTTAGAAGTTGAAATGAATGGTTATGACGTGGCATGGTATAAATGGGATGGGATGCTGAAGTATGACATGGTACAGATGATGTGGCATAGAATAAAATAGAGCAAGGCGGTATCACCAGACTCCATCTTTTTCTCAGTTGTGTGATTCATACTTCCTGATCCTCTGTCATCTTGTCTACACCGTGGAGCTAGTCATGCATGACTCCCATAGCTACAGGGAGAATTCGAAGATCTTGTATGTAAGATGCGTAACACACCATCCAGAAAAATCAAGAAAAATTCAAGAAAAATTCAGAAAAATTCAAGAAGTTGATGAGAGCTTCCTCACTAACTGCCAGGTTAAAGAAGCTGCCAGGAGCTTCCCTTAGTGCTGGATGCTAGGGCTCCTCGTTAGAACTGTGATTATGCTTTTCCAGAATAATTAATCAGTTTCTTAGGATCTGAGACTTCAGGAGTGCCATTTATTCTTTGAAGGGCAGAAAACATTACCATCTGAAGAGCAAAAGGGAAAATTCTGAGCAGGTGGGGGATCTACAGCAAGGAATCAAGGCCGGATATTTAAGGCCAAGTTATCCCAGGCATAGGAAACCACAGGCCAGAGAATGGAGCTCAGTCTCAATTTACTGGTTAAAATAAAGTGAGAGCTCACCTAGCATCCAGCTCACACAAACTGACCCAGAGTTGGAGTCTCTCAGCTGCCTTAAATACATCAGGATAGTATATGTTCATCTCCTGACAGAAAGACCCATGTGTATTCCCAGCCCCCTCAGTCCTACCAGAAGACAAAGGACAAGTCCCTTCCTGCTGCCTGTGCTTCTTACAGGAATAGCTATTCCTTAGCTTTGGAGGAAGACACAGATGCCATCATGATCCTGACACTTGATATGTCTGTAAGATGGACTTCCAAGTCCTCAGTTATTCTAACTATAAAACAGAACTGGTGAAATAAATCTCTGAAGACTTTATAAAGACAAATGAATCGTTACCATGTCCAAATGCAGCAGGCATGATAGCTCTCATGAACTGTCCATATGTATGCTATGATCTTGCAGCCAGTGCTATGCAAAGGGCCCTGAGCTCAGGAGGATCCTTGTGACATTCTTATTAAGTTTCAATATTTTTACTGAGCACTTGGTCCTGCAGACTTCAATCCGAGATCCCTTTTCTTTCTTTCACACATGGAAAAAACAATGTGTGAATAACATTTTTATGAATAAAATAAACCCACTAGGGTTTATTCAATTGTCCAACAATAGCCAATAAGTGACACAACTAAGAAGCGAGTGTCTTTCTCCTCCTCAAGATAGTCTATCCCATGAGATATTTATTAGTGCTTAGTAATATAAGTGGCTGTCACCGTTCATCATCCTCACATTTTGTCACCCAGTAGTCTTTGTCCTTGACCCAATAACCTTCAGTCTAATAGAGACTGAGAAATGACTTTCTGTTTGCTGATGAATGTAACTGGTGACGACAAGGACTTGTTAGACGGGCCTAACAGTCAGGGCTCTATGAGTTGGCTAGAGGCAGTGTTTTGTTTGAAGATGGAAGGGGTGGGGTTGATACCTGTTATTAGTCAACTGCAAAAGTAGGTGGGACCTGGAATAGTCTCTCACCCTGGAGAGCCACCTCTTTCCTTCAGGGGATGGTGGTAGACGTGAATAAATTGTGAGTCACTCTCCAGGAAATAGCAAGGCTGGGAGGCCAGGACAGAAAGCAGGCTGCTGGAGATTCCTGGGCCATTCCATCAGCCTGGAGGAAACAGAGAGCAAGTGTCTCAAAAGAGAACTAGGAGCAAACTTTAGTTTGTGGATCTTGACTCAATACATCCACAAGGGTGCAGCAAGAACAGGACTCGGCACCAAGGCTCTTGGCTTGTCGTAAATTGTCCTTTTTCATACCCTCCTCTGCTTTTGGTGCATTTTGTCATTATAATCTTATTTTGTTTTTAATCCAGTGAATTAAGCTTCATGTAAAGGACCCAAGAGAATAGAGACATTGTCCTGCTTGTGGAAGGCTTTGAAAAGAACAAGAGCAGTACATGTCTGGGTAATTCTGTAGTACAGAGTGGTAGAAAGTGACATAAACTCCAGAGAGGCCAAGGGAAAAGTAAGAGTGAGGATGAAGAAAAAAAAGTTGTCCTTCAGATTGCACAGATGCTCCTGGGCACTGCACCTAAACTTACACAGTTTCAGGAACCTTCAGGATGTAGTCTCCACCAGACTCTAGGCAGTAGGTCTGGGTAGTGTCTGAGGGTCTGCAGGGTGGATGATGTGGATAGTGTTGATCTACAGATCACTCTCACGGTAGCAATATCCTAGATGAAGGGTCAATTTTGGATCAAATTCATTATATGGAAAATTATGTGAAAATTTGAAAAGGAGGGGAATAATGTCAAAATGCTGTCACCAGGGAAGAATGTATCACTTAAACAAATTCTAGGACACGTCATTGCAAAGAGAATGACTGAGAAAAAAGTCAGTGGGTGGGTCCACCAACGAGGCTCCTTTCTTTATCCTGATGCTTGGTATGATTTTAAGGATGATCCAAAACCCTGCCTACACCTGGTATCCCTCTGCCTTACCAGAGTATTACAACATCCAGTCATGAGAAACAGCTACATTTTATTTTATTGTTTGCCCCATTTTTATAAGAATGTCCCACTTAAAACAGCTGCTGTAAGATAGCGAATGATTTGACGGAAACAAAAATGAGCTCTGTGATCAAACTAATTAAGGACAAAGGGAGGCGTAGGAAGTTGAGAGCATCTTCGTACTTGTTGACTCTTGAGAGTATGCCAGCAGAGCTTCTTGAATCACTGAGAGCAGCCAAATGCTGCAGAATTCTTTTCCCATGTTTGACTGAAACTGCCTTCCTGTTCCTCAGTTTCTAACTTCCTTATTTTCTTTCCTCCTGTATTAGCAGTTAAATGAAAATTACATCACCAAATACTAGGTGCAGGGAGACTATTTTGAAATTGTCAATATTAGACGCAGGGCAGGAAAATGAAGATCGTATAAAAATGATGGAAAGTCACCTGTGTGAGCCTTTTAGAAATGTTTTTAAAAGTGACAAAATAAACCAACAGAACTATATTTATGGGCAAACAAACAAAGCATTAACTTCTGTGACTCTCATGTTAATGTATTTTTAAAAGTACCTCAAAGATAAAAGCTTCCCCAGTAAAGTTGTTTGTTCAACACCAGCAAAATCCCTAGGAGAATATTTAAAATTATCTCTGATGGTTGTTTTAATCTGTTTTCTGTTGCTATAACAAAGCTCTTGAAGTTACTTAATTTTTTTTAAGGAAAAATCCTTATTTTGACTCTTGGTTATGGAAGCTGGGAAGTCACAGAGCAGGAGTCATGCTTAGGGGCCATGAGAGAACATGGCATTGGCTTCTGTTGGCATTATCTCATGATGAGCTAAGAAGAGAAATGACATGAGGATGACCATACTTCACAACAACATACACTTATAATCAAGTCCTTTTAGTGAGATCCCCTTATTGGAAAAAAAAGGCATTAACTCATCCATCAGGGTTTCTTGCTCTATGACACAAACACTTTCCACAAGTGCCCACTCTCAACAGCACTGGACAGAGGGACTTCCAACACATGAATTTGTAGAACACACAAACTGTAACCATGCAGTCACTGACTGTGATAGTATCCAATGATTACAATTCCTTTGAAATCAGACAGAAATGTTCTTGCTATAGGTTACTGGACTAGACCGATTGGAGCAAGTAAGCAATGTGTATCATTCCTCCTTCCATCCCTGACCATTGCAAATGAGTTGGGAGCCTCTGCTCTATCCAGTGAGGTAGTCTCCTTTTACACTCCACAATCCAGCCTTGCTTTGAAAGTTAATAATTATGCAGCAGTGAGAATCAAATTCTGGGCACAAACCAACCATATAACATCCCACTCTTCTATATGAGTCCTGCCACTTCCATTTAGTCAAACTCAGAAGGATCTCCTGGAGGACAAGAGTCCATGCTTAGTATCCATGAGTGTCCCAGTACAAGTAAGAGAACCCAGGTAAAAATCACCTGGTGTCAGAGCCAGGAGAAAGACTTGCTGAGACCACAGGGACTGAGAAACCTTCCAGCCTACCCCTGAACTTATTTCCAAACATAAGATGCCATTATTTTAAGTTTTGGAGTTGTAATAGATAATCAACTATCACATAATAAAGACTTGGGTCAGCATGTCAAATAATTAGAAAATGTATCCAAAGAGAACAGCATTCGTGAAAATCTGATGAATGCCTGTTGTAAGCTATAATCACACAGAAATACTGAAAAGCTCTGTTCTCCCTATGTTATGTAATCAAAGTCTTTACTGTGTGTGCATTAGTGTCATGTTTGCATACTATAAAAAATGGTACACTTAGAAGTACATACAGAGAATCTATTGAGGATACTAATACAAGAAAAGTATAAAGATACTAATCCAAGAAAAACATTTTCAAAATAGTCAGTGTGTTAAAATGACAGAGTTCTTTTTATTATGATGTACATTTTCATAATTATCTAACATTCTACTAAGAAGCATGTCTGAGCCAGGAGTGGTTATACACACCCTTGATTCCAGCATCCAGGTGGCTGAGTCAGGAGGATTACAAGTTTGAGGTCAAAAGAAGAAGCATGAAAAGGAGAAATGAGGCCTATTCCCTATAGTCTGGTAAAAAGTTAACCATCATAAGGAATACAAATCACCTTCCTCAACGTAAATAGCATTAGTCAACATGGTTTTCTCTGTGTCCTATATTTCATAGGAATTTCTCACAAGAAAGTGAGTGAACTGTAGTTTCAGCTCAAATGGTAGCTTCGAAATCAGAGCAAACAGGATGCAATCCTTCAGGTGCTTACAGAGGCAGTCATAGAAGGACCACATCCTCCTGGGATGAAAGCTGTTTTATTGTGTATTAAGAAAGACTTTTGAAACTGGATACAAAACTGGGATGGAGGCTTTGTAGTTACCCCAAAGCTTTCATTGGAGAACCTGCAAAGATTTTATTGACCCATAGCTTTCATTTCCACAGCCTCCTGAGGGTAAATGGCAAGCTTCACTGTCCCCATTTACCAGGTAGAGAAACCAAGGATGAAATACATACTGAGTACATGGTTTTTCTTTTTTCTTTTTTTTTTTTTTTTGGTTTTGAATAACACAAAACAAGTGACAAATAAAACTAATTTTTTTCAGAGATAAAAATAATATGACTTTAAGATAAACAGATATGTGTGTGTATATTTAAAGGGTACATAAAAGCATGTAACTGTAAAATAGGGATGCTTGTATTCCCTCCAAAGACTCTTAGATGGTTTCTAGAGTAAGCACTCTCAGCTACTCCCTACCAATGTACCACACCACACATAAAAGAAAAATGTAGAGAGGATGCCTTGGCAAACCTGTTTGATTCTCAGGTCAACTTGATGAGTACTTTATAACATGGCCCGAGGAAAGTCAGAAACAAAGAGATGAAGGTTAGGCAGGTGCAAAGGTGCATGTGCATCCTACAGAATGGATATTGAATGAAGCCCTTTTAGAAAAATCATGATCCTCATGGAGTCTGTAGGGAGAAGGGGAGGGGAGGAGAGCTTGAGCCCAGGCAATGATGACCTGTTCCCCTTTTGTTCCTGACAACAAATGGTGATGTGAGAATTCTCCAGCCTCTAGGTCACTCTGTCCAGGTCCCTTCTCAGTAGGCATGAGTACTTTGTTATGTATCCAGTCTACCAGTTTCTGAACCCCACATCCTTATAGGGGTATTCAGAGGCAGTTCTGATCATGTCCATGCAGAACTGGTAAGGCCTTCAAACCAAAGGTCTCCTCCATCTCAATGGTTTTACATGCTCAGAAGGAAAAAAGGCCATAGTAGCTCCCTCATAGGGTTGTAGTGTTGAGGCACACAGTATTGTAAAGCTCTTAGAGTAATCCAGAGATGCAGAGACCAATGCTTTTCAGTTGTTAGCAACAACAGCCTCCTTACCCTTCACAGAGCACTGTGCATCAAAACCAAGGACTTCCTGTACCTTGTTTCAAATGATGCTCAGCACAGATTGGAGTATAGCATATCCTCTCTCCAATGTGGTAAAAACAAAAAAAAAGAAGAAGAAGAAAGAAAGAAAAAAAGAAAGAAAGAAAGAAAAGAAAAGAAAGAAAAGAAAAGAAAAGGAAAGGAAAGAAAGTAGACCATGTGAGAGTTAATCTTCATTGTTAACCTGACTCGATACAGAATTACTAAAGAAGCACACCTCTGGCTTTCTTTTCTTCTTTTTTTTATCTTTCTTTTTTATTTTTATTTTACTTTTTATTGGATATTTTATTTATTTACCTTTCAGATGTCATCCCCTTTCCCCATTTCCCTTCCCTAGAACCCCCTATCTCATCCCCTCTCCTCATTTTTGCTTTTATACCATTTTAATTACATGCAAGTATTCAGATCAGTTCTAGGTTGAGGGACTAGCAATACAATAGATGCAAATAGTCAAGGAACAAGCAAGACAGTAAACACAAATAGTCAAAGTACAAGCAAGGCAATAAACATAATTCTGTGAATACTCCTGTGATCACTGTTTCTAAGGGCTTATCAGGATAACCAAAATATCTGAGCCTACTTCCCTGTCCTAGCCCAAAGTCATTTTCATGTCTGAAGCCTACTTCCTTGTTCTAGCCTAAGATGTTGATTCCTGCCTGAAATTACTTCTTTGTTCTATCCTAAGATGTAGATTCCTGCCTGAAATTACTTCTTCGTTCCAGCCTAATGTCAGATTCCTGCCTGAAGCCTACCTCCTTGTCCTTGGCTAATGTCATATTTCTGCCAAGCAGCCCATTTTCTTGTCCTTAGCCTATATCAGATTCTTGCCAAGCAGCCCCAAAAGCTCTCCACCTCTTCCCCTTTTTTATTTTGTTAACAAGACTGAGCCTGTCTTAGATCTTTTTGATAAGAATGCCTTCCTTACCAGTATGGCATAGAATATGCAGTAGCAAAAGCAATACATTTATGTCTTAGGTTGGTAAGGCTCTGTGCAGAATCTTACCCGTCCTTGGCTTGCCAGCCTGTTAATTTAATAACTCTGTCTGGGGGTCCATCTTCAGTTTAAAACCATGTACTTTGGCTGCCAAGGTGTTGATGTTGTTAAAGACAAGTTTAACATGATAGGCAGGAATAAATGTATTCCCAGGAGAAAAAGGGTTAGCATGATTAAGCTATATATGGCATTCTTGAAGCTTGACCAAAATAGAAATACTGACCTCAGGCCATGGGTAATTTTATCAGCAGTATCTACCACATCAACACTCAGCAGAGCATCATTCTTGAAATTCATAAGCTCACTATGTAAAGCTCACCAGAGAGGTGTTAGAATTATGCCAAATATACTGCAAGTGTCTTTAAACTTTTTCCAATTTTTCTGGATTTCTTTTTAAGGGAGTTTCCAGAGGGGTTCAACAGAGCAGAGTTACCGCACATGTATCTCAATGTACATGGCGCTAGCCATGGACTAGGGTACCAGAGTGAATTTAAAAAAGCAGAAGCAAAAGCCAGCTGAGCATCAGCATTCATCTCTCTCTGCTTCCTCAATGTAGAGACCATCCCTCCAGGATGGATTCCATCTCCACAATCTGTGAGCCAAGAGAAGCACTTCCATAAGTTGCTTTTCTCTAGTGTTTGGTCACAGTAATGAGAAAACTACCTAATACAAGGCACTGTCGAAGGTTTGTCCGCTAGTGATTGACATCAGGGCTACTATTATGAATGGTAATGTAAGTATCTGATATGAAGAATATATGATAGATATATGACCTCTGTGTAAGGGTTGTTAGATCACCAAAGGGTCATGAACCACAGGTTAAGAACCACTCCCTTAGCCTGAGTATAGTCAGTGGTGTGCAGTAAATCATAGCTCATACATTGAAATGTAACCACCCTGCAAGGAAACATGTGGGGAAATCTTCAAAAGATATCCATGGTATCAATCTTCTATGTAATTACCTCTTCTCGACTTTTATGATTGCTCTCATTTTTTCTCCTCTTCTCTTTACTTTACAGATCCATTTGGCTTTTAAACCTCAATTTTCCCTAGTCATCAATCTACCTTGTCCCTCTTTTCCCACACTACCACTCTGATGACCACTTGTCCCATAGGCAGCAGAGAGTCAACATTTTTAAAGCTTCAGTTAGTATTTCTATCCAGTTTTCACCTGCCAAATGTTGCTCTTCTAGTAACTCCTGATTAGCAGACAGTCCAGAGGCCTTAGAGCATCCCTCTCTTTCCCAATGTGCTTCCTTACCTATCTGTGTACATCATGGCTTCCCATGGTGTCTCATTCACATGTCTCTGTAAGTACTCTTACTGTATTTTGAATTTCTACTCTTGACACTTTAGGGTGCCTGTGGCATGAGCTATTGTAATACAACCACTGACAAGTATTCTTCAAGTCCACTTTCTACTGATAAAGACTGAAGTTTGGGGAGCAGGAATGGGATACCTAGTTAACAAATCTCTCTTTCCACTATTTTGATACTTTGGTTGTGCCAAAGACCACAATGCATTATCTCCAAATATGCTTCTTTGGCATAAGTATTGTTGCCAGTCATTTTCAGACATAGCAAATACAGAGAAACTGCCTCTTTATAGGAAATGTTCATCTGCTAAGGAAACCATCTGTAAGGATTTCTCCTTCTCAGCACCTTAGTAACATGACTGAATCACTAGATTTTCTTCAGTGGTGAGGGCACAGTTTTCTGTCTGTATGAAAAACCTTACCATTATTACTGAATTCTCCTTGGTTTCTTAGCATCTTTTAACCTGCTGCAACTATAGACTAAATAAACTATAGATCATTGGTTTGGTCCACAGTCCTCAAGCTGGAGTCCATGTTCAAATGGCTACATCTGGTGAGTGCATGTTTGCTATAATATGACAACATAGAACATAACACATGGAAAGAAAGCACAAGATAAGGTAGTGAGAAGAATGGAGTCTGAACTTATCTTTCTACCAGAAACTTTTCTTGTAATAACTAATATATACCAACAATGAGGGCATGAATTCATTCAAGAGGGCAGAGTTGTGTATTACCTTGATGAAATGCATGAGGAGGAAGTTTTCAGGTGAATGGACAGAACTAGATTAGGTACAGTAACATAGAGTCAGAAAGACAAATGTCATGTATGTCCACTTACCTGTTAACCCTAAACACAAGTCTTAAGATAAGGCTCTGTAACCTGGAGTAACTGAAGATGCCAGGAAAGTAAAAAGAGAATAAGATAGGGGAGAGAGGATAGGAGTGCTAGAGGAGAGAACTGTAGAGCACAATTGCTATGACAAAAAAAACAGATGGAAACACTTATGGGGGGCCACAGAAATCTGTTAACTAGGAGTTAACTAGGAGAGGGACCATAACACAGGAAGAAGGAAAGAGAAGAGAAAAATAACACTAAAGATATTGGAAAAGCCATAAGAAATTATATGATTTTCTGGGTACTTAAAATTACATACTATATATACAGCTGTGGGGGGGGCAATAACTGAAGTTATGCCAATTGAGATGACAATGCCACTGCAAAAGAATACCATAGATTATCTAACAAAAAGACCTACTGTAAAGCCTAGGAACCCTCCCATTCAGTTGTTTTTCAGGATGGTACAAGAGATCCCCCAACCAGTTTAGACTATTTCAATTGCCCTTCTTTGGGGTCTCCCAGAAAAGGAGGTAAGACCCTATTGCTGAAAATATCACACACTTCAGACACAGCATTTGAAGGAATTGACCTGGCTCTGACATGGAGGGCTTCTCAATGAGGACTAGCTCTCATTGTTTTTCAAGAAGCCATTTAAGATCCCAATAGAGAAAAGCAAAGGTTATACACATCTGTAATGTCAAGGAGTCACAACAATAACCAGCATGACAAGATATTCCAATAAGTGTAATAGTGGCACTTATATCTTTGCAGTAATTGACAGCCATCTCTGTGTACTTAAGGCTCACTCAATAAGAGGAGATTTAGACCTGATACTGTAATTTTACCCAAATACCTGTGAGGTCATGGAGCCTGGAAGAGAACCTACTATTTCCACTTCCTAAATCAGTATAATCTCTACCTGCATTGTGACTGCGTCATATACCCACATATAAGTATAGTTCTCATTCCTCATCAAAGGCACATGTTGCAACAGATGCAATCCATCACAGAAAACCACAACTGGTCAAAAGCCAGAAATTGACTGTGGGGTGCCCACTCCCAACTAATACAACCCCCTACATTGAAGGCTAAAGGGCCATCAAGAAAAAAAGGATGCCAAGATTGGAAGAACCAGAGAACCAAGACAAATCCCCTGAAATACTCTCCTCTAAGAAAGGAAGAAAGAAAGAAAGAAAGAAAGAAAGAAAGAAAGAAAGAAAGAAAGAAAGAAAGAAAGAAAGAAAGGAAGGAAGGAAGGAAGGAAGGAAGGAAGGAAGGAAGGAAGAAAGGAGGAGGGAAGGAGGGAGAGAGGGAGGGAGGGAGGGAGGAAGGGAGGAAGGAAGGAAGGAAGGAAGGAAGGAAGGAAGGAAGGAAGGAAGGAAGAAAGAAAGGGGGAAAGAAAGAAAGAAAGAAAGAAAGAAAGAAAGAAAGAGAGAGAGAAAGAGAGAGAGAGAGAAAGAGAGAGAGAGGGAGGGAAGGAGGGAGGGAGGAGGAGAGAGGGGGAGGGAAATAGATAGATAGATAGATAGATAGATAGATAGATAGATAGATAGATAGATAGATGATAGATAGATAGATCAGACTCAGAGAGGGTGGGCGGAGATGGTGTGTCTGAAAGGAGTTGCTGAAAGAGTAGGTGAATATGATCAGGATAAATAGGATAAATCGAAGAAAGTTCTCTAACAATTAATAAAATATTCATAAAAGGAAATTAAATTTATTTAATTCACAGCCATGGAAATTTGAGGTGAGGGTAAGACACTTGCCTTGACTCACCTCTTAGAATGCCCTCACTGCTGCATCACTCGGGAAGGAGGCCTCTCAGCTGCTTCACTCAGAAGGACCCTCGGCTGTTCCACTGTGTGTGTGTGTGTGTGTGTGTGTGTGTGTGTGTGTGTGTGTGTATAGGGGGTACTCATCTATGGCACTGGGGAGGTCCATCAGTCCCATCATTGAAAAAGACCCTTAGCTACATCAGGGGGGTGACTCCTCGGCTCCATTCATGCCATGGAGTGTGTGTGTGTGTGTGTGTGTGTGTGTGTGTGTGTGTGTGTGTGTGTGT
>NW_021620516.1:981979-1064181 GCF_004785775.1 Grammomys surdaster
TGTGTGTGTGTGTGTGTGTGTGTGTGTGTGTGTGTGTGTGTGTGTGTTGTACGTATGACATTTATCTCTTGGTTATCTACCTTTAGTTACAGTAGATGGCTCCAAGTAAGAGCAATAAAGATGAAAAGAAGTTATTTTTACCCTAGAGCTACATTCCCTAGCCTCTCTTGCAGCTATGGCTGGGATGATTGTGTTGAACAGTTGAATGTGGCTAGAAGTGATTTGTCCACCCCTGACCTAATCCTTAATCAACACCTATTTAACTGGTCTCAGTTTCCTTGCCTGGTCTACAGGCTTGATATCAGTGGCCAGAGAGCTCTTAATGATGTGTCCTGCTGATCTAGGTATATCCATAACCCATTTGTCATCAGTATTAGGTATCAAACCTGGCACAAATGGCCAAAGTTCCTATTTAACATATCAAAGCAGAGCTGGATGCCAGTTTCTCCACTATCCCTCAGCCATTACCTGTTGCAGAATATGGCTGGCATATCCAACCCCCGTCCTAAATTTCTCCAGACTGGGAGGGGGCTACCCTTCCCCCAGACACCCTTCAGCGTATCATCCAACCATTTTGGTTAACCAGTCCTTTTGTCTACCCTGTACTCTCTTGGCCAGTGTCTTGGTCCAGGTTGCCCCTTTCAGTCAGTGGCTCCCCTTCCCTCAGCTCTTTCCTCTGTTCACATGAGCTGGCTCAGGATCATGTTCACTCTGGACTCTCCCATATGTCTCTGCCTGTGGTTATGCTCTCTTTTATCTACAATAAACGTTCTCCTCCACTATACCTAGGAGCAGTTGTGCTCTTCCCTTTTTCATTCAATTAGCATTTTTTAAAAAATGCCCACGCTCCTTCTGCACCTACTCAGACACAAAACTTTGCTGGGGCTTCTAAACCCTCTGTGCTCAATACTCAGGAATGGCAGGAACCGTGAAGTCACCTCCATCTGGAAAGTGACTTTTGAACTGAAACAACTCATTGAAAATTCTAACAGACATGCCTTGGGCCATTCCAGAAGATCCTACCAACTCGCTGGGTGAGCTTCTGTCCCCTTTAACCCTCAAGGAAGCCCCTCTGTACTTTAGGCCACGGTTTTAGTAAGTTTGTACCTTCATATAATAAACAATATCATGGGGTTGAGAAGTGCCTGCTCACTTCCATTTCCAACCATGGAACCTCAAAAACTATCAAAAGCCTTAAATAAGAGGGAAAGTATTCAAATCTCAACTTACAGACTAGATAGGCCTGCTCCAAGAAGGGAGAATGACTTTCCCCCATTTCTAATGAATCCACAGTGGAATAAAATGAGACCTGTAGGTTTCTGAATGACTGAACTATGTCCCTCATTGTTTTGAGCCCCTACCATGTTATTAATGCTAATAAGCCCTGTCTCCTGAGGAGATCACGAAGTGGCTGGGACATAGAATAGTAACTACAGAACTGGACCAGACTGAAGTTAAGGAAGGGCTGGGCTCAGAGGAAGTCAAGGTAAGTAGCAGCTATCCAGAGCAGGTGCCTAACCCAGCAGATCAGAGGAGCAAAAGCACAGCCGAGCCTCTGAGGACCAAGAACAGTAGGGGTGAGCAAGGTGGGAGCCAGGATGGGGGAGAAGAGGTGTGCTTTTTGTACTTTTTATTTAATCTATAAACATGTTCTTCCTCTTGTTAAATGGAGGCTAAGGGGAAGTCATTAAAGATCTGAGGCCTCACCGTGACAGGAAGATGAAGCAAGCTGGAAGAAAGCCAAGCCAGAGGCAGGGGGACCAGTTCTGAGGCCTGTTCTCTCCTTCCTCCAGGATGAGCCATCTTCTAATTATAACCTGACCCTGAAACCACAGAGATGACACAGCATGAGGGGTCTCTACGTCTACTGGGATTTCCAAGGGCCTGACAGACAAGGGAGCTGGTACATGCTCATTCTGCACTCAAGGGTTTTGCTATGGAGCTGTATTTCCATCGACCTACATTCTAATACCTACATTTCTAATATCTAATAAACTCACAAAGTGAATCTAAGGAGACGCAAATAATTTACTATGTCACCCATTGTTTGGAAACTCTAGCTCAAAATTCACCAGAGGTATCAATCCTAGACTGTTTTGTAATGTGACCTCTTTAGAGAGTATCAGAATTCAGAGTGAGTATTAACTCACTTGGCCTTGGGTGGAAGAAGGCCAACTGGTTATGAGTCATGGTAGAAAGAAAGACTCATTAGTCTGGTGCTTGAGAAAGATGTGGGTCTAAGACAATCACTTCTGGCTTCTCACATGCTAATTTAAAACTCTGTGAGTTAAGGCAGGGCTAAAACAAAGACTACATGCTATTCTCTTAGTAATGACCTTAGTTACTTAGATATAAAACAAAAAGGAAAAATAAAAAGCAGAGTCAGGTATGGTCATGGGCAAATGCAGACCCAGGTCATCTTAGAAAAATGAACAAAACATTATATTTTGTCTCCCCACTCCCACCCCAAATCAGAGTTGGTGGCACAAAAAGTGTCTGAGTGATGGTAGGGCCAAGGACAGGTTCATGCTGGGTCTTTGTTGTACCACACTCAGCTCTACAACCACAGGCAACTGGTTATAATCCCTCTGAGCCATGGCTTCCTTATCTATCAACTATATGTTAAAAAATAATCATGGCCAACAGTCCCTCTCTTTGACCATTTTTCATTTTTCATGGTGTGAGTGTGTGTGTGTGTGTGTGTGTGTGTGTGTGTGTGTGTATGTGTGGTGTGTGCATTTTCCATATGTATAGGCACACATATATGAGTATTCATATGTGTGAGGACCTGAGTTTGACCCTGAGAATCATCTTTAATCACCCTTGCACCTTGTTGATGTTGAGGAAGGAACATGT
Source organism: Grammomys surdaster (assembly GCF_004785775.1). Classification (NCBI taxonomy): domain Eukaryota; kingdom Metazoa; phylum Chordata; class Mammalia; order Rodentia; family Muridae; genus Grammomys; species Grammomys surdaster. The sequence continues at coordinate 984,836 of NW_021620516.1, forward strand.
TCATGAAGAAGGAAGACCAAGTGTGTGTGCTTTGGTCCTTCTTAGAAGGAGTAACAAAATACTCAAAGAAGCAAATATGGAAACAAAATGTGAGACAGAAACTGAAGGGGGAGCCATCTGGAGACCATTCCAACTGGGTATCCATCCCATGAGCAGTCACCAAAGGTAGACACTGATATGGATGTCAGGAAGTGCATGCTGACAGGAGCCTGATATAGCTGTCTCCTTAGAGGTCTGCCAGAGTCTGACATATTCGGAGGCAGATGCTCACAGCTAAGCATTGAACTGATCATGGGGTTCCCAATGGAGGAGTTAGAGAAAAGACTGAAGGAGCTGAAAGTGTTTGTGGGCCCCATGAGGAGAGCAACAATACCAAACAACCAGAGCTCCCAGGGTCTAAACCACCAGCCTGGGAGCACTTAGGGAGGGCCCCATGGCTCCAGCTGTATATGTAGGGGAGGATGGCCTTGTCAGGCATAGGTGGGAGAGGAGTTCCTTGGTCCCGTGAAGGCTGGATGCCCAGTGTGGGGAAATTTGAGGATGGGGAGGTGGGAGTGAGGGGGTAGGTCGCAGCACATCCTCATAGAAGCAGAAGGAGGGGGAAGGGATAGGTGGTTCCTGGGCGGGGGTGGTGTAAGGGGATAACATCTGAAATGTAAACAAAATATCCAACAAAAAATTTTTAAATATTAATATTCAAAAGAAAGAGGTGGGGTCTCTCAGTAAGACCCAGAACTCATTTACATGGCTAGTCCTGTGAGATAGCTTGCTCTTGAACTCCTGACTTTGCCTTTCAAGGCTGGGAATATAGACAGACTTCCATGCCTATCTGGCACTTTGTTGAATTGTGAGCGCCAGTCCTCATACTTACATAGCAAGCACTTTAACCGCTTAGCCATCTCCCCATCCCCTGGCCACTATGCTTAAATAACTACTGTGTGCTAGGCACTGGACTTAGTGTCTTATTTATATCGTCTCAAAAGTTAAACCTCAGCAGTGGTATGTATGTGTTTTGTTCTCTAAAGACATATGTACTGGAAGTTTGGTCCCTACTGTGGTAATGCCTAGCTGGTGGGATCTCTTACCATTGGAGTCTTGTAGAAGTTTTCTAGTTTCCAAATATCGAAAACTTATGTTTTATGGTTAATGGAGGAAGAAAAAAGGTAAGATTACATGAGAAATTTCAGACTTGTTAACCAAAGAAAGATTTCATTGTTATTCCTTGCCTCCTCTTTCTTCTCCTGGTTCCTCTCTGTCATCTGCCCTCCCCTCCTCCCTTCTTCCACATTCTCTATTGCCTTCACCTTCATCCTTCTCTTTTCTCTTCCTGCTCCTCCTCTTTCCTTTCTTTTCCTCTTACTCTGTGTATCCATTTGAGCAGCTATGTCTATTCATAGACTTAAGTTGACACAATGGACACCTCAGTGAGGCAAGGTAAGAATGCAGCAGGAGAACCTGGACTCTGGAGCCAAACAATGTGGACTTGACTTTGGATTCTGCAACATGTTGTGAGACCTCTGTTACATGATGAAGTTCTCGACTCTTCACTTTCATCATCTGTAAACACACACTAACAGTATTCAGTAATAGTATTCACCTCCTTACTGTGGCAAAAACTGAAACAAGGGAAGCCCTTGGCAGATCATCTGAGAAATAGTAACTGCACATTGCTATTACCCCATAGCCTTAGCATTGACCTCATTTTATAGATGAATATACAATATCAAGAGACTGTGACTTCCCCACGATTGTACGTCAAGGAACCTCCACCACGCCACAGAGAAGAAGAGAAGGCTATGAAGTCGACCTGCAGAGACAGCCTTGGAAGCCAATGTGAGCTAGATGTCGCTCTTTGAATGCTTTGTCTTTACCCAATCATATAATATTCCAGTGTCCACAGTGTCTGGGACACAGGATTCCAAGGGAATGTTAGAGCCATAACAGCTTCAAAATCTGATAAGAAAATTAGGAGCAAGAATCATATGGAATTAGGGCTTTTGAATTCGGTTGAGTGAGTCAGAGCCAGCCCATTAGTGCCAGTGGATAGAGCCTGACTAACTTACCCCAGGAAACATAGCTAAGATACAACCTACCAAGAAAATGAGGCCTTCGGACCCTGAGAGCAGGCTCGTTGTGGGCTGTGTCCTAGGAGTGGGGAGCACAGTTCCTGCAAGGCCTCAGCCTGTCCAATAGTCCTCCCCACACCCCACCTTCACTCCTCACTCGTCACTCAGAAGAAACAGAAAAAGTCAAATGGCTGCTTAGGGAAGCAGTTGCCAGGGTGTCCCTGACAGGAAGCAGAGTCTTGTCCTGTGGAGAGCCTCAGTTGTCTTTCAGACTGAGTGTTACAGTCATAGGGTCTGTAGTCCACAGGTAGTCCTCCCTGAGACTTCCCTGGCAGACCTCCAGGCTGCCCTATGGTGAGCAAGGCAAAGGGTCTCATCCCTTTTCAATATATGGACACCAAGGACCGTAGAGCTTGAGAGACTTGTCCAGAGCCACCAGGCAGGTAGCATTAGGATCACACCGACACAAAAATCAAGTTCATGCTCATCCCTGTTCTGGATATATGGCCTATAAGGTAAGCCAGAGTCCAGGTGAGTTTTATTCGTCTTCCCCTGGCCTCATACCTCTACCTCAATTGTGCCTCGTATCTCTATCTCAGTCCCATTAGCTAAGCAAGAGAATCACCACAGAACTTGGGGACTCTGTCAGCCATAGCTGGGGAGTCTTCTAAACACAACTCCAAAGCTTTCTGTGATGTTCATCAATTGTTATCAGTAGCCTGAAAGATAGATTCTGACATCTGCTTAGATTTGGATCCAGAGTCAACTCCAAACTGACATCTTGCCTGAGTCCTTTCATCTCTTGGTTTTCTCCTCTTTTAATGGGTAAAAGTACAGAGAATTATCCATTTACTTATACTCTAACCAGTCTTGCAACTTCCCAGATGAATAGTACCTACCCATGAGGTCACAGGCTTAGCACTGGACATTTCCAAACATATAGATGACTCAAAGCCTCCACTTTCAGAATAGATAGTGAAAGGCTGAACCCTAGGTAAGGGCATTAGTAAAGGCACTGGTTCCTGAAAGCTTAACTTACATTCACCCAGGGAACATTCAGAAAACTCAGACTTGTCATCCTCACTCCTATGTGCCCTCATGGGGGTACAGGCATCTGGTTTGTCCTTAGACATATGTAGTTGTATTAGTTAACTCGGACTTCTACAACAGAGTGGGTGACTGATATGCCCGAAATGTATTTTCTTGCTATTTTTGAAGTCCAGTGTCAGAGATCAAGACGGTGGTCAGCATGAGAGAATGAGAGAGCATGGTCTGTGTCTCTTGCCCAGCATCTAGTGTTATCACACAATATGAAACATTCCTGACATGCATTCTGTATCATCTCTATCTCTGACTGCATCTTCACAAGTCATACTCCTTGTCTGACTCTTAAGTCTAAAGGTCTCCTTTTGATATAGACATAGTTATATTGAATTGGGGACAACCCTAATGATTTATTTTTTTTTAATTGGGTATTTTCTTTGTTTACATTTCAATTGTTTTCCCCTTTCCAGGTCTCCCTTTCTGAAGCCCCCTATAACATTCCCCCCTACCCATCCCTCTATGAGGGTGCTCCTCCACCCACTCACCCGCCCTGGCATTTCCCTACACTGGGACATGGAACACCCTCAGGCTCAAGGGCCTTTCCTCCCAACAAGGCCATCCTCTGCCACATATGCGGCTGGAGCTATGGGTCTCTCCATGTGTATTCTTTGGTTGGTGGTTCAGTCCCGGGGAGCTCCACAAATCTGGCCTATTGACACTCTTGCCCCACCCCCATGGGGCTGCAAACCCCCCCCCCCTCAGCTCCTTCAGTCCTTTCTCTAACTGCTTCTTTGGGGACCCCACACGCAGTCCAATGGTTGACTATGAACATCTGCCTCCGTATTTGTCAGGCTCTGGCAGAGTCTCTAAGGAGACAGGCTCTGGCAGAGTCTCTAAGGAGACAGCTATATCAGGGTCTTTTCAGCAAGCACTTCTTTTTCCCTGGTTCATCTGTACTTTCCAAGTAAATTCACATCATTAGCATAGGAATTAGGACTTTAACCTCTCATCAAACACGCTATTTTTTTTCCTAGTGGCAGAGTGTGTGTGTGCACACGCGTGCTCGCACGCACATGTACCTGTGCTGGAGATTGAGACCAGTATATGAGGCAAGTACTCCGGCACTGAGTTATTTCTCCTTTCTTCTTTGAGCCATTTATTTTTAAATAGGGACACATTAAATTGTCCAGGCTGCCTTTGAATTTGCAATCTTCCTGACTCAGTCTTCTCCATAAGGCAGGATTTCAGGCCTTGCTCTGAGACACTACTTCACCAGAATTTGAGAGATACAAGGCAACCCAAGTCTCCCAGGTCTAAGAACATGCAATACTGGTCAGAGCTTTTAAACTAGGATAAATCCAGAAGCTACCAGGACATTTTGAGTACCAGGGCACCACAGGTCCTATTTCAATAGTCTATGGCACTGAGGTTTATTTGATAAATAAGAGACCTTGCTATTGTCGGTTCAGGGACCCTATTTTTAGGACTTTTTTTTTTTCCAAGACAAGCACCTCACAAAAATTGAAAAGTGATGGCTAATACAATGAGAGACTTCTGCCACATCCTCAATAAGCAAAAGATTTACTTTGAATATTATGTTAGTTATTTTAATGTTGTTCTCTATTTTATAATTTTCTATAACTTACTTTTAATTTCCCATCTGCATGCACAGGAAAATACTTACAAGGGTAATTTGGGATCTTTCATGCCTGTCCATAGAGAATAGCCTGGTGGAAGGGTTTGTAGGCAGCTTTCTAAAGCCCAAACTTTGCAAAAAACATTCCCATTATAATCTGCAGCCCTGGCCTGTTTAATCTTACAGATTCAGGGTTATTTAGTTATTCTTATGTTCCACCCCTACTCACTTCCCAACACTACCATCTGTCAGCCCAGACCAGCCTAAGCCCAGCCTGGTGCAGCTGTCTCCCAGGAGGTTACCCCAGGAAAGTCACCTGTGAGGGCCTAGTTGGAGAATAAACCTCAAGGTTCACCAAGGCCAGCACACAGCCATGAAGCAGCATAGCCTCCATAGTGGAGCTTGTCCCCAGATGCCTTTGGGAAAAAGGTGTACCCTCCTTACACATGTCACCTAGCCTCTGGTACAGGGGCCTTGACAATGGAGAGGAGGAAACCAGGCACAAAGATGACAGCTGCATAGAAAGGCTGGGAGAGAGACAGCCTTCCTAATTGCATAGCCTTACTTATTTATAGATGCACTGGCTCTTTATTCGGCCTAGTTAAGGACGCCTTTCCATAAATACATAGAAACAGATGTTATTCTAGAACCTACTGATAATATACACAGCTGTAGAAGCTGTCACTGGATTAACAATCCCACCTTCCTCTCAACACCCCTCCCCACAAAATAGAACAGAAAATTAAAAGTGCATGGGTTTTGTTTTTGATGTTTGCATACAAGAGAGAAATTCTACTTAAGGGTGACACAGTTTTTTGTTTGGTTGTGATTTGTTGTTTTGAGAGCCAAAACATGATTTCCTTGGGAATAGACAATTAGGAAGCAAGGCTACACCTTTGCAAAGCAGAGTGTGGGTCTTTTACTTTTATCCTTCCCCAGGAGCATCTATTTTAACCCAAAACCAATTCTCTCCTTTTAGAGGCTGCACGTGGCAGTTCATTTCCCTGAAAAATATGATCTGCCAAACAGGATTCAGACTCTTTCTGAACCACTCACTTCCAAACCCGTGAATGAGCCACAGCCCCTAGCCCTTTGTTTCACCCAGTTTGTTCTACAGACCCTTAATTCTATTATCTGGCTGTAATTTGGCTCTGTGTCTCTCCAACATTCCTCCCTTTATTCTATCCCCTTTCTTTTTAATCGATTGATTCTTCTGTAATTGGATTTTCTCTGGCTCTTACCAGCTATTAAAAGTAGCTGTGCATGTGTGTATGTGAGTGAGTGTGCTTTTTAACTAGGCCACGCTTTCAGATGCCTTACAAGCTTCTATCCTGCCTGGCATTTCCAAGTATGAATTCAATTCCCTGGGCCCTAGTAAGGCAGCAGGGATCAGTGGATAGAATATAAACTTTAAAAGCAGATAGAACCACAGCATGTTTTGTTTCGTCTTGTTTAAGGCTGACATTTATTAAGCTTGTACAGTATGCCAGACTCTGCTCCAAGCATTTTATAAAGCATTAATAATCCTCACCACACCCTTTTAAGGTAAACGTGATGATTTCTCCATTTTACAAACGAGAGCACGATGCTTGTGGTGGCATGGGAGGGGATAAGAAATTTGACCAAGGCCTTGAAATGACAAACAGGTGGTCAAGTTCTTGATCAAGGTTCAGTTTTTTCGGGTGCTACACTATACATTCAAGTCTGTATGAGTTTGGACAAGGTTTGCTTTCCTTACCTCTTGTTTGTTTGCCAAATTAGTAAAAGCTGGTTTCCCTTGCAAGGTGAAGTTACAGTGGGGGGTTTGCAGTGGTGTTAAGTACATGGTCTGCACAAGTATGGGGATATTACTAGTCAGTCGTTGTCCCTGAACTGAGGATTAAGTCAATGACTCAATAAGGCAGCTTTGGGAAAACGGAAAGAAGCAGAGTGGTTTCTTTGTGAGTTCACTAAGCCCCTACAAAGTGTTTTAAAGGGATAGAAAAAGGAAACCAGGCAAATCCAGAAAGAGCCACTGTCCAGATTGGGCTGTAGGCCCTCCATGGTACTTCAGAGATAGTAGTTCCACTCTCTGGCCCTTCCTTTCTGCTAATGTAACACAGGTCAGCAGAGCTAACCACCAACCACTAGCCACCACTAACTAGAACACTTTCCTGAAAAATAGCCCCCCCCTTTCCTCTCACATGGACCAATTCCACCAGAGCCAGCAGGAACTATAAAACAATTCTCAGCATAAAGTAGATGCTCAGATTCCTATTGTGCAGACTGGGAAACTTCGTCATATAATGAAACTGAGTTTTCATGACTTGACCAGGAGGCAGAATCAAGTCGCAACACACCCTCTGTTCACTGAAATCCAGGCATCCCTGGTTGTTTCAAAGTGCAAGTACAGAGACTGAAAAGATGTGTAGGCAGACTGCAGGAAGTGAGCCAAATACTAGGAAGCAGAAACTACTAGACGCCAGATGGACTAAACGAATACCATGGAGTGCTTGCTGTTCAAGCATTGCTTATATTGCATAAAAATTCTGAGTCCACTTATTTTTATTTTTTATTCATTTTTCTTTTATTGAAAATATACTTTTCCTACAATATATTCTGATTACAGTTTTCCCTGCCCTCTTCCTCCTAGTTCCTCCCACCTCCAGCCATAGCCACACCCTTTCTGACACTTGCTAGAAAATGGACAGGTAACTAAGGAATATACTAAGATAAGGTAAATCAAAAACAAACTGGAATATGACAAAACAACCAAATAAGAAAAAGATAACCCCTCCCAAAAGCAAAAGAAATGAAAATAGATGCACACACACACAGATTCCCCCCACTTAGAAATCCCATAAAAAAAAATCGGAAGTCATAATATATACTCAAAGGACCAATAAGGGATAAATATATAAACAAACAAATAAATAGATAGATAAATGCCATAGCTAACATTATAAAGCAAAGAACTTCCAAAGATGCCATCTACTGCTCGGCTTGTGGCCTACCCTTAAGAATAATTTGTTTCACCAGGACTTGTGGAATTGGAGTGATCAGGGGGCCTATATGGGTTTGACCTAGGCCCTTTGCATGTTATGGTTGTGTAGCTTGATGTTCTTGTAGGATTCCTAACAGTGGGATCACGGACTGCCTCTGCCTCTTTTGCCCACTTTTGGAATCCTTTTCCTCCTACTGGGTGGCCTTGTCCAGCCTTGGTGTGAGAGTATGTGCCTGATTTTAGTGTAGCTTGCTATGCTATATTTGGTTGATGTCTCTGGAAGGTCTGCTCTTTTCTGAGGGGAGGTGAAGGGCAAGAAGATCATGAAAAGGGAGGTGAGAGGGTGGGACTGGGCAGAGGGGAGGGAGGAGGAACTGCAGTCCAGATGTGATATATGAGAGAAGAATAAATTTAAAAAATGAAAAACAAAAGAAACATCAACAAAACAAAGAAACAAACAAAAATAGGCAGACAAAAATAATGATTTGTTTCTCCAGTGAGACTCCTCTGGAGAAAACTAATTTTTCATTTGCAAGTGACTATCAGTTGGAGATAGCATCCCAGTTAGGGATGGGGATATGTGTCCACTTTTCTTCTCAGCTCTAGACCCGTGCATGCTGTCACAATCTCCATGAGTTTTTATGTGTGTTAGTTTTATAATCTCTAGAAGGCTTTGAGTAAGGGAAACAGACATCTATTGATGGTGGTAGTGTAAACTTGTACAGCCACTATGTCAATTATTATGACATTTCCTCAGGAAGATGGAATTCATCTACCTCAAGAGCCAGCTATATCACTCTTGGGCATATACCCAAAGGATGCCTGATCCCGGTACAGGAACACTTCCTCAACCATGTTCCCTGCTGTTCTGGCTATTCATGATAGCCAGAAACTGGAAACAACTTAGACTCCCATCAGTGGATGAATGGCTAAAGAAAATGTGGTGCATTTACACAATGGAATATTGCTCAGCTGTTTAAAATAAAATCTTGAAATTATATAGGCAAATGGATGGAACTAGAAAAAAAAATCATCCCAAGAGAGGTAACTCAGATCCAGAAAGACCAATATGGTATGTATTTTCTGGATGTGGATGTTAGCTGTTATGTCATTACAAGCTACAGTCCACAGAACCATGAACCTTAGGTAGAGAGTAACAGACTCCAGTTCTTAAATGATCCTGTGGACAGCGGTGCTATTGATGAAATAATATATGTGAAATACTTGTAGTAACATCTGACCTCAAATTCAGGTATGATAAAATAATTATTACTGTCAAAAAAAGGTTGAGATATTTCAACAGCATTTGGATTTGTTCTAATGAGACAGGGTCTCACTAAGTAACCCTGACTGGCCTGAGACTCACTATTTAGACAAGGCTGTCCTTGACCTCAGAAAACTCTTCTTGCCTCTGCCTCTCAAGTGCTGAGTTTATGCAGGTGCCTAAATATAGTTACCAGATTCCTTTTTTTTTTTAGATTGAGATATTGCTTGAAATTTTTAATTAAAATAGTATTATGTCACTTTCCTCCTCCCTTCAACCCCTGCCATCTCTCCCACTGTTAAGTTAATAGCGTTTTTCTTTAGTATTGCTAAGCTTGTACTTATATACTTGTCAATATATAAACATATATGTATATAATAATAATAATTGAAGATATATTTTTAAATTCAAACCTTTCAAATAAATCCTGGAAACTCTAAGCAGAATTAGTCCCCACATTATTCAGAAAGGCACAAGGAAGGCACTGTGCAGCTCAGATCATCACTCAAGAGTTGGGGTCAGGAATTTACCTCTGTTTTGAAAGTGCAAAGCAATATGATTTTGTACCTTCTAGAGTCAGGCAAAATCCACAGCCAACATTTGGCAAAGCAGTTTTGTAATGGCCACATTCACTATCAATTAAGTCCTTTTGAGTCTTTTGGTCAGGAAATCCCCCAAAGAATGTGCAAAAATCCACAGACTTAGAGATTTGTTTTAATTCTTGATTTTCCTCAGGCCACAAGATCTAAAAAATGTAACCCTCCTTGTGAAATGAAATGACATATGTGTATTAATGCTGGTATGACAAAAAACACAGTCCAAATAGGCATCAAGGTGTACTCTTGTAATTCTAGCACTTGATAGTAGCGGCAGGCAGAATACTACGAGCTCAAGGAGAGCCTTGCCTAAGTAGTAAGTTCTGGGCTAGTCAGGGGTACATAGTGAGACCCTGACTCAAAAGAACAAAAACGAAAATACATCTCTAACTAGAACACAATGGAGTTCTTTGAAATCATAAATGATAAGCAACTTCCATTTCCAACTGCGAAGAGACAGGTCAAGAGCGTGGGACATCTCAAGAACATCTGAGTTATTATTAACTAGGAGATGCCTGAGGCAGAAAACAGGCATGATTGCAAGTAGTTATTTGAATTCTGGAATTTGATAATAGGATTGCCTAACTTTGTGAGGAAAAAAAAAACATGAAATATCCATGTTAATAGGGAAAATTTTAGGATATCCAGTAAAAAAAAAAAATGGGAAGTTGTAAAAAGAAGGGTTGGTTTTTCTGTATAAACTAAGTGAATTAACTATGGGAAAAAGTAAAAAAAAGATATAGAAATATTCCCATGTAAATAAAATAATATTTAGCATTTTTGGTGAAGGGAAAATTATGGTACAAGTTAGCAACTCAGACCAACTTTGATGAAATAAAAGGATCATGTCTAGAATGTTCTAGAAGAATATTTAGCAAGTTGTAAACTTGTATTTTTTGAGACTGTAAGTGGTTTATGTGTTCTTTTAGCCTCTCTAGGGGAGGGAGAAAAAATAAATCAGCAAACAACCTAAGGCACATGAGGGTCTACGATACACAGGGAGGTTTCAGTTTACAATTTCAACTTAATACAGTTGAAATTGCCAGCAAAGTCCATGTGGAGACCTGTGTCTGCTGTCTGAAGAGGGTTACCCATGACCAGCAAGACGGCACTTGTCCCAGCCTTCAGTGTTCTTGCTTTCACAGGAACAGATCTCCTGATGCAAGTTTCAAACAAAGCCTGCCTCACTGATAACCATCTCTGATAAAAATAAGCCAGTTGCTTCTCTGACCCACAAGATCTTCTCCCATCTGCGATGAGCGATTTGTTTGGTTCATTGGTTTTGTTCTGCTGATGTGTACAAACTCATACCAATCCAAGTGGAGGAAAGGTGATGCCTCCAGACTCCCCACCTTGTGTTAGGTATGTTTCTGGTGGTATTGATGTGGTATGTGGACATGATACCTAACAAGGTGCACAGGAACTAAATCTTGGGATCTGCCTCTGTCAGATACAGCCAAGCTGGCAGGCCAGATGATGTTAACTGGCTGGGGGAGTTGGGAGCGGGGGTCAGCAGGACCAGGGCCTGAGTGCCATTGTGTCTGATTCCCCAAAACCAAGCTAACTTTCTACAGCTTTCCCCCACCCTTGTTCCTACAAGATGCTGTAGCCAACTAATTATCAAACGTAACCACACAGTTCTGGAACAGCACCTATGAAATCAAATTGATCATCTGCCAAATGACTCCCTTACTAAATTGCCAGCACTCAGTTCTGACCTTCAAGGAAAAAAAAAAAGCCAGTGGCACACGTTCATACCTTGTGCTACAGAACATACAAAGAGTGAGGAAGAGGGAGGGGTGGGAGAGGGAAAGGGCTTTTATCCCTTACTGGCCTTCCAACCAGGAATAGGTTCCCTGCCTTCCCCTCCCCCAGCCCTGCAGTTGTTCCCATTACCACTTCCACCCTAGCTAATTATAGTCCCTGATTACCTAACATCAAGTCCCACTGTCACCTGCTTTGGCCTGACAGATTATGCCATCTGGGCCACGTGGCCAGGGTGCAGGAAGCTTGAGAGGTCACAGAGAGGGGTAAACAGCACTAAATGGGAAGAAATGTGTTTATAGCCCCGACAGCTGACTGGGCCATTAGAGGGGCTTTGGCTGCAGTGTTTCCAGCTGAAGCCTCTCTCCAGAGGCCTTACCACCCAGTGCTATTAGCTAATGGGATGTGGCTGCGTATTGCTGCTCAGGTTCCAGAGTTGGCCTTGCAATGGGACTGCACTCTCTCCTAAAAAGGAAAAGAACAAGGACCCAGGAGAAAGCCAGTGCTTGCAGTTTTATCCACAACAGAATAAGCCTGGAGAGTAAATGCCCAGTTATCTAAGAATGCATGGATCAGATCCATTTGCAGGTTCCCCTGCTCACTGTCTATTGTTTTTAATATATACACGAAGCTCATTTAGGAACCTAAGTTGATTCTAGGTGGTGATTCCAATTTATTAACAACTCTTGTGTGTGTGTGTGTTTTTTTACAGCAGCGCACATCTGAGGTTCATGTGCCTGAGTGTGACCTGGAAATCTTATTAAAATGCATGTTTTTCATCTGTAGGTTTGGGGTGAGAAGTGTTGCAGGTTTTCTATTTATAAGGAACTCCCAGAGGAAGCTGCCCATGCTTTGAGTATCCACAAAGTAGTCAGTGAATGGAATTCAATGACTAAATTAACATTAGACAGAAAACCTACAGACCAGTATTTCTACATCTATGCACAGGAGACTGCTCCCAGACAGCCACTTCTACTAGATGGTTAGTGCCCCTGGGAACGCAGTGCACAAGATTAGCATACTGCAGCTGTAAATGCCTCCAGTGGCCAGCTCCAACTTAGACATGAAGAATTTGTATTCTACTGAAAGTTTGGTGCTCTCTGACCTCAATTTTTATGGGAACTCTTACTGAAGACTTTACACTACCCTAATTGCTTAACCTGCCCATTAACTTCTTGATTTGGAAAATGCCTTCTCAGCCAGCTCCATTCAGATGTAACACTGCCCATTCACATGAATCAAAACACACACACACACACACACACACACACACTTCCCTGATTGCTTAACCTGCCCATTAATTTCTTGACTTAAAATGCCTTCTCAGCTAGCCCCATTCAAGTAAAACAACACACACACACACACACACACACACACACACACACACACACTCCAGTTTGATAAAGCCTTCAATACTGAAGCAATGCCCTTATGACATGCTGTCAAAAAACAAAGGTATATGGGCACTTGGTTTCCTTTGACAACTTCTGATTTCCCCCTCCTCCCAATGTGAAGAGGAAGTAGAGATGGCTGAGGCAAAAGGCAGACAAGAACCCCCAGGAGATGAGGAGCTAAGAACTGAATATGTAGTAGGTCAAAAGGGGGGCTTAATGAGAAAGACTGGTGGTGTATAAAGAAGACATTTTCAAAACTGATTTGCTTCGAGTGTCACAGAAAGACACAGTTTGCCATCATGCATTCCAAAGTGATTCTTACACGACAGTAAGAAGTGGTCCACACGAACGTTGTGTAAAAATAGAAGACAAAGTTTAAGATGGTGTGTGATCACATTTTGTGTGTTCTTATGTGTGCCTATGTCTCTGTGTAATTAAATGCACAAAATTTTAGGGAACTATAGTGTAGTGATTAAGAGTGTAGACTTTGGAAGGTGAGGGGAGAGCTTCCTGTAAAAGTTCTTGCTGCATAAACATGAGAACTGAAGTTGGAATCACAGAACCTGCATAAATACTATTTTGTTGTAGTGTCCTACCTGTAATCCTAGGTCATTTGAGGCAGAGTCTGGGTGTTCCAGGGGATGGAATTAGCTGAATCCATGAGTTCAGTGCATGAACTTGCCTCAATGTATAAGATAGAGAGTAGTTAAGGAAGATACCTAACCTCTGTGCCTCCACATGCATCCAACATCCATAACACAATATCAGCATGCAGACACAAACACGCCAAACACACCCAGATGCTCATACAAGAGCAAGAGCCAGAAAAATCTCTTCCTCACAAGGTCATGGGGGATTGTTTGAGATGATGCTTTGGAAGCATCTGGCACATTGGTTCAAATAAAGCATTCACCAGTGGGAGCTGTTATCATAACAGAGAAAAAAGAGCCTGGGAGAAATCACAAACTATTCCTTCCTCCTGGACGTGGGTATTTATTTCTACTTACAGTGGTGTGACTATCTTCCTGAAGGGCTAGAGATTTTGCTATATATAGCTTTGTATAATGAACCAATACCATATTCAACTGACTACCTACTTAGTAAACACTTAGTGCCTAATACATTTTTCCTGGAAAACTTGGCACGGAGTATCACTCTATCAGGCCCATAGTATTCATGGCTTCACAGAAAGAACATTTGTTACAAATAGAATATGCATCCTCGGAGCCAACCAATCAGAATGTGTACACACAGTTCTTCGGGTACACAGCTGAGCAAACAGTGGGTGCCTCTGTGTTCGCTAGAAGAAGTTGCTGTTTCTTCCAACTGGAGGAGCCCCAAGGAAGCAGAACAGAGGCTATGTTCCAGTCCCCATTCCCTCATCTTAGGGTCCTGTACTGGGCATATAATCCACCACAGTTGCTGGTAGCCCTAATAGCAGGCTGATAGACAGGAAACATAGCTCTCCACAAGAGAACTCTGTTCAACTGTCAAATAAGACATGAAGTGAGTGGGGACTTATAAAATGTGGGGTAGGTTAGTAAATACATACATGGGTAGGTGGGTGTTACACAAGGAATGTATTCTCTCAGACTGACTTTGGATTGAGTTAAGTCATTCTCTGTGTTTCCATTGTATTTTTCCCGGTACCCTTTAAATCCTCATATAGAAAGTTCTCATTTTATTTCCCAGTGGCTATGGGTTATTGAGGATGTGGCTTGTCTCAGCAAGTTGATTTCCTGCTGTGCAGGATTCCAAGGCAGATGAAACTGGGCCCTGGGAGTGCTTTTATGTAAAGTCTCTTCTCTGCTTTGGCTGAGATGCTCCCAAGCATACCTTTGTTTCTTTCTCAGGCTTTTAAGTGAAGTCTGTAATATACCCTCTGCTTCCCGCATGCAGAAGCACTGATTACTGGCAACCTCACTTGGGTGTCTCACCAAGAGGTTGATGAGTGAGATCCGACCAGTGTGGTAGGTGCTCTGCTATTTTTTTGCTCAAGAATTTCACTAGGACGAATCAAATAAGCCGATTTCCTGTTACAATTACCTGGAAAAAAAGTTCAGCAAATTACTCAGGGCTATTCTACCAAGGGCTCCACGCTCTTGATTCCAGGCTAGAGAAGCTTCAGGGCCACACAGAGATGTATAGCCATGTAGGAGACTTCTCTAAAAGCCATAGTCCCCAGAACCAACACTATTATGGCAAGAAGTGGTTCTCTACACTGTGGATCTGTCCATTCCTTTGCAACTGCATAGTATTTTTCTAGCCTCATGTCTCCACTATTAGAAAAATCATCCTTGCTGGGAATTCTACACCCACTCCTGTTGAACCCTTCCCTGATTTCTCCCCTTGCCTCTAATGTAGTAGAACCAGATCACCTCTCTGCTATCCTGCCATATCTTCTCAGCTGGACATGAGACCTATCAGGGAGAATGAAGTTCATTTATACATCTGTTTCCATACAACATGGCAAACAAAATCTCAGGCTTAGGAGTCATAGGCCGGCATTCCCATTCACTGCTTGTAGTTGTCTGACCTACACTAAGTTTCCTCTTTTCAAATCTCAGTTTTGCCGACTACAAAAGGGGTGTGTGTTGGGTGGTGGTGGGGGTCATCTAGTATTATCTATGTCCTAGTCTGTGGGAGATGTATTGATGAACCAGACGGAGTAACTATAAAGCACCTAGCACACAAAAGCACAAGCATCTCAAATGCTGTTATCATGAGGAAATAGTGGAAGAATCTAGAGAAACACAGTGACTCACTGGTGGCAGAAACTTAATCTGTGAGGGGAGGATGGATCCTGTTTGAGGTAATAAAATGCCCCCAGTCTCAGGGAATCTGGGCAGGCCCAAGTGCAAGAGCATCTCTCAGAAGATATTGATCAGGAGGGGAGACCAATCTGATTGACTGCTTAAAGACTTTACTGCTGTGAGAGCAAATGAAGACCATATAAGTGTAGCCAAGAGTGACTGTCATTACCTGACCCTGGAAGCTATCAGAGGTAGGGATTTATTTCACACATGTTTCAAGGTGAATAAGACTTAGTCCTTGCCCTTGAGAACTTCACAGTCTACTGGGGCCCATTTCTTAGATAAGAGAGCTGAGAAAGCAGAAGGAAGGAGAATAGCAGGTAGAAAGATGTGTGTTCCAGAAGCTAGCGAAAGCAGAGTGGCATCTGCTTGTGGTGGTGAGGAGGCCCTGGAAGCCTCAGACAAGACAAGGGCTGTGAGCTCCCTCATTTCAGAAAGATCTTCCCAACTCTCTTGAAAATGGCTGAGTGTTGCTGCCTATACACCTTAATGTAATCCATCGGCAGCATATGAAGTCAACAAGAGGAAAGACAAGACACTCCTCCTTGAAGTTAAGGCACCTGATCCTGTGCACGTTTCTAAACGCTTCTCCCACAAACCTTAAGTCCTCTGTAAGATCACAGCAGTGTGGGCCATTACATCTTTTCCTTTTTTTTTTTTTTTTTAATCTATGGATCTGTTTTAAAAGTTTCTTGGAGAAGCTTTTTTGCCAAATACAGGAGCTCTGAAATGAACCGGAGTATAATGTCATTCCATTAACATTTCGAAAAAGGCCAACAAGAAGCTCCAACTGATAATTACATACAAGAGGGAACAAATTGGATGTGTTTGCCTCACATAGTCTACCAGACACCACCCCCCCAAAAAAAATGTTTCAAAGTAGAGTGTGTCATCAAAAACTACTAGAAATTATTCTGGCCCCACAATTACAGATTCAAATGACATTTACATTTGGCCAAATGGTCTCTAATTGAGCTGCCCATTAAGTGACTGCATGTAGAAGCAGTCATGAAATGAAACCTTATTTGCAAGCTGCAGACAGGAAGGTGCTGATTAGTTCTAGAATGTGACAGGCACATGAGTCCTGACCCCTCCCTCTAACTCTATCAGAAATGGGTGCAGTGGCCAGTAATGACCCTCTCCTTGTTCACAGTGCCCGTGATCACTCCATTCTGGTCTACGGTGCTTGCTAAAAGCCCACAATTTTATGTAACTTCACAAATCACTATCTCAGTAGCCACGTTGATCCCTGCAGCACTTTTGAAGGGACAGCACAGGTGTGTTGCTGTTCTTATTTCACAGCTAAGAAAACTAAAGTCATAATCCAAATGACTCAACCCAGTCATGCACAAAGCACAGGAAAGGGACACATTCAGGCCAGCACTTCCAACCGCCAATCCTGTGTCACCCACCACAACATGCGACCTGCCTAACACCTTGACTAGTGGCAGTACAGAGCCATAAGTTCAGGAATGAACACAGATGTGTGTATGTGCCAGCACAGCAACAGCTAGGAGAGTGACCACACAAAGAGGAGATGAACTGCAGCAGAGCCCCCACAGGGAGCTCAGCAGAAGCTATTTGCACCTGGGGTTCAGCAGATGGCCTCACTTGTTTCAAGGGAACCAAGGAGAAAGCCACAGGGATGCACAGTCACTGGCAGAGTCCAAGAAATGGTGTATTCTGTACAGTTTATAAAATCATAACAAGACAAATGGCTGTACATTGCTGCAAGCCGCCATTTTTTCTGAATATTGACTAGAGTTTGTCTGAATGCACAAATGCAGAACCAGCAGTAATGGAGGATCAGCTGTATTGGTCTTTGACAGAGTTCTGAAGGTTACACTGAGGATGCTCTCATAGTTTGCATTGTGAAAAGCAAGAAAAAAAAAGAGGTATTCAGCCCAGAGCAGCAGCTTGAGGGCCCTGTAAAGCACAGAGACCCAAACCAATATTGTCTTATGAATGAATGTGCTGATGAGGGGGCCTGCTAATCCAGGAGAGAGATTGTGAGAACTATGGAAGACCCCATTAACACCTGAGCTCTCCTGACTTCCCACTTGAGCTTAGGGGGTGGAAATGTAAATGCTTAGAAGCTTACACAATACCCAGTCAAGTCCAATGTTGCCTTCTGTTCTCAACCTTGTCTCTTATCACCACACCCCCAGACCTACACACATATCCACAGTCACCCCACACACATCTCCCCAGCTGTCCTATTCCTTCACTGCTTCACCACTCCCTCTGCTATAGCTCCTGTTTTTAAGTGATTCTTTGTCCAGGTTTCACTTCCTCCCTCCCACTCCAATTGTTTACCTCCTACTCCCCCTTTAAGTATCAGCCTACAGGTCACTTCCCGTGGGATGTAGCTTAATGTGCCTTTGCCCTTCTTTGCCTAGGGTTGCCTGCCTTCCTCTCCCACCTCTGTCTGCATCTCCTTGGCTCTCTCTGTAATTGCTTCATTCTCATTCCAGCCTCACCACCTGGTAATTACCGAGTAGAAACAGCAACTGCTTTCATATTCACTATGGTAACCTCAAGCCAGGCACTGCAGTATTTTGTTGAATGATTGAATAGATTAATTTTTTAATTAAGTTAGCCAGTAGTAAACGCTACTAAACAAAACAAAAGAAGGCCTTGCTCCTTTACAGGTATTAAGCTTAGTTGGCTTGAGTGGTCTAAGACACCGGCTCATAATACCCTTTATGCCATATGACATAAGAGTGTGTCAGAATCAAGATTCTACTGGAAAAAGAAAGGGAGCAAGCATCCTATTTACAGAACTCTGTCTTAAAGAGGCTTATTTCTATCTGGGTGTGATCCAAGTTACTGAAGGCTTTAAATAATTGGGAAAGACATTATCTTTGGAAGCTAAAATCCAACCCTTGAATACCTTGGTTCTTGCCAAATATCTCCCACAACCCACATTAAGTGGATTACCCTGTCCTTAATCACATGCTAAATGCCTGCATCTGTGGCTGGCATCAGCTGAGTGTGCAGCAGCTGCAGTCACCACTTACCCCCCCATCACAGCAGAAAGGGATGGGTGAAGAGCTCCAAGTGGTGGGTGGGTATTAAGACCACACAGGTTAAAGTCTTCATACTGTCGTCCATTCAGCACCTGTTCATGGTTAAGTATGTCCTAGGTGTAAAACAGAGAAATCAGGCATATGTCATTTTTCCAAGGGATTCTACAGAAAAAAAAGAAAAACGTACTTACAGAACTAAAACTTGCTACAGTTGCTGGCACTCTGACTTGATGTGAACTTGAAGTTCTGATTCACGATGTCTAGGGGAGGGGCTGAGAGACCAAGGTTCTAATATTCCTTTGTTGAAGGTCGATACTACTCATCCAGGGGCCACAGTCTGAGCACTGAGCTTCTCACTGAAACACAAACAGGAATAAAGAAATTCTTATTACCTCAATGACTTCTTACAATGATGGTAGGAAACATTACAGAGGGACTTATTGAGCTTCTTCTTACAGAATGGTATCTTAATTGTTGGATTCTGTGTTCCTTTTTGTCAGTGATTCTCAACCTGTGGATCATGATCCCTTTGGGGCTGGAATATGAGATATCCTGCATATCAGATATTTACATTGTGATTCATGGCAGTAGCAAAATTATAGTTGTGAAGTAGCAACAAAAGAATCTTATGGTTGGGGAATCATCATAACATGAGGAACTGTATTAAAGGACTGCAGCATTAGGAAAGTTGAAAACTACCCGTTCTAAATGTTTTGAGAATAACAGAGTGTTCAACAGTAGGGAATCTCAGCTAGCCATCCAAGCATCTGTCTTCTGCATCACATATCCATGTACAAATAGCAGAGCTCTGTCCCAACGGAAATAGAAGAGAATTGTACTTGATAATCATCTACTATGTGCAGGACGTCATACAGATTGTTCCTTGACTCTCATTCAGGAGATGCAGGGTCGGTTAAGGATGCAGCTCTTGGGGCTGAAAGGATGGCTCATTAGGTAAGAGCACTTTGCTGTACTGGCCCAGAAAACACCTGTTACTCCAGTTCTGAGGGATTTAGTGCTTTCTTTTGATGTTCATGTGCACACAGACATGCATACTTTCATGTGGACACACACAAACACACATACATACACACACACACACACACACATGCATGAATAAATCTTTGAAAGACATCATCACTTCTATGTACTATATCATGCATCATTAATTAAGAAGCAGATATGCTTTAGGGACTGAGTCGCTATACACATAACATACAGTATTTCACTTTCAGGGGTCCTGATGAAGAATAAATGTTGCACCCAAAATCACTCTAGTAGGAACTACTACCATAGACACTTCCTCTTTCCAGAGTAAAATCCCTCATTTTTCCAACTCAATGAATCCTTCAGACAATCAACTCGTCAACTAAGGCACATGCTTATAATGTGAATATTATGACTCATTTGGTCTGTAACAGGCCTAATTGGAAATTTTCCTAAGATGTTAAGAGAATCTGATAAGAGGACATTTCATATTATACATGAAGGAAAATGCCCCCCCATAACTATTGGAGACAGACAGGTGAGCCACCTAAGCCACCCTAAGAACCTGCTTAGAGCAAAGAGACCAGACATCTCCCACCTTGGAGAGGCTGAGTTAGTTGGAAAGAAGAGTGCAGTTCCTACATCCAGCCAGATTTGGAAGCAACATAACAAGAATTATGTCTGAGGTCAGGAATGCAGCCTTGCCAGAACACTGCAGGGCTAGCAGGGTGTGGATGGGTGTGGTAGCTCCAAAGTACCACCCCCAAGCTCGAATCACACTGTATGATTACGACCAGTGCTTCTCTGCTCTGATATCCTGCTGTGTGATTATGGCTTTATGGTCTCAGGCCCACAATCATAAGGGATGGGTCACTTGGGCCCTTAGGTAAACAGATGCTCCTGGTAAACACTTCCCCTAGTAACTTCCCAGGTGAGCTCCTGAAACCACCAAAACTCAGAACTTGTGCACCATGAACCTCTTTTGAGAGAGGTGCTCGAGACAACTAATAAAGTAAGAAGGTCACTAGGCTAAGACATGAGCAGCCTGGTGTACAAAGCGTATATTAATGTTTGGGAGGCAGAAGTGGATATGATAGCTGGTGACTTAACTAAGGAGAGGAAAGAAATTGTCTGGTTGACATACACAATGATGCATATCCTGAGCTAGAAAACCCAGTGATGGGTGTGGCAGAGGTAGTGTGGGGATCAAGATCCCTTTGAATATTCTGTTTGAGAAACTTTTTAGCTCTCAAAGTGGAAGTAAAAAGTGGCCAATGGTATATACAATTTACTTTGTAGTGAGAGACATAAAACATGTCTACCATTGGCAGTTAAAGACATGAAACTTCATGTGCTCGCCAAGGCAAAGAGCAAGAGAGAAGAAAAGAAAATATAAGACCAAACTAGGGAAGCGTTGACATCAAAAGATAGACAAAAATCAGAAGAAAAAGGAATGAGTGGAGCCTGTAAGGTAGGCACATAAGAGAACATAATTTAGGGAAGTCAAGAGCCCAGATGGGTGGTGGCATTTCATGTATGCAAAAGGAATACACACTTTACTAAAAGGATAGACAGTTGTGTCCAACACAGAGATAGAGCAGGTAAGATGAGGACCAGTAAATGACCATAGAATTTATATAGCTAGCACCTAGGACAATGGATTAATGAATGGCATAGAGTAGACGGTACACTCTGGATTAATTAACTGAAGGATAGATTACCCCTTCCCATTCTTCTTGCCTGAGTCCGTGACAGACATTGAGGTATCAAGAATTAGTTTCTACCCATTCTTCTGAAATGGGATTTCATTATATATTTTTGACTGGCTTGGAATTCAGTATGTTGGCCTTAGACTCAGGACATTCCTCCTGCTTCAGCCTCTGAGTGGTGAGATTACAGAAGAATACTACACCCTGCTGTGTTTTTTGTTTTTCTTTTTAAACCTACACTCTGCCTTGACATTCCTCAGCCTAGTACTCTGGCCAGCACTCCCAGGTAGGTGGACTAGTCAAACACAGTCAAGCCTATCTGTCTGTCCTGAAACACACTGAATCAGCAATGCAGGACTTCATGTCAGAGTTCTTCAAAGCTGAAGTGTTGCTTCAGATGGAGACTCAGACACTGTTAAGGTTCTCCAGAGGGAGTTGCTCCTTAATTAGAGTTTAAACCAGACAATCCTTAAGGCAACCCAGACAGAGGTTATTCCTCTTTTCTAAACTGTACCTGTTACAGGCATAGAGAGAAAATGCCTACCTAGTATATGATTAACACCAGTGAACTAACTCTTACCCTAACACTTCCTCCTCTGCATTTCACCTCCCTCTTATCTTTATTGGCTTCCTGAAATGCATTTTCTGCAAAGGCAGACTCTGTTCTAAATCTCTGTCTATGGACACAATTACTATGTCTGCTTCTTCCACAAGGTAAAAATGAATAGCAAGATACAAGATATTAACTTCCCTGCCCAGCCATAGGTAGGTTGTTTTCATCACTAAATGATGCAATCCCCTCAGATCAAATAGAAGATGACAGCTTTATTCTTCA
Organism: Grammomys surdaster; assembly: GCF_004785775.1. Classification (NCBI taxonomy): domain Eukaryota; kingdom Metazoa; phylum Chordata; class Mammalia; order Rodentia; family Muridae; genus Grammomys; species Grammomys surdaster. The sequence goes on from NW_021620516.1 coordinate 1,006,956, forward strand.
GTTCACAGTGCTTAGCATTATGGAGAGACATCTGCTGCAGACAGAATTGGGGTCTTTGGAACGTTAATACTTTGAAATGGATTCCTTTCACCACCTAGAGGCTCGGGAGTCCATTTGTGGATGTTTCCACCTTGTGTTGCCTTGAAAACTAATGAGTGCTTGGTTCATAGCGAAGCAAGTTGTAAGCTCAGCTGTCTAGACTCTTACATCCACACATAAGGGAAAGGCAGAGATTTGACCATAAAGAGTCTCTCCGTGCCCTCCAACTCCCTTCCTCATTAGTTCTCCTTTCACAAGCGTGTCCCGTATGTTAGATCCCTCAGTTATTTCTGGAATAGAATACACTAAGGAATAAGAGTTTTGGTTTCTTTTCTTGCCCAGGCTACAATGTTCTTTATATCCATGTAGAATAATGTGTGTGCATTTTATAATTCTCATCAAACTCTGAATCAAAAAGGTGACGCGTCAATAGAAATGTAATCCTGCCCTCTCACCGGCTTTTCCAGTTTTCCTGTTCACATGAAAACATCACCAAGAACTGCTAGGTATTTTCTTTTGCTTTCATTTTCTCCCCTTGCTGTTCCAGTCCTAATCTTTTTCCCTCACCATCAACCTCTGTTCAAGCTGCCTTGTCAGCTAACTGAAAACAGTTTCCCAAAGGCCTCCCCTGGTTCCTTATCCTCCTACTGTCTGCTCCCCAAAAAGCAGCCAGCTCATATTTTCAGATCTCTAATCTGGCCATTTAGAGACTTTGCTTAAAACCTGCTAATGACTTCCCAAAGCTCTGAGTGTAATCACCAGCCTTAAGTATTCACACGAGCATCCACAACCACAGTACATTGTCCTCAACTATTCTTTTTGCCTGATGAACCCTGTTACATCCAACGTCCTTTCCATCTTCAAGCTCTGAATTTCCTTGTACACATTCTGTATTTCCAAATTTACCAAGTTGGATTGTAACCCCCATTTCAACCAATCTCTTTCCCTTACTTCTCTAACTAGGCTAAATACCATATCTGTAAAATTGTGTGCTTCATGAACCTCTATATACTCTGTCCAAGTCAGAATTATGCATTATGAGTAATCCATTGATGAAAACTTATCACTTATTCTTTAGCAAAACTAAATTATATCTTTAGAGTTTAGTACAATATCAGGCACAGGGGCAGATGGGGCTTAACTACAACTCAGTGGAAAATGGAATGATCAATCAGGCAAGTAACAATGTCTCTAATACTGTAGTAGAGGAAAGGGCACAGCTCTGTGACTTCAGGGCAGGTGTGTCTCCTCAGCACATCAGGCAGAAAGGGATGCACCTCAGTCTTCTTAAAGGACTAGTTCAGAGACTGCAATGTAACACACAGAAACAGTGGGCACTGACTGAGTGCATGACCCAGCAGCTCACTCAGTGTGGAGAGCAAGGGGAGGCCCCAAGAAGACTAGACTTTTGATATCAGTCAGAAAGGAAAACTGAAAGGACGCAGATCAAACAGAGAAAGAGACAGACAGGCACAGAGCCTTTCCAACACAAGAAAAAGAAGTGCCAGGCATGGAGCCACTAAAGAGAGAAAAAAGCTCTGTGGGTTGAGAGGAGGACAAGTGGAAGAAATATTGTGCTATCTTCTTGTATTCTCCTTCTGGGTGGGAAGAACTGTGTCCCCAGCTGCTGGGGACACAAGGACAAGCACCACCCTCCCGCTGTCAATTCTCACAAGTGGCAGCTGTACATGACCTCACCCAAGGCCATGTTATTCCAAAGGCAGCTTGCCTGAAAGAACTAGCTGAGATGGGAGTGGCCACTTAGCTGTTGGAGTTTAAGACGGAGACATTTCTGGTGCCTTCTTACTTCAGTGGTCTGAGTTGGGGGATACCACAGACTGTCACTGATCCTGGACTAGAGTAACTTTTTCTGTGTCTTCTCAACAATAAAAGCTGGTGACCTCAACAAGAAAGCCTCAGTGCCAGTTTCTTGGTGTGTCAGACCGCATACCCTGGATAGGCCACCAGAGAGGACTTGGGCAGAAATATCCACCTGTGGCACACTGACTATGGAAACAGAATGAGGGATGACGGTAGGATACTGTCAAGAGGAATCTATGTTTAACTCCCAGAAATGGAAGAGAGAGTAATGCTACCTGGCTAACAGTGAGAACATAGGAAAACAGACCCTTCTCTAGGCATTCTCAAGTGAGAATCAGATGCTGATAAGAATGTGCTCGAAGATTTACAACAGATAATACAAAAAAAATGTACCAAAGGAATGGACAGCAAATATTAAAACTTGAGTCTTTCTGCCTAATATAACCAGTCCTCAAGCTTGCCAAAAAACATTCTTGTGTCAAACAAATGAAACATCAAAGAAGATGACAAACAAAGGTATGAACTTGAAAGAGGATGCAAAATTCATTCAGAGCAAAGAATGGAGCCAGAATATCACACATTTAACAAACATTTATTGAGACACAAATGAGCCCCTAGAGGAGGGGCTAGGAGAACAATGGTGAATAAAACTTTGCAGAGATCATGTCAAGAAGCAAGCACATGCTTGATAACATTTCCTATAAGCAGTGCTGCTGAGTTTAGCACGGTCTCACACATCAGCACCATTCCAATGTCTTTCAATGACATTTGATGTTGTATGTTACTTCTGAATGGGTTATTCTGAATGGTTATAGCCATTCAGGTTATTCTCATTCATCACAGCATAATATAAAGAGTAGACAGCTGTAATGATGCTGCTCTGACCTCTCACTAATCATGTGATGTTGTGAAAATTACACATCTGCCCAATGGGGACAATTATACCAATCTCTAAGTATGCACTGTGACATTGTGCACTATCTAGGATACGACAGTGACATATATGCCTTTATTCCATGTGAAGTGAGCCATACCAAATTAGGGTGATGAGGAACGTAAAGAATTATTTAAAGATATGACTAGGACAGATCACATCATTTAGGGGATTTAGGAGAAAAGTGAAAATGAGAGAGCCCTAGTTCAAATATTACTAAAAATTTCAAGGTGGAGAAGGCAGAGTTCTGGGGATAACGCAGGGATCTTCTGCAACTGCTTAGGTTGAACACTGGGATTCTGGCCTTGAATCTGACATTCTATACTCAGTGGACCTTGGTTCCCCAGTAACTTCGGAGTGATGAAAATGCTGAATGATAAGCATGGTTGTAGAACTAAAACATACGCTTGTTCACTTGGGGGTTGTATGTAGGATTAAATTTTTTTCTCAATCCTACTTTTAATAATTGTTCTTAAATGCTTTAACCTTCTTTCTAGCCCATCACCCATCAGAGATAGTGGAAAAGAAAGGTTATTAGGATACAGGGGAAGTGGACCCGTTTAGAAATTGTTCTTTGGAACAAATCCCATCCGCTTTGTCAGAAAATCAGCAGTTCAGCTCACAGGACTCAGCAGCAGCAGCTTGATCCACATACAAATATTTCATGAATGCACCAGCAGTCCAGCTCGGCAGTGTTTGGATAGTAAACATGAATCAGCAGCGGTAGCATTACCTAGCAGAGATAGCTAGGCCTCAGCCAAATAGCATGAGTCACTAGAAAGAAGCAAGACCACTGAGGACACCAGAAGTTCTTTGCTGTGCCTCTCTCAATGAGTCAAAGATATGCAAGCAAGCTCCTCTCACATTCCCTTGAGTCCTATTTCTACTCCCTCAAAACATCATGTGTCCTCCACATGTCTTGCCTCAGCACATGAGTCTGTCTCAGTAAAACTCCATATAAGTCTGAATCACCTCACATCACTCTGCCAATAGGCCCAAGGAGGCAGCAAGAAGCCACCAGAGCTGCACCAGAAGGTTTTTTTGGTGTGTTTCTCTCTATGGAGTTACAACAAACAGCTCAGCTGCTCATTGTAAGGTGAATCAATACATGTGTGTCATTAGCAAAGAATCTTTCATCATATGTCCTTTCATGTGCTTGCTTTAGCAAAACATCCTTTCATCTGTGTCTGCTTCAGGATGACATACCATCTGATACAGCTGACTTACCAAAGAATCCTTAAGTTTTCACTTCAGTTGTATGTTATAGTCTAGCCACTAATCTGAACAACTTTTTTTCTGTAAATAAAATCATACATGTAGTCCTCTGACTTTAGTTGTTTCCAAGAGAGAGCAGGGAAAGAGATATAGAGAGACACAGTTTTACAGAGAAACACACACACACACACACACACACAGAGGATGGTGTTATGGGGGAGAGAGACAGAAAGCGTCTAGTCTTTCTCTGCATACTGGCTTCCTCAACCCAAAATGAGTTGACTTCACATCACGGATGTCATGCGTCTTGGGCCTTTAGGAATAGAGATAGGAGGCAAACTTAGGCCAGGGTCTGAACTTCATCCAAGTTGTGTCCCACACTGTACTGTAGATATTACAACCCTTACTACACCTGGAACCAGAAAGACATTTGTTTAAAATTGGCCAGTAAATAAGAATTAGTAGATTCAAGATTCAGACTTGAGCCTTGGGACTCCAAGATCTACACTCATCAAATAATGCCTTAATAAATATGTACTTCTTTCAACTCTCTTCTGCAAACCTTACCACAAGCCTTTGAACCTAAAAATTGCTTGGGGAACAGAAAAACCTGCCTCCTTTTCTGTACCCTGGTAGGAGAGAATGCTTCATAATTCAGTTCAGGCATGTCAAGCTCGAGAAAGAACAGCACATAAGCTTGCGTGTCTGAGTTGAACTCCAGGAGTTCTAATCGTCATACTGTGAAGGCTCAGGGCTGATGTCACTAGTCTGCAGGCACCGAGATATGAGCCTGTGTGAAGGGAATGCTATAAGGAGGGAAACAAAGGTCATGTTAGACTGAGGGAGAGACACAATTAATGTTACTGACAATGAAAAGCTCAGCTGGTGATCGACAAATGAGTCAGCAGTGGACTTGATGTTGAAATCAAATGCTGTTGTGTTGCTGAAATCCCTACTCATTTTGCAAAAAGATAAGGGAAGTTTTTGATCAATGCATACAAAACATCAACTTGAGAACACTATGAATAATGTAGGACAAAAAAACAGCTCCCCACCCCCCTTACACACACACACACACACATTCTTAAGTATCATTCTAGCTTTGCCATTCGCACTGAAGAGTTTTTGAGGCCTTTCATAGCCCAATTCAAGTTTCCCTTCCTATTATCACCATCTCATCTCAATCCAGAGACAACTTTATCTGGGCACCAAGTCTGTCCTGTTTCCCAGTCAGAAATGCAGGTAGAGAAAGGACATGGCTTGAGTGTTGAACGATGAGAAGTGTCATGTATTGTCATTTTTTATCCAGGAATGTCTCCCTTACTTTGCTTCCCATGAGACTATTCTGCTTGATTTAACCACTTCTTCAGGGAGTGAATAGGCTCCTGCATCTAGTTTGGGATTCAACAACATACAGGACAGGACACTATGGTTTTCCCAGACCTAGTAAGTTCAAAGTATCTTATGCACCGCAGATCAGGCACGACAGCATATCTGCCCACCAAACTCTGGTATTCATAAAATTCTCACCTTTACATGCAAATTCAGCCCTGCCTCTCCATTTTGCTCAGCACATTGCTTTTAACAAAGTAAGTCCTCACCAAATACTAACACTGTTTGCATCGATCAGCATCACTTAAGGACATGACAGTCGGTTCTTCTTAGACACAGAGTCAAGCCGATTATTTGATAACACAAGCTTCTTACCAGACAGCAGGGGAAGTGGGGAGGGAACAGAGGGAAAAATGCTCTGGATTAACACAGATGCTGCTCCATTCAATTATTTAAGAACTAAAAATTGTGTAGGAGTTGCCATTGACAGAGCATCAAAAGGAAAGGACAACTCTGTGGGTCTGTTTCCTGTTGACTAAAATTCATCTGGCCCATTTTGCTGAAGTGGAGCTATTAATCTTGACTTTTGGAAGTGTATGCCAATAATAATAAAGCACTGGCTTTTGGTAAATTACAATGTGTAGTGTGTTTGCTGAGCTCTTACAGATATTATCACATTAAATCTTCTCAATGGCCTCACAAGGAAGAAATTGTCATTGTTGTTATTATTATAATATTCTCACTCTGTATCTCTCTTTGGAGATGAGACCTCAGAGAGGCATGATAATTTGCCTAAAGTTGCAAAGCAAGTCACTGGAAAAACTAGATTTAAATCCAGACCTGTAGCTTCCAAGGCAATGCTTAAAATAAGTTTGACTTAATAAGGTAAATTGGGTTACTTGACTTATAAAAGGGTCTACCTGATAAATAGCATATATCTCTCTATTCTGTAAGAAGGGGAAATGATATTTGAAGAAAAGATGGAATGTTGGGCCTTACAACATCATAGCTGAAACAGACACATACATTCATACAAACAAGTTTATATCCAGCTGCTATCAAAGCTTTTTTTGTTAATAACAGCTTGATGCAGCTACAACTTGTGTGCTACCCAATTTACTAAGCTAAAGTTACAATACAGTGGTTTTTAATATATTCACCTGAAATATATCCATCACCATAAGTGAATTGAAGAGTAATCCCATCACCTGGCAAAGAAACCCTATGTCCAGATTCACATTGTGCTACATCCCAAGCTCCATGCAGTCGTGCTGTCATGCCAGTCTGAGGGTCTGAGATTGCACCTTTGCCCAGTTTCCATTAGCCTCAAAACAGGTACTATTCAAAATGAAAAGGAAACCCAAAGCAAAGTTTTTGTATGCATTTTGGGATAAAATGTACCTCTCACATATATAGGAAAATTCATTCACTGTGATTCTGAGACTAAGAGTATCAGATATGAGCTGAGATGCAAAGGTTATAGAAATAATTAAGTTAAAATAAGCCTACTAGAGTGGGCTCTAAACTAATATAACTAGTCATATAAGAATTAAAAGTTCAGTTACACACACACTGACAGGGAGGGGAGGGGGTGTTGGAGGAACTATTAGACCAGAGACAGGAAGACTCAGTATTTCCCACACTTGGATCTTAGCCTTCTAGGCTCCATAACTATAAGGTAAATTTCTATTCTTTAAGCTATCCAATTGTAGAGAGAATATCTTGTGTATTGTATGGATGCATCACCTGTCAATAAAAAAAACCTATGGCCTGTAGGAAAGTGTAGAATAGAAGGTGGGACATCTGGGAGGCAGAAAGAATTCTGGAGTAGAGCCAGGGATTAGCTGGAGAAGATGTGACAAGGATACATAGTACCTGGGCACAGGTAACCAGCCACATGGAAAATGTAGATTAACGTAAACTGGCTATCTTAGTTATGATCTAGTCAAAGAAGAGCCTAGCTATGTGGCCAAGGTATTTGTAAATATAATTTGAGTCTGGATTTTATTTCTGGCAGCATGGGGATTGGGAAAGAATCAGATTTAACTTCTACACCAGTCTACTATATTGTCATAGCAGCATTAGAAAATATATACAGTGTTGAAATACAGCATCTATGCAACTTTCTTAGGCCATCCTTTCCTAGCAAGAATATTACTACCATTGTGCCACTTCTCTTTGGTCTAAAATCTAATATATGATTTATTTTATGAATCCCAGCCTTCCTCAATAGCCATTTTTAAAGATAATGCTATACTATCCAAACGAATATATAGAATATGCAAGCCAGTATTCTAAAAGTCATCATGGATACCTCTTAATACCCACACTTTCCTAACACACACAGCCCACACACACCTCGCACAACTCTGAGGGGTTATTCTTTCTCCCAAGACTTGGAGATAAGTAATCCCATTACTATTTCAGCTATTCAGAACTTCAACTTGAAAATTCTTCATGTTATCACTAAAATACCATCAAACCAGAAATAAACAAAATAAAACAATCACATATAGCTTGATCATGCTAGCCCTTTTTGTCCTGGCAATACTCTTATTCCTGTGCAACATGTTAAAGCTTGTTTCTAACAAAGTCAACATGTTGGCAGCCAAAGTATATGACTTGAAACTGAAAATAGACCAGAGACAAAGTTATTAAGTTAACAAGCTGGCAAGCCAAGGACAAGTAAGATTCTGTACAGAGCCTTACCAAACTAAGACAGAAGTTCATTGCTTTTGATAATGCATATTCCATAACAGGTAAGGAAGGCATTCTTGTCAGAACCACCTAAGACAGTCTCAGTTTGGCTTACGCAATAAAAAAGAGGGAGATGTGGAGAGCTTTTGGGGCTGCCTGGCAGGAATCTGACATTGGCCAAGGACAAGGAAATGGACTGCAGGCAGGTCATTAGGCTAGAACAAAGAAGTAATTTCAGGCAGGAATCTAAAAATTAGGCTAGAACAAAGAAGTAATTACAGGCAGGAATCTAAATCTTAAGCTAGAACAAAGAAGTAGGCTCCAGGCATGAAAAGGACTTTGGGCTAGGACAGGGAAGTATTTTGATCATCCTGATAAGCCCTTAGAAATAGTGATCACAGGAGTGATCATGGGACTCTGTTTATTGTCCTGCTTGTTCTTTGACTATCTGGGTTTATTGTCTTGCTTGCTCCTTGACTATTTGGATCTATTGTATTGCTAGTTCCTCAACCTAGAACTGACCTTAGTACTTGCATGTAATTTAAACAGTATAAAAGTGAAAAAGGAGGAGGAGGGATGGAAAAGGGAGTCAATGGGGACTGGGAAAATGGGGAAAGGGGAAACATCTGAAATGTAAATAAATAAAATATTGAATTAAAAAAAAAAGATATCAGGTTTCATGATCCATGCTGTTAAAGAGAATAATATGCCACAAAAAGAGCACAAATTAGTGTAGGAATGCAAGGCTGCTTCCTTTTTCTGTATCAGCCCAGAATGTTATCATTTGGAGAAACTACAGAAGGCCAGTGTGACTTGCCTGTTTAAACATGATTCTGTATATCACTCCACAGCCTAATCTACTCCTGCTATTTCTAAGTATTTTTTCATGGTTTTCCAGGAATCTTCATAAGTCCTTTGGCTCTGGGCACTGCATTTTTCTGCCTTTATAAATGTGTTCATGGCTTTGCCAAACCTTAATCTATTGAAAAGTCTTTCTACACAGAAATTCTTGCCAATATACATGCAGAAAAAAAAAATCTAATGGAAGTGGCCAATTATACAATAGTCAAAAGCAACCTTTCCCACATAAGAATTAGGATTTTCAAACAGATAGTCCATTTTCTGGAAAAATAAAATCATGGAAAAGGACTTAAAGCTTGAAATGCATCCTAAGTAAATATACCACTGTAATTATCTGTTGCTGTACAACCCTTCATTGTCAGAATAACAATAAGAATAATAAAAATAACTTACTACTTGATGTTCTCCTAGTCCTGTGAGTAAACTGAGTTCATCTGATGGACTCTTCCAGACAGTCTTTTCTATGGTTGTTGACAGTTGATGGTTGGGTGACACTGACTTCAAAGCTGTCTTAGACATAAGCCCAAGATAACTCCCTCACATGAAAGTTGACATCCGTAGTTGAGCGGAAGCAAACAGTGTGTGTGTGTGTGTGTGTGTGTGTGTGTGTGTGTGTGTCTATATCTGAGTCTGTGTGCACATGTGCCAATCTATAGAAAAATAGAGAGGCTATTTCAAAATATTAACTGATCTCATCTTTGGATGATAAAATTAGCTACATATTTATAATTTCTTCCACATTATGTTTAGACTCAAAAGAAGATGAAAGAGAGGAGGAAGAGAGAAGTTGGAAGAGGAGGAAAAGAAGGAAGTGTTTTTGTGAATGTCAGACATTTTGATCAAATTCTAAAATACAGGTAGAGTGAGACTGTTTTGGCTTTGAGCTTTTTTTTTTTCTCTTGTTTGCTTGTTTTTTTTTTTTTTTTAATGTTTTCTAATCTTACACTGGAAGGAATCTATAACGTGTCTGATTTTGAAATGACCACACATTTCTTTAAACTCACTTACTGTTGACAAGTAAATGTGGTGACCAGAAGAGATAGGCACCCCCCCCCCCTTTGAATCACACCCTTCCTGTTATGCTCCCTTCAGCCCTTGAATTTCTCTTCTTGATTTCCCACAGCAACTTCTCTAGCAACTCTGCCATTCCATTTTCTCCCCTGTTGTGTCAAAGGACATGAGCCACATCCATCCTCAGCATACCATACGCTTCTTTGAAGCAGGACTGACATTTGTTCAGGCTTTTGTCTGTTCTGATACACTGACCACTAATACTAGTTTTCAAGCAGTTGTCTATTGACTATGTACCAACCCCATCATTTTCTCATTAAGTAACTGAAGCCAGAAGGGCTTCAGACATTTCTAGTGTCAAATATTGAGCTAACATCTCTGCCTTTTTCTCTCTCTTATGCTTCTATAGCTTTTGGAAAATGCTGTGACCCTCCATAGTCTGTGGATCTTGTAGATAGGGAGTCACGAAGAACCAGGTATATATATATATATATATATATATATATATATATATATATATATATCCATGGAATTACACACAGGTTCACTGAGGAGCCTTCTCTGTAACTGCCTTTCCAGAAGAACTTCTTCCTAGTTCTGTGATCTTAGCCAGAAGGGCATAACCTACATACAGGAGATGAGTTTTCAGCTGGAAGTGGTAACAGTGTGAACACAGTTTGGAAACATCAGAACAGAAAATACTAGGCTCTGGGTTAAGCATGGCTAGATTGAACTTTCTACTTGTGAAATATCTTGGGTAAATCACTGAACTTTGTTCAGCCTCAATTTATCATCTGTGAAAGGAGTGTTTTAACATCTACAAGGAAGGCACAAACTCAAGGATCTCTTAAGAAGACAGTTGCATTTAATTGATATTTTTGACAGTGACATAAAGCCCTGGTTGTCCACAAATCCAAGCTCACTGATCCACCCTTCACCTACCCACAACAGAACCTGCTATCTCCTGATTCTTTGTAGAAATGGTCCTTTCCTGGAGAAGCTCTAAGTGTCTGTGGTGGGGAACACTTCACCTTATCAATTCCTGACTACATATGTCCCCCACATACATTCTCTTCCTCTCCCCAAAATTCATGTCTGTTAAACTCCTGTGAAGGAGACACTCAAGCAATAAAATACTTATTTGGCACATTGTGTGTCTCCTCTGCTGGTCCACATGAGCTTTTAGTCTCTAGTGAAGTATCATTGAAATTGTTTAAACCAAAGGCTTTAAACATTTCATAGCTGCCATGACCAGACTATGGCAATGAAATTTATTTTGGACTTTTACATATTAAAGTTAATGAAGTAATTTTTTTTCTTTGTAAAACTACATTCAAGTCACAATCATATTTGAACTGATTACACGTCTTTAAACAACAATTAATACTATTGAGTAGAAGCCTCCAGATAAGAACAACAAATGGGATTTAGTAGAAATAAAATGTCAAAGTAACTGAGGCATTGCTATACCCATTTTACAGCTTTCATTGTGGAGACCAAATAATTTGTACAGACTAGAAAGTTATGAGACAAATATACTAAGCACAAGCAAAGCAAATCAGGGCAAAACATGTCAGTATGATTTGAACAGAACCCTGTCTAGTTACTCATGGAGATAATAAGATTTTTTTTTGACTGCCCTAGGCTGTGAAGATATGACTCTCAGTGAATAGTGTTGAAGGGAAGGGAGCTTTCACTAAAAGTAAACTAGCTAAGATTTTCCCTTGTGAAAATTTGTCAGTTACCAATACAATTTGACACCATTGTAGAAATGATGGTTACTGTCTACTGTCACAAAATCAAGATTATCAGCAATCCAAACCTGTCACTCCACTGGAGACTGAAAACTCATGAGAGCCAACAAAGGAGACTTACAACTTGCCAACTAAGCATTTCATTGCTTGAAGAAAGATTGCAAGTACTGAGAAAGGAGGACAAAGGGCAGAGGGTAGATTGACCATGTGGCCTTCTACAAAGTGTGTTGCCGTAATTTCCAACCCCAATAAGCTCATGTAACAAATACACAAAGCAGTTATTGTAATTATAAACTGTATGTCTAGATTGGGCAGATCTAACACTATACTGACTTATTCCCCAGTTATAAGACCCCTTGCAACCAGTGTTTTTTCCTGGCCACATGGCTCTGGTCCATCATGGCTTCCTTCTCCTCCTCCATCCTTTCTCCTTACTCTCTAGTCCTCCTCTGTCTCTCTTCCTGCCCACACTCTCAAACTTCCAGTACCACCTTTCTCCTCCACTGTCCCCAAAAAGGCTCTAGTCTTTATTGACCAGTTAAAATGGGGAAGAAGATTCACATGAGATCACCTAAGTAAGTGATGGACTGTTGAGGGGGGAGGGAAGAGCAACCCCTCTTGAGGAAGCAGAATTAACATCAGAATACAAACAGCACCAAGCCAACCCACAACAAAGTGTAGAACAATCTTTTCCCACCAGGGTGTAGAAGTGTCTTACTAGATGCCATTCTATCAATCCTCTTTCTAACTTTCTCTGAAATCCCTGCCATATATTAGAGATGTCCCTAAGAAAATCAGCTGGTGTTCTGAAGATCTACCCAGTTTAAAATGATAATACCAGCACCTGCACAGCTAAAATTCCAACCAGCCTTACTAAACAAGAACATTGGAAAATTTGGGCAAGAAACAAAAAGTGCCGTTTGACTTAAATATGTCTTAATTCTTTGTGCTGGATAATTTTATGTCAACTTAACACAAGCTAAAGTTATCTGAGGGGATGGATCCTCAATTGAGGCAAGCATGTTAGGGAATTTTCTTAATTAGTGATTGATGGGGGATGGTCCAGTCCACTCTAAGTGGTGCCATATATGGACTGGTGGTCCTGGGTTCTATAAGAAAGCAGTCTGAGTAAGCCATGGGAGCAAGTCAGTAAGCAGCACACCTCCACAGACTCTGCTCCTGCCTCCAGCATCCTGCCCTGTTTGAGTTTCTGTCCTGACTTCCTTTGCTGATGAGCAATGATGTAGAAGCCTAAGCCAAATAAACTCTTTCTCCTCTGTTCTTTGGTCATAGTGTTTCATCACTGTAATAGAAACACGAAGAGATTCTTTCATCTAATATTTATAATTTCATTTGAGACTGTGTAGAAAATACTACAAAAGAAAAAATTATCCTTTCTCTGGCAGAATTGCACATAGCTACAAATCTGGTGCTCAGTAGGCAGAAGCAGGCAAATCATCCAAGAGTACAAAGCTAGCTTGGTCTACAGAAAAAGTTCTGGTCCAGCTACAATACAAAGTTATAAAATGAGACCCTAGCTAGAAAGCAAAGAAGAAAAGAATACACTTGTAACAAGATGCCCTTGAATGGCATTGAGTCATCTTAGAGATGAAGAAACTGTCTGGCCAACCTTACCACAGATAAGACAAAGGCCAGGGCGATGAAGCAAGTAGCCCAAAATTTCTCAACAAATTACCACCAGAGTGAACCTAAGTAATAGATTCTTACCATCTTAATGAATTCCACACAGATCACCAGTAGCATTCTAACAGGAAACATTGGCTCTTATAATTGACCCCTTGAACTTAACATAGGAGAAAAGGAGTTATTTCCACTGTGAATGTCTCTCATTCTAGACCAAAAGACATTCTTCTAAACAAAGACAAAACATAATCCAATGGGAGAAATGTCTTAGTAGAGGCTTCCACTAGAAGACAGAGAAGAAAATAAACCCATTTTGAATACAGAGGACTTCAGGGAACCCAAAAGATGACAAATGACATAACTTTGAACATAGAAATGTCAAGTCAAACAGCATGTACAGTAGGCAACAACATGTTCATAGCCCTGAGAAGGTTCCAGATCCCATGTGTTGTCTCTAGATGGCATAATGTTGAGAGATGCTAGAAAATGTAACCAGATGAAATCTTGGATGAGCTACAAGTCCACAGTCAAGGTCACTAATACTGATTAGTTCCTTCTGAATACTGGAAAAGAATCTCTTTGCCATGTATCTCTTCTAGCTTCTGGTGGAAATGACTCTGATCTCTGCATTCATCTCATGTCTTCTTTGTGTATATCAGTACTCAGCCTCTTATCTCTCTGTCTCTTGTGTACAGTGTGTGTGTGTGTGTGTGTGTGTGTGTGTGTGTGTGTGTGTCTGTTATAGTAGATTTTTTTGTGTCTGGGGCATATGTGTATATGTGTGTTGTTATGCATACTTTTATGTGGATGCATGAAAGCCAGAGAAAAATCTCACCTGTCCTGATCCCATCAGGTAAGGGGACTTAAAAGTTACAAAAAAGGGGGGAGATCAGTTAGATACTATTTAGTAAGAACTATACTGAAACACTGAATTAGACTGAAATGGGGAACTTAGGGTCATGAGACAAGATGTGGTATCCAAACAAGAGGGCTTAAGGGTTAGTCTCTGTAGCAATTACAAAATGCAGAGAAAGGCAACAAGTCAAGGGATAGACCATCCACAAAATTTTGGGATCAATTCAATGCTGGAAATGAGGAGAATTAGAAACCCAAATGACTATGAGCCTTTGGATTGCAGAGCAGAAGGCATTGTGATATCTACAGGAAAAGGAGCAGAAGGGGAAGAAAAAGCAAACTGGGAAGTAGGGATGCTAATTTTATGCTCAGGCTTCTTAAATTGACATTGTCTATTATCTTTTGTCTTCATGCACCCAAAGGTAGATAGTGAAAAAGTGGTGCAAAGTACAAGAATGGATTTGATTGCCACAGCTACGGAAGATTACAAAGTAAGTGTGAAGGGAGGCTGAGATACAAAAGTGAATTCAGCATACATTTGGTGTTGCCTTACCCTCACCCCCCCACACACACATACACACACATGTACACATACACATACACATACACACACATCCAGCTTAGGTGAGAATAGAAGCTAGCATAGTAAACCTAACCTGTGTTCCTGTTCATGATGGAGAGAGAGTGGAGCTCACATACACTTTTTTTCTGCTGCTCATGCTGGGCTTTCATCACCTTAAGATTGCTTTAAAGCTGTGCATTTTTGTGCACATTCCCCTCTTCTGGGTTACACTAATTCCTGTTCACTGGTTAGTAGATAGTTCATTCACTCAGTGAGCTTACTGCACTTGCATTGTTTATCACATTTTGTGATAGTCATCAGAAGTGCCTTGTAGAAGGTACTTATTTTCGTGGCACTTCTACTTCACAAAGGAGAGAGAAGAACAGAATCAGCAAGAAAAATATCAGATAGTAATGAAACCTTGGGTGAAGGTGATTGACTAATTGATGAAAACTAATGTGGCCATGTTCATTTTAAAAGTCTCTCAGTACCCCTAAAGAGATGACATTTTAGGAGAGACCTGAGTGATGAGAAGTAACCAGGCATGCAATGGTGTTTAGATGATTTTTTAAAATAATATTATTTATTCTTTGACAATGTCATGTATGCACACTATTTATTTCAGTCATATTCACACCCATGACCTTCTTCCAACTCTTCCAGATCCTCCCTCACACTTTCACCTCAACTTCATGTCATCTCCCTCCTTTTTAAAACAACCTATAGACTCCACTTAATGAATGTGGAGCCAGCCATTCTAAGAGCATGATCCATTTGCCACGGACTATGCCTGTAAAAAATCTTTCTTCTCTCTCTTCTATCAGCCATCAAGTCATGATCAATCTCTTCCTTAGCTATGGAAGGAGCTCATATGCCCATCCCCATCATGATGGAATGTTGACTGGCTTGATCTTGTGCAGGCAACAACAGCTCCTATGAGAGCATGAATACAATAGTTCTGCCATGTGTTGAAGACACTGTCTTTCTCCAGCCCTCCTCAACACCTGGCTCTTATATTCTTTTTTATCCTTCTTCTATGATGTTACCTGAATCTTACGGAGAAGTAATGTGATATAGATGTTTCAATAATGGATGAAAACTTCACAGAAAATTTACTGCATTTTGACTAGTTGTAGGTCTCTATATTAACTGTAATGCACTATATAACAATGCTTCTCAAATGAGAACTAGGGTCTGCATTAATCTATGGATACAGATGTAAACATTTGGGAGACACTTTGATACTGTGTCCCTTAAGAGAAATAAGAATACACTAACTCCTAGGCCTATGAGCTCCCCAGGCATGGGTCACTAGGAAGATTAGTGTCAGGCATGAGCTTCATCCTGTGAAATAAGACTTAAATGCAATCAGAAAGTAATTGGTTATCCCTACAATATTATTTCAATTATTGCACATAAAGGCATATCTTACCACAACAGTTATTATTGTAGCTCCTAGTGTTTGTAGTTCAATGAGGCTGTTGGTGAACTTCTCCTCCAAAAACCTACAAAGTGTCTTCTGGTACTGAGCTAAAAATCACAGTACCTAAGTTTTGTCCTAACAGTTGCTGTGTCCAGTCTTAATATAAACATCTTTTATAGGACACCTCTTCCCCAGGTCAGACTTTGAACTACTCAACAATGTTGGGAATAGTACAAGGTCACTCAGTCTCTTTGTAATAAATTGTCCCTTGCATGGCCATGTAGTCATATGCATATGAGAAACACATTAGCTATAAGACATATTTCTTTCTTAGATCAACCATATTTAATTTTTTAAAAATCATAATTGTTCTCCTAACTAGGTAGGGAAATTTTCCTTCCTTGTGGTTTTGTTTTAAAGATAAGCTAACACCGTGGTAATTTTCCCTTAGGATCATCATTCCTCCAACACAGCAAAGTGTTGTCTTGCTCTTTGCTCCATGTCCAGGTTTGTTTTGCTTTTGATAAAGATGATTAGTCAAAAGTCATAGCCACTCATTAATGATGAATTGGAGTAATTTTAGACTTTGATACACAAACAAGCATATAAAATACTGCCACCATTTTAAGCCCCCTTTCCTTTCTACTCACTCTATAAGGCTTCCATTTACCTATTATGGGTGATTTCTCTTCTCCCCACCCATGGACAATGGAGCTAATTTTGGTCCTGAGTTTCCTAACATGTCTCACCTGCTGTTTCCCATAATATATCTCATCAGTGAGTCTTCAGCACCAAAATGAAGCAAGGGGGAAGAAAGATTCTATCACAGTATATGTCTGTGTAGTGCTGATGCTCTTGGTTTCTCTAGGATTGTGAGGGCTGTTCCAATGCACAAACATATTAAAAATTGTAGAAAACACTGCATGTGGCATTAGCATATAGAAAATAGCTGTTTGCTCATTCAGCACTCAGTATAGGCCCTTCCTTGTCCTCAGAAGTGCATGGAGTTTCAACAGCGAAGAGTCACTTCTTAATGATTCTATGTATTAAGCTGATGGTAGTGGTGGGCTGAGACATCCTTGTCCTTGAGAGATTGTCATCAGTCATAGAAACAGAGAGAAAAAATGAGCCTGAAGAGGTGAATACTAGCAACCTCACACATCACTTTTGTTCCCATATAATTGATCAATGAAAGTTGTGTGTGTATATCTAAATTTAAAACTCACACACAATAAATGCATCCCTTTAAGAACTCCAAAGGGTATTTCAACAAGTACTGGGTGCTGCTAAAAGACAGAATGGCTGAGGCAGCAATCACTTATGTATTTGTATACTCTAATCATTATTTTAGTCTGATAATTATCAGTATGCTTCTCCAAGAAGCAAAACATATATGTAGCAGTCTCTCCCATATACAAAGGATATTTATGTTCCAAGTTTTTGTTGGATATCTGAAACCATACAGTCTCAAACTCTGTATATGTTGCTTTCTTCTTTACATATATTTACACAAATTTAATGCCCTTTTCAAATTCACTCAGCAGTTAAAACACAGTGACTATAACTTCTGCTGGTTGAATTGCAGCAATGAAACTATCATGACTTTGTTCTTTACTCACAATTTTATAGGTGGAAGATTGGTTCTCACAATGACTCCTAGCAATCTATACATATAATTATTTTCTTCCACCTTGAGTTGGTAAATTTCATTTCACTTACAGCTTCTCTGTCATATGTTCAAATTACCAGCATCACTGCTCTTTCATTTTGGAGCAATTATTAAGCAAAATGATGGGTAATTAAATGTAAGCACTCTAATGCTGTAGTAGCCAATATTATAATAAAATAATAAGTAAGTAACTCCCAGATGGATAGTACATACATTGTGGATACCCTCAACAAAGAGGTGAGTCTCATCCTGGGCATGACACAAAATGGGCAACTCAAGACTAAATCATGCTTCTCAAAATGCCAAGCAATACAAGTATTTATATTCCCGTGTATGTTTTTGTGCCTTCGTCAGTTCATATGCATTGTGTGTATGCAGAGTCCCATGGAGACCACAAGGTTTCAAATCACCAAAAACTGGAGTGACAGATAGTTATGAGCTTTATAATGGTGATGCTATAGAAAGAAAACGAAGTATGGTATTTTGAATAAAAATGGCCACTACAGGCACATAGATGGGAACTTTGTCAGTCACCCAAAAGGGAGTGGAACTCTTTGATAGGATTAGAAATATTAGGAAGGGTGGCCTTGCTGGGGGATATGTCACTGGTGTAGGTTTTTCAGATTTCAAAAACTCAAGTCAGGTCCATTCTCTCTCATTCTGCTTCTGGATCACTAGGTACAAGTCTAAGATATTTCTCTAGCATTATCTACTTACATCTTGCCATGCTTTTCTCAACATGATAATAATGGACTATCTAACCTCTGAAACTGTAAGCAAGCCCCTAATTAAATGATTTCTTCTATAAAAGTGGGTCATGGTGTCTAGTTACAGCAATAGAACAAATGTGAAGACAGAATTTGGTGCCAGCAAATGGGGTATTTCTCTAGCAAGCCTCTCACTCTGCCGTTTGTTGGAAGAATAAAGAAGACTGGATTAGAGAAGTAGTTGAATACTTTAAGAAGGTCTTAATGGGTCATCCTAGTAGGAGTATGGGAGAGTGTGCTGAGGGAAATTTAAACTGTGGGGGCCTGGCTCAAGAAGTCTCAGAGGTGAAGAATACTAGTAAGTGGCCTAGAGACCATTCTTGTGATATTTTGGCAAAGAATGTGACTGCTTTTGGCCTTTGTCCTCTAATTTTACTTGAGGTTAAATTGATGAGTTTTAAGTTTAATGGTTTAGGCAAAGATTTCAAGGCAGCCTAGTATTGACTCTGTCATGTGGTTATTAGTAATCATTCTTAGGCAGAGCTACAATGAAATGGAGCAAGCTGGGAAAAGAGAAATATAAGATGTTCAGTGTGAGGAGACAAAGCACCAGGAAAGCTGATGTTGGATCCAGGTCCTATGTTCAAAGAGATTGAAAGCTTGAAGAAAAGTCTGCTGCTAAATGCAATAAAGAGAGTGGCGACCTAGGGGCAAGACCCCTCCATGCTTAGCTTCTAACTTGTGAAAAGGGATTAAAAAAAGCTTAAGAGGAAAAAAAAGAAAAGCTTAAGAGGAAAATGGAACTTTCAACAACAGAAAAGTTCATGCAGATATAATTGAAAGAGAAGACCAAGTCCCAACACTAAGGAGGACCACATGGTTCTGGATTTAGAGTCTAGAATACAATAAAGATTTGTAGGCTCTTCCTCTGCAACTACAGAAAGTGGCTGAGGCTAGCAATATATAAGGAGTGCCCTTCCATGCAGGCCCAGACAAGCCATTTCTGAACCTCTGAAGGTGAAGCCTGGATTGTGTTGGGACCTCAAGATGTTGGAGATGCAAGAGTCATGAGATATCTGCCAAGGAAAGCTGCAGACATGGTTTGGAAACAGTGCAAGACAGAAAAGTGAACTGTAGTCAACAAAGATGAAAATGTTGGAAATCTAAAGAGCCCCTTGACACCAGATATGGAGATGCAACGTGTGGACTTTGCCCTGCTGGATTTTGCTGTTGCTTTAGTCTAGTATTTCCTCACTAAGCTCCCTCTCCTTTCCTTTGGAATGTTAATGTATATTCTGTGTCACTGGGTGTTGGAAGCATGTGATCTTCTTTTTGATTTTAATTTTATAGGAGGTTAAAGTTAGGAGACTGCCACAAGTCTCAGAGGGTTTAAATAGTGGTGAGATTATCATAGACTATGGGGACTTTTGAAGTTGTACTGAATGTAATTTTGCATTATGTGGCTTCCCAATAATGGGACCAATGAATGGAATCTGATGATTTAAATAGGAATGACCTCCATAGGCTCATATATTTGAATGCTTAGTTATCAGGGAGCAAAACTCTTAGATAGCATTAGAAGGATTAGGAGGTACGGTCTTTTTTGGAGAAAGTGTGTCACTTAAGGGTAGGTCTTGAGCTTTCAAAAGCCCATGCCAGGTTCAGTTTCTTCCCACCCTTTTTCTTCTTCCCTCCCTCCCTCTCTCTCCCCCTCTCTCCCTCTCTCTCTCTCTCTCTCTCTCTCTCTCTCTCTCTCTCTCTCTCTCTCTCTCTCTCTCTGCCTATGGATCAAGGAACTCCCAGCTACTTGTCTATCACCTTCTCTGTCTGCACGTTGCTATGTTCCCCACCACTATGATTACAGACTAGCCTCTGAAACTATAGTTTCAGTCAGCCCCGAATTAAATGCTTTCTTTTCTAAAAGTTGCTCTGGTCATGGAGTCTCTTCATAGCAATAGAACAGTGACTAAGAGAAGCAGTAAGTAATCTTAACTGCTGAGCTGGCTCTCTAGCTCGACTTGCAATTTAAAGTGAAAGACATGACATGTTTATTTCTAGAAATTTGCATCTAATATTTTCTGGCAATACTTGACCACAGGCTGGTGAAACTGTAGAAAGCAAGATTACGTACCCAGAAAGGGAGCTATGTTTATCATTGTTCAACCAAAAAACAAACAAACAAATCTTTCTTTCTTAGAACTGGTTAGTAAAGAACACATCTTGAATGATACCCTTCTCTGAAATCACTCAGAACGGCTCTCTCTATTCTTCCTTTTCAGTAGTTTTCTCACCTGACTAGTGCTGACATCATTTACGAAGTGGCCCAGCTTTAGACCCTTTACTTGTATCTGTCTAGCCTCTGCTCTTGGGACTTTGCCAAGCTGAAGCTTCAACATGGTTTTGCTTTTCCTCAGCACTCGTCCTAATCGTCCTATCTTGCATTCTCTCATCTCCTGTTTGTACAACACACCCTACTCTATGCATGCATCCCAACGTTGGTGAGAACTGTTTCTTACAAAGGAAAAGCAAACAGAAATCTGCACACTAGGATAGCAGCACTAAATCACGTCGCTGTGTACTATCTGGAGATCCCAAACAGAACCCAATGAGTCTTCCACACAGTGTCAGTTTCCAGCAATTTTCTAAAATAATAATTAGATCTCCACAGGATAGAGGGTGGGGAGAATTTGTGCTTCTGCTTCCTCCCCCTGCAGCTGGCTATTCTAGGTGGAAGCCGAATAAAATGGCTGTGGAGGCATGATGCTGGCCCACTTTAAAGCTTCTATTATGAAACCCAGTTGCATAAGCTATAAGAGCAAATAACATATTCTCAGGAACAAATTCTAGTGAATCAGCTCATTTTAGATTCACATCTTCATCTGTCTCTGAAGTGGCTTATTTAAATTTTAATAGAAAATGTTGGATGTGGTGCTCCAGTGGAAGCAATGAAAATAACACTGTTTATCCCCAAGATAAAATTGTGTTGGGAGTTGAAAAAAAAAACACAGAGAAAAATACGATGCTAATTTCTTGAAAACAAACCTTCACCGTCCCACTTTGTAGAAGCTGGACAAAGCAATATAAACTCTATCGTACTGAACAAAGGCAATGACAGCTTTTTTTTTTTTGTGACTCACTATCCTTTTATGTGTGGATTTTTAAACACAATAATATGAAAAAAACCTTTTGGAAAACTGAAAAATAACCTTACAAAACAAATGTTTGCCATTGTTTAGGGGTAGTGGGGGTGGGGCTGCAAATAGAAGGCAGGGTGGGGAAGTAAATTAAATATCAGGAGTCAGTACTAACATTTCTACTTTCTACATATGTGATTATGAAAAAGGGTTATTAACAATGATGGGACACATATAGTCTCTCCAATGAACAATCTGCATGGTGCTGTTATGAAAAGGAAATCTAGAATGTGACCAGTTACTTGCCTAGTCCAGTGTTTGCAAATGTCAGTCTTCTTCACACTTGCTAGACTAAGAGTTAGTCAATCAGGGCCCATGGGTCACATCCATGCAGCTTCCTGTGTTTGAGGACAGTTTCATGGAAACACAGCCAAATTGTTAAACATATCTATGGTTGCTTTGGTACCATAGCTATAGAACTCTGTGGTTGCAACAGACAGTTTGGCTAGAACCCAGACTATTTACTTTTCAAAGTTTCCTGAAAAAAGGGAAACTTTCATTCTTACAACTTTTATTCCAGGCAGTTTTGAAATTTTGTGTTCATATCAGGTAAACCCAGCTCCCCCAATCCCACATGAAATCAGTTGTCAGATCCTATGGATTCTACTTCCAAATAACCTGTTAAGTGTTTGTGCCTCAATCCATTCCTGAAGCCACCACTGTGATTGTAGTTACCAATATTACTGCTGTCATTTACACACACACACACACACACACACATATGTATACACATATATACAAACTCATTTCAAGTAATCTTCATAAAATGTAAAACACGCCTAAAACAGAGATCATGCTCTTAACAATTGGCCATCATAATACTGTGCATAGATTTGATTCTTTAACCTTTTCCACTAAAATTTAAGTTTTTTATTTTCTTTATTTTTTATTTGGTTGTTTGCTTTTTGTTTGTTTGTTTGTCTTTAGGGAAGAATGAAACTACCCTCACTGCAAGATCTGTATTATAGCACATGGCCCATTCCTTTGCAAAAGCAGAGAGTAGTGGCTAAGAGTGACTAAAAAATGAAACTCCTCTGCTACTTACCAATTTTTTTGACCAAACCTTTCAAATTGATAACTGCTCATTCTATACATATGTAAACATGAAAATAATCATATGTCATGCAATAGCATAATACACTCATACTATGTTATGAGTATAAGATTGAGTAACACATGGGACTATTTTGAATTACAGGAGGGTTTGTTATTCTGACTATGAAAGGTCATCAATATAATTACAATGGAGGACAAGAGATGTAACTCAGTGGTAGAGCAGAACATTGACCTGTCATATAGAAGGCCTTGAATTTGATTCCCTGAACAACAGAAATGGCAAAAGAGTTTAATGGAAGTACCACTAACTTCTTTCTTTCAACCTCCAACTGTGCATATTGAGGGTATATAATTATCTGAAGTGCATATCTATGTGCAAATAATACCAGACTGCTTGAATTTTCCTCTAAAGTCCCTGGTATTAAATGTCTCTTTTTCACTTGCTATTCTCTCATAATCCCTGGTCTCCACAGTGCATCCTTGTTGTCAATTAATTCTCTCTAAAGAATACATTCACCCCAAAGCCAACTGCTCCAATTTCCTTCCTCTCTCTAAAACAGCGAAATGAAAATTGCTTTTTTTCTATGCACAATAATGAAATTGGTTGAGTAGAGTCATAATAGATAGATTAGATGTGCTAAAAATCAGAGGTCCTCCCCTGGGCCCTGTGAGGGCCTGGGGGATGAATGAGATAGCACGTAGTAGATAATAGATAGATAGATGATAGATGATAGATAGATAGATAGATAGATAGATAGATAGATGATAGATAGATAGATAGATAGATGATAGATAGATAGATAGATAGATAGATAGATAGATAGATAGATTGATAGATACATAATAGCAGACAGGTAATAGACAGCTGATAGATTGATAGAAGACAAATAAATGTTTGATAGATGATAGATAAATGATAGACAAAGATAGATGATAGACACATAGATGTATGTATATATATGATAAATAAATAGATATATAGATACATACATATAGATAGTCACATATAGATACATGATAGATAGATAAATGATAGACAAAGATAGATGATAGGTACATAGATATAGGTGATAAAGAGGTACATAGATACATAGATACATAGATAGATATATAGATAAATAGAGATAGACAGATATAGATAAATACATGATTGATAGATGATAGATAGATAGATAGATAGAGAGATAGATAGATAGATAGACGTAGTTAAATTGTTACAACTTTTTTTCATACTTACATACATAAAGCATTATTTATGTAAGTTGCTGCCTCAATAGTCCTCAACATGATGGTTACACTTTGGTGAGATATTTGTATCCACTTTGTTTTGATATTTTTTAGTAATCTATTTATATCTCCTTCAATTTTTTTCATCTATTAGAGAACAACAAGGATACCTTACTCACTTTAGAATGACCTGTTTTGTCTTCTCTAAAGGCATTAGGTGCTCATGAGATCTTATTAATTTGTTCCCTGTGGTTGAGACAGTTCTGTGTCATCACCACCACTGCAGCTCAGTAGGCTATTGGGCAAATGTTTGTGGAATTGTGCCAAGATGAAACTGCATCTTTGATATCTTTGTTCCTTGTTTTCTAAAATTACACTTGAAGAGCAGTGACAGTGCTACTCAATATGAGAAGGACAAAGCTTTGCCACTTCTTGGGTCAGAGGGAAAGGCAAGGAGCCTAGGTCTGAATACCAGTGCAGGCAGGAATCAAGCCGACTGTAGAAGGGGACAGCTACAGTATGTGGCAGCTAGAGAGGGGATATAGACTCATTTCTCATTCTTCCCACAGGGTTTCACAGGGTCCAATGGAAGACCTCTGATCCTTAGCACATTAGCCCTTGCCTTCAGCAAGTTATTGCTACTGCTCACCGCCATGCTACCTGCTGTACTAGTCTTTCCTTTGTGAACAGTGTGGTCTTTCAGATACCCTAGACACACATAACAATGGGACTACCATGTATGGGCAGTGGCTAATGCTAAAACTGCAATAAGGATGAACTGTGTGGCAGACACTCATAGCCTGAGTGGCAAAGAAAGAGGTCCATAAATAACTAAAGCCACGGATACAAAAACAATGGAGGCTAAAGTATATGAAAATCGCTTGCATATATTACCAGGTAAATAATATTGGTAAATGGTACAGAACACTCCTTGCAGTAGAAATTGTTATATATTTTTCTGTAAGAAGTCATATTATAGGAATGAATATGCATATGTGATATATGCATTAAAATATTAACATAAAAATATTAAAGTGGTTGAGCCCAACTATGATGAAAAATTCCTCTTAATACATGACTTAACAAGAAGTTTACCTATTCTAATTTTAGGAACATAAAGCATTGATATCAGCAATAGTCACCATGTTGATGAAGGAACTGGTCTGTTGATTGAATTGGTATCTGTATCTAGAAGCCTTAGGAGGTCAGATACTTTCTCCATAGTCTAATAGCAAGGGAATTTGCATGTGACATACACGTGATTATGTGGGAGCTCTGACCACCCGTGGAAATTTTAATCTTAAGGAAGTGACATAAAGCCTCACAGTAGTAGAGATGATTGGTCCAAAAGTCTGGTTCATGAAGCCACTGGTGTGATGGTATGTGTCCAGTGATGGTAATGAACGCTTCCATTTGACTGGGTCTCTGGTATGGCAGTGGGTAGATATGACTTCCTTTAAGTGCTATCCCTTTTCCTTCCTTCAATTTTGTGAGCCTGCCCATTTCACTACCCACTTAATTCATTTTATTTTTTAAATAAACCAGAGACTATTTCTGTGGCCTTCAAACACTGAGAGTGGTAAGTAACTACTGTGTGTAACTGATTCTTTTTGTTAACTATTTTTTTCCAAACAAATCAATTTAATGGCCACATTCCAGCATGGAATTGTTTTTCTGAGCTACTAAACTTTAAGAGGACCTAAATAATAGTTATTCTAACCAAATGGACATTTTAATAATAGTTATTATCAAATCAGCCCCAATAGTATCTTAATTTGTCATGGTTTAACAAAACCAACATGACCCATTGGAGAGAAAACACTGGGTATGTGATGTCTCAGAAACATGTTCTTCTTAAGTTATGATGGTTCTTTGTCATTTTATGGATCAAGACAAACAAAATGCTATTAAATGTTGTCCTGGAGCATCAAATTATAACTGTGCAAATAAATATGCATTTGCTTTCTAAATCTACCAGGGAAAATGTTTCCAAAGGTATGTGGAAAATATTTAGGATAAATCAAGCCAATCCCCTTTCCTTTCTTCATTATTATTTAAACTTTGAGTTTTGACTAACTAAAACCATGAAAATGTACTACAATAATACCTATCCAATCAACTCCTTTATGCGTCTAGTACAAAAGTTACTAAATGGAGGTTCATCCTGGCTACATGCATCATATCTGAGATGTTCCACCTTCATTATTATTCACTTCTCTGCTTTTGGCTTAGTCTGTTTATCTAGAGTTGTGGTGTTCAGCAAACTCTTCACTTTGTTGTGAGTCTAGAAAGCTATGGGTGGGTGAGTTCTGTGACCCATTTAGCATATCCACCTCCTGGATGGAAGTGGAAGAGCTTTCAAGCAAGCTTGTCCCCAAAAGGCTGGAAGATAAGGGGCATAGAAGATATCAAAGACCCCCCACAAGTGAGAGGACTGCATCCTAAGTCACAGGAACTTGAGAGAAAGGTCACGTTCAAATGTTCAGCCACTTGTCTCTAATAGAAAGTCACAAAGGTGCCCTGAAATATTCCTAACTAAAAATCTTTTTTATTGATTCTGTTGACATGTATTTTGTATATCAGTACTATTCTCTCCCCCGACATCTCCTTTATCTCCCTCCTATTTCTTTGAGTCTGCTTCCATCCCTAAGAGCTCCTTTCCCAAATCCTTTAGTTGTTATTACTGATTTATAACTCATTTAATTAACCAGGGCCATCTGTGAGAGTACTGGATTCAGCTATCTGATGTTGGTGTATGGTAGGGTACCCAGTGGGTACGCAACTTAAGAAATGATCACCTCCTCCCTGAATCTGTCAGTACCAAAAAGTTCAGCAGAGAATTGAAAAGTTCACTAGGAACTCCTGAATGCCTTTCCCATCTGTGCCTGACTCTTGATGGGCCATCTTTGTGTTATTTAACTTTTGTCTTCTTTTCCAGATCATGGTACTTCAAGTCCTGATTACCTAAATGACTATCTTGTCCCCATAGTTCAACAAAAGCATCTGTATATCCTCCTGGTCCCACTGCTGTTGCAGCTGGTACTGCTATCCAAGGCTTAAATACTGACTTTAGTACTAAAACAAGCAATGTTGGTGGTGCCAACACCATGCTAACACCCTCAGCTGGCTCACCCTTTGAGAAAGGTCAGTGTTACAATACCTTTGACAATTTCCATATCGGGTTTTGATACTGTAACATTTCCTGAGTGGGCATAGCTCTCTGTACAGTTTCTCTGCATATACTCTCTCAATATACCCATGACAATACAATGGATACCTCAAGCACCAGAAAAAAGAATTGCTATGGAGTGTCTAAACTTGTTGCTGGCCTATTGTAAAGTGTCAAGTAAGTGTTAGACATTTGGTGTTTTGCTATGATGGCAGGCATTAATTTAACAGGTGGTAAGCTCAGAATAGATTTGGCTTGTTGCAGCTTTTTATTGAACTGATGCTAAAGATATAATTAGTGTGACAATGTCAACATCGAATGGGAGACCACAGGTTAAGAAAGATTGTGAAGTGCTTATTTAGTCTATAAGTATCTATGCAATCCTTTTGTGAAGGTTGAAGGTCAAAAGAAAATGAAATTAGATGACCATAGGCCCATATGCATCATCTGTGTCCTTAATGGGGACATTAAGGAGTCTGGGAGGATAGATTATGTAATGGTGGCAGATATGTGAGAGGACAGGTTGCAGTGCTGAACCAAGCCTATCATCGTGTCCCTTATCAAGGGATTAGTAGGTCACATTTGCCCACAAGTTAGATTTCTGGAATTGTTGGGAGAAATTCTAATAAAAAGTCAATCCTTCCTAAGCTTACAATCCCATGGTGTTTGACCAAGAAAATACCCCCAAGCAATCTCCTCCTGTTCCTTATGGTACAGATAGTATATATCAAACTGATACATTGCAGACAGGAAGCCAAATAAACGACACACATTTGAACATGCACCAGTAACACACACACACACACACACACATACACACACCACTTGGCCCTTTTGTTTCTTGAAACACAGAATCTTCATTTCTACTCATATTATTGAGAACTTTACAGAAAAAAAGATGGGACATAATATGGAGAGAAAGAAAACATGTAAGGAGGTATTTTCTTTAATAAGAAAGATAGCAAAATCAGATGAACTCAAAACATATTTTTGACTGCCAACCTATTCCTTAATCCCTAAAGATTCTGCTTATTTTTCTCTAGTTTCCATGAGGCCAGCAACATAGTTCAGTGGAATGTATTACTTATACAGTAAACTACTTTGAGCACTTACTGGACAAAAAACATATGGCTGGATGCATTGGAACCTATGAAACTCAAAAAATACATTTCTTTCTTTTAGTCCCATCCACTTCTGCTAACATAATCACCATGCATCTCTTGTAGTCTATGGTGCTCAGTCTATAGCCATTATGTTCTTGAGGAGAGTGTGTGTGTGTGTGTGTGTGTGTGTGTGTGTGTGCATGTGTGTGTACTAGAACATGATAAAGGCATACCATGTCACCAGCTGGCAGCTAGATCTCTTCCTTTACAAACAATTCACACCGGTGAAACACTGGCTAGGATTTCAAATTGTGTGCTTCCTCCAGGCATGCGTCCAAACTTTCAACATTGCAACATGATGTTGTCATCCACAAAGTTCATACTTCTGAACCTTACATTTCAAACACAAAAAAAGAAGGCAATGTTTTAAGTAAGTTTATGATTTTGCACTGGGTTGCGTTCATAGCTACCCTAGGGCAACAACAGTCCCAGGAAGTTCTCATTTGTTTTGATAGCTGCTTTATCATTACCTCAATTCACCTCAGTTCAGTTCTGGAAGCTTCCCATTGTTATGTCCTATTAGCACATGTACTGAAATATTTGCCAGTTGGTTTTGACCTTGCCAAAATACTTCTTGTCAAACCTTTTGGACAAGGTCTGCTTTTCAGAAAGGGGCTTCCAACACATAGTGGGTTCCAATCTCTGTCAGCTCCCTCCGCTGTACCTTTCTGGTATAAATGAGGTGTTGCCATGGTCAGAGCTTTGTGCCTTTGGAATGATTCCTCTGAAGAAAATTGGATCACTGGAAGAAAGTTATGAAAATATCTGATCATCCAAGTGAGAAGAAATGAAAGTCTGAGCTAAGTTGGTAATGGGGAGGCAGAAGGGGAAAGAAATGAGGAGGACATTAAAGGAAGCAAATGGCCTGGAAACGCGACTATGTGAGATTCAAATTCAACTGGCTGGAGTAGGCTGGTGATCCGTAAAGCGCTGTGCTGTTTCAGAGAAAATGGTCTTTATGGATCACAGCCACCACAGAAGATGCAAGAGGGAGGACGAGGTGGAATCTGAGTCCTCAATAACAAAGAGTGGACAGGATGGGGCTCCAGTGGGGAGATGTGGTCTCTGTCATGCAAGACTGATAAGGTAAGAGAGAAGGGACTTGAACATACTGTTCTTGTTTGTACAGCTCCTATTCTTTTCTGAAACCATCTCTCTTTTCTCTAAGTAACCAAATAATTGTGAACCAGTAACAGTGGCGATACCCTTAGGCCTTAAGTCTAACATGAAGTTGGCCTCAGTAGTTGGTTCAAATCTGGAAAAATCAAGAAAAGAAATCCAATTAAAATCTTTTAAGATATCATGCTGATCTACTCTGAAGCATAAGTCTTTTGTGTTGAGCTGGGCTGTAGGTTCCCGCCCCCTTCTCCCCTCTTCTACCCCACTCCCACACACTGAACGTTTCCCAGGGCTCTTACAGTTGTATGTAATAAAACTCAGTGCCAATTAGCTTAAGAGCTTAAGACAGAGAAAGAGTTTAACCTGATTCCCAGGGCGGAATTCCTCCCACTATGCCCGACTAACTCTGTCACCCTTGCAGAGACTTCAGCAGAGTTGTGAAATATAGATAGTAACTCCCCTCTGAGAAAAGATGTGTTTTGTTAATTACACAACTGTCGGCTCACCATTTCTTCATTTTTTGCTTTGCCACAACTTTGTGCATTGTTTTAAAGAGACAGATCCAAGATGGCATTACTCTGAATTGCGTACATCTATGCCCATTCCACATGCAGTGCTCCTGATTTTGAGCTATGCTTGTTTCTTGTTCTCCTCCTATCCTGAGGCTTTGTTTTGATTTGTTTTGTTTTTGATTTTGTTTATGTTTTTTTGCAGTAGAGGGATGTAGTTCTATAAGATGAGAAATATTTACGTTTTCTTGACTGAAGACACTGCTGTGCTACATTCCAGGGTTTGCAAGATGAGCTGTCATCCATACCTAGCTATGGAATTGTAACATGAACCAAATCTAGCTCATAAATCTGAGTGCACCACAAGCTTCTTCTAGCATCAGTTTTAAGTTTAGGGTAACACGAGTCTATCTCCAAATACCTTCTGTCTGGGAGTCACAAGGACAATAAAATGCCATTACTAATGAAGTAAGTGTTTTTTTTTTTTGGTACAACCATAGAAAAGCATATTCGATAAATAACTGAAGTTACTTAGATAGAAATATGTATTTATTTATATATTTCATTCTTTACTTTCTTACTTACTTACTTACTTACTTACTTACTCTTTGGCCTGGATATGGTGAAATAGGTTTAAAATCCCAGCACTGAGAAGTTATGACAGAAAAATCAAGAAGGCATTCATGTCCAGTCCGGCCTACATGAAACTATACACAAGAAAAGCATAGCAGGTAGACATGTTCAGCTCTTAAAGGAAAGCTATCCAATCATATGTTGCACAGATTAATGCTTCTATTGTACTATTTACATCTACGCTTCCCCCATGCTTCTACCATATTCGCTCTCCTTATTGTTCTTCCTTGTCCATCTCTCTCTACTCTTCCCCCCACATGACCTGATCTCCCTTCCTTAGCTAGGCAGATTTAAGTAACACTAGACTTTTGAGTCTACCCTTACTACTGAACTCATATTATAGAAATGTTAGGAAAAATCAGCAAATCACAGGAAAACTTTC
This sequence comes from Grammomys surdaster, assembly GCF_004785775.1. Lineage (NCBI taxonomy): Eukaryota > Metazoa > Chordata > Mammalia > Rodentia > Muridae > Grammomys > Grammomys surdaster. Next base: position 1,037,932 of record NW_021620516.1, read on the forward strand.
TGAATGAACTCAGGGACTCGTTCAATAAACACAATTGCAGGGGAAAATCTGGGGCTTGTCATAAAAATAATTACTCATATTTTCTAAGCCTTTTCCAGAGATTTTACTCACAGGCTTTTGTCTGAGATAATGAGAGCAGGCACTGCAATTTTCATCCCCCTTTGACAGCTGCTGAAATCAAGGTAGAGAGTGGTTAAGCAAATTTTCAAAGGTCAGATGGCTAATAAATGGAGAAGGTCAGATACAAAGAGATAGCATCCTGTCTGTCTGTCCAGGAAGCAGTTAAGAGGAAAGCTAGAATCTGAGGTTAGAGGTTATAAGACATTGATCCCGAGACATTCAGTTATCAAATTATCTTAGCATGGCTGCCTCACTTAGGAAATGTGAATAGATATCCTGTCTGCCGTACAGAGGTGGATCAGTCACTGCTTCCTTCTCTCAGTGTGTAGCATGCCTTACCAGCTTCAAATCACAAACTCATGATTAACATATAAATGTGTGGACATACAGAACAAAAATTTCACACATATCATCACTGACCATATGACATTACCATCAACAGTTCTCTAAGCTGAAAGTCTCCAATGCAGCCTATGCTCCTCCTTCCTTACCTTTGCCCTTGACATCCACTGGTCCTTGCATTTCACTCAGGTTACCTCCATAATGTGCCCCGCAAAGCTGCTTTCTCCTGTGCATAGGCATGGCTGATTCTGCTATGCCTATCACAGTCCTGACTCCAGGGAATCTGCCTCTAGTCTCAATCCACTCTAACCAGCCTCCATAATGCTTTCCACAGCAAACCTTTACAAGATCTATATGACCAGACTGGGCCACAGAATTCATTCTCTCTTCCTGGGCACAGATGATATACTACTAGCTTGTTTTCACATATGAATCCTGTGTCACCTTCCATTTCCCTTCCAGAAACTTTTAGATCGATGCCACCATCTTCAACTCTCTAAAGCTCCTTGCTTTATTTTCCCTTCTATGGTGGTTTACTCTGCTTAAGAAGTTTTCCTCACTTTAGACTCTAGAAAATAATTCTTCTTCTTCTTCTTCTTCTTCTTCTTCTTCTTCTTCTTCTTCTTCTTCTTCTTCTCCTCCTCCTCCTCCTCCTCCTCCTCCTCCTCCTCCTCCTCCTCCTCTTCCTTCTCCTCCTCCTCCCTCCTCCCCCTCTTGTTCTTTCTTCTTCTTCTTCTTCTTCTTCTTCTTCTTCTTCTTCTTCTTCATCTCACCATTATCACTAAAACTCAGAACAGTATCAACTCTTCTAAGATACTATTCCTGATTATTAACCATAAGCTAGACTGTATATCCCCACCTTCAGCTGTCTGTATATTTCTTTGAAGGCAGAGACAGATACAGGGTGTAGTATTCTACTAACTTTAAAAGCAAATTCTAAGGGTGTCTAGGCTACTAGTTTTGTATTCTGACAGAGACAATCTAATTGATTCTTCTACACCTTATTCATATTTGTGTAAAGGAATATGTAGTAGTTGCTTCTGAGGCTATAACAAGATACCACAAACTAGGTTGTTTAAAATAGCAGTAAAACATATGCTGCCACACTTCTAAACACCCAAGTCTTATACTGAGAAGATAGGAGGGCCATACTCCCCTCTAAATCCTGGAGCAGGCCCTATGTTCCCAGCTTCCAGTGGCTCAGGGCAGTTCAGCTCTGTGTCTGCACCACTCTACTCTTTGTGGTGATCATGGGGCATCCTACTCTACTCTGTGTCTTTTAGAATGACAGTTTTCATTAGATATTGGGGTCACTTCAGTAATCTAGGATAATTTGCTCATCTCAAGATCTTTAACTTAATCACTTTTGCAAAGACTCTTTTATCTAAGTAAGTAAACATTCCTAGGTTCTCAGGGATTAGGAATCAACATCTTTTCTGGAGGGTTAACCTACACGTACTACAGGTAGCAATATCCTGCTTAGCTTTTATCGTGTTTGTAAATCTTAAGAAGAATGATACATGTAAAACTTTCAGGAAAGTACCTGGCTGCCAATAAATATTCAGTGAGTGACAGTTGTTATTAGTATCACAGGGCTTAATGACAATATCACAGAGGTTTATACACATAGGCACTTAGATCTTATTTTCCCAATTTAGGACTTAGGTTTCTTACACAAAAAAATGTTCTATGTACCTGACATGTGTTGCTAACAGCAAGGGTTTAAATAGGTCATATGCTAATTAATCTTCATCTCTAACAAGAAAATTCAATTAACCAGAATTCTCATCCCTTATAACACATGAATCTGAGCACTGCTTCCAGCAGAGGCATCTTCATAAGGAAGATTACTCACGCCAACAGCATAGAGTGCCTTTCTCTTTGCCAGTACTCAAATAATAAATGATTTCATAGGAAATGAAGCTTAAGAGGTCTAGTGTATGTGATTATAGACTCAGAAAGGCTGGGAGAACAGCTGTCAAATAACTATCTACCCTGCAAGATTACAGACTTGAGGGCTAGACCAAGAATGACAAAGAAAATGACTTGCCCCAGGTCATTCCTTAAGAAAATGGGAAATTCATCCAGAGTCTTTCCAGCCTTATTCTTATCAATGATCTGTTTCATCTTGGTGGCAGTATTCAATGCAAAAAAAAATCAATACTAATAGTGTCATTGTCTGTTCCCAAGAAGGGAGAAAGTCAAGAACCCATTTAATTGACTAAGCAAAATCTCATTCCAGTGAGTTTGCGATATTCTATTCCAACAGATCCATGTAACGGTATAGATCAAGCCTTATAATTTATGTTTCATTTATATTTTCACCAAAGAAAAGCTGTGTGGTTATACCACCATCTTATCTTGAGATCAAGTTCCCTTGGTCAGTCGTCATCCATGTTCACATCTCTTCTGCTCTAACAAAATGAAAAAGTCGCTAACTCCGCTGCTAGTCCTTAATCCCCCAGTCCAAACTTTCTTTCACACTTCTGTTCTTTGCTTCTTGAACTCCTTCCCTATTTCTACACCTCCAAATCCAGTCTTTCTTGTAGTCTCAATTCAATTCATGTTATTTGTGCCATAAATCCTTATTGGCTCCCTACTGGACTTGACATTTCCTGTCTCTGAAATCCAATTTCACATTTTCTGCACCTGTCTTGTGTATCAACCATTTCCTAGATTTTATTTATCTATATTCAACTTAATTCATATTCGTCCCCCACCCTAGTTTATTAGAAAGCCAAGAACATTTGTAAGATGAGAGTTAAACAAACGGCATTTGTTAGAAGGCTTGTTACAAGCTGTAGACTTCAACATGTCCACAGAAATGTCTGAGGAAGTTAAACATTTACATTGCCAGTCCACCAACGAAAATCTACACCATAATTCTGATAGTAAAGATTTTGAATGAAGTCAGTAAGAATAAAGACAAAGTTAACCAAGCAAAGCTAGAAGATAGGAGACACAAAAAGGATGAGGTAGCAATAGTACAAGTGGATGGCTGGGATAATGATGTGAATGAGTGACAACTGGTTCAGAATAAGTAGAGGCAGTGGCAGAGATATGATGATGGTGCCCTGGTGTGTTTCACCAAAGACATACCCCTCCCCTAATCCTCCCACAAAGGTTCTTGGGGCTTTGCTACTCCAGATGATCATCCCAGCTCTGGTTTACCTGAGGCTGACTCCCAGTGATTCCTATTTTATTACCTTTTCTGGAAGGGAAATAGTGACGAAGAGGACCTGCAGCCTAGAGAACACTGTGGGAAGCACCTGTCCAATAAACTGCTAGTAACTCCTGCTTCCTACTTAACTGTAATCCCCATAGTCACCTTTTTGCAGACAACTAGGCCTCCAACCCTTTAGCATCAACTAGCTGAGAGGAGGAAACTGAGACTCAGAGAAGCTTGGAGACTTGCCCAAGGAAATGAGGTCAGTAAAGAGAGCAAGACACTCAAGTCTCAAGTTGTCTGGCACCAGGATCTGGTGTTCAGCCCACAGTTGGGCTGAGAGCTCTCAAGTTCATTTAACAGAGGAGATCCAATGGCACTTGCTTTCAGATCACATTCTATAAATGACAGCAAGGTTAGCCAATCAGCAGATGGAGCAAAAAGCCTTAGAGATGGGAGAAATGAGTAACAGCACACACACACACACAGAGACACACACACACATGGTAACATTGATGTCTTACAGCTAGTAAGTTTATATACAAAACCAGTTGCTCCCCAATGGATGAAGGGTTTATGCTTGTATAAATGCATCCTAAGTTCAAAATACAATACAAAAAAATGTATTTCAGGGCCTAGAGATACAGTTTAGTGAGGAAACAGTTGCCTGACATGCCAGAAATTAGTACTATATACATAAAAATGCATTAAATACCCTAATCTACCCAACATCAGAGCTAAGGTTAGCCTTCTTTAATCACAACCAGAGCACTTAGAATAATCTTCAAAACATCATCTAACACAAACACTATCTTTTAAATAAAAAAAGCATTGTGACTATCTCATGCAAATTACTGAATGTTATACTGAAAGTAGACAGTAATTGTTCCATAGTGCAAGCCTGGGAATTATCAACATGGGTGATTCACCATATAGTTTCAACTGGATGTGTATCAGTTTTTAATCATCATAAAACTGAGCCATCACAACATGAGGACCATCTGGATATCTAATATTGAGAGTAGGCAATTAAGGCTTTAGTTAGTCACACCAGTTAATCTTCATTTTAACAAGAAAATTCAGTGAACAGAATTTCCTTCCTCAATGACACAACCTCACGTCCTTTTGACTAACAGCCATCAAAACATCAAAAGTTGGAGACCACCTATACTTGTAACATAACACAGATGGCATTTGGTCTATATTATGAGGAATCAAACATATCTGGTTAAAATTTGAGCTTAGAAGTTCATTGGTCATATCACTTACGGAGTGAATCCTCTCACCGAGACTCTAGCTATAAATAGATTAGGGCCTATGTCTGCTTCATAAGAATTTAGTAAAGTCAGTGATAAAATATACATAAGCCATGTAATGAAAGCTTGCTACAAAATGATAAATTGATATATAGTATTCATTGTATAGTTGCTATTACATTTCAATAAAATTATTATAACAATTACTGATCATTTTAATGTATCAAATACAGTAAAAAACAAGATGGAAAGATAAAAACCTAATAATTCATGAATGACCACTTTGTATAAATTGAGGATACTTTATATATGTGTACAGATTGCTCTACCAAAAGGGAAAAAAATCATCAGAAACATAAGAGACTCAAAATTAAATGTTTTTAAATAAAACATAAAGCAAAAACAGCTGCTGTTGGAACTCAGTCCCTGGGCATATTTGATTTTTGAAAATGACAAAGAGAGCAAATTGTCCCTCAATTCCCAGGCTACATAAAAGTACAGGACATGATTGTCTCACTGACAGACTACTTGAAGGACAGATGCAGATGCTTAGAAACAAAGGATATTCTATGGTGGACACACAGCTTTCTGGAACCCTCAGCCAACTGGGAATTCTGTAGCCATATCACGATATTGCTAAATTTTCTTTCCTTTTCCAAATTAAAAAATATACAAAAAGCCAAATGATTTAGGTTGATAAAAGATAACACTCTTAGTCAAAAGCAGAACAATCACCTAGTGCATGAGACCTCGGTATATGGCATTACTATGTCCTATTATAGACTCTACCACAAACATTATGTTCACTTGCAGAGGAATGTCTCATGGGGAGACCTAGAAATCAAACCCAGGATCTCTTGTCTACAGAACTTTTAAAAATATGAGTTAAATATAATCTTTTAAAATGTAGTTTAAAATTAGTAAAATAAAGTAAAAGTGGACTCAGAAAACAAACCAGAAGAATCAAGTCAACCATCATGAATCACACTACAGGTCATTGGTCATTTGTTCCTCACATGTATGTGTTTGCAGAGTGGAAAGTATGACTATCTGTAGGATTTTGCAATGCAAATTTCCAGGAGCTGGCTTATTATTTGAGGCCAGTCAAAATGGGAAGTAGTTTGGAGCATTTCCAGCATATATGAACCACCTGCCTGGGAACCTAGAGGTTTCAACATGAAAGGAAGTCTCTGTTCTTTGAGGAAGTGGTGGTCATCTGGGAACCTGTTTGTAGAACTGGAAATACTACAGGATGAGAACCAGCTCTGGCTTAACTTTCTGACCTTCCTATACTATCCCCTCCATCATATTCAGCATGCTGGACCAATGTCTTGATTTTTGTACTACAACTGAATGTCCTACCACAACATTTGATATTCCCTGTGCCCAAAAGGTTCTTCCCCACCCCAGAGCACCTCCTGACCCCCTCTTAAGCACTCACCACTCACATTACACACCTCTCTGCCAGGAAGTGTGTCCTAATCCTGAGCCAGTTGCTGGTGCAGACCTAAGAGGCTATGCTGAACATGGCAGCTGACCCATCATGATACCTACTAAACTATTTTGGTTTCTGTTTGCATGTTAATCTCAATCTCTTTAACAAAGGGGAGATTGGAAATCATATTCTGAAAGAAAGTAAAAACAAAAAGTTTGGTTTGTGCTACAACCATCAGGTTTTGGTAGACAAGGTGGCATACGGGTAAATCCTAGAACAGGGTGAAGAGCAGTGGTCACACTAGGGATTGAGGATTGCAAGTGTATCTATCAAGATGCTTGTATCCCAAAACTGTGTGTGAGCTTCCAGGATATAGACAGATCTCAAGATGATTGAGGTTAAGGAGTTCTAAAGAGGAATCCTTGGAGAAAGAGTCCTGATTAGATTGTCTAAGCTTGGGTGGGAGAAGAATAAGCATCTGTTTCCCCTGACAGTCATGACTCCGGGGTGAAATGGGAGGTGGGAAAAAAGTAATCAAAGGGCACTAAATTCCAAGGCCCTGAAATCCAGGATGAAGTAGGATGGCATATAACCAAGGACAGAAATTATGGCCAGCCCCAAAGGTACAGATCATATGACCAAGGGAAAAGGTCTAAACGAACAGATACAATTACAAGGCTGAAGCTGTCTAGAGAAAGGCTTAGGATTTCCCATTACAGTTCTCATAGGTAGGACTCTACCCTGGCCACAGACTTCCAGTGTATGCAGCCATGTGCCTTCCCCTGGCATCACTCAGGATGAGAGCTGGTAGATGTGGGTCCTAGATGTTTACTGGAGGATGGATGGGTGAGCTGTTGGATGGTGGGTTAATTGTTTCTACAGGATTACTCATACTGTGTTTCAAACAACACCTCAGGTAGCCCATCATCTCAGCTGGGAATCTAGATGAAAGAATCAGATACAGAGATGAGACTGAATTGTTCTCTGGGGCCACAGCCCCAGTGGTGCAGCTCATCAGTGCAAAGCTTGGCCTCACTCTCTAACCTCATCTTTCTTCCTGAGTCAGTATTTCACACTGTCTCCAGGCTTGACTCCAGCATGGGTGATTCGTGCATATGAGGAATCCTGAGAGAAAGCTTTCACAGTCTCCAGACTGCCTCAGTGGTTCAAATGGGGACATCCATGTGTATATATACATATATCTGCACATCTATACATACATACATACATACATACATACATACATACATACATAGAGGGGGGGGGATGGATTTTAAGCAACTGGCTCATACCAGTGTGGGAGCTGTTGAGTTCAAATCTTCAGCCAGCAGGCAGGCTGGAGATTTGTGTAAGAACTGATGCTGTAGCTTTAGTCTGAGAGAGATGGAAAGTCAGGCAGGATTTCTATGCTACTGTCTGAAAGCAGAATTCCCTTACACAAAACCTTAGCCGTTGCTGTTAAGAGCTTCAGCTGATTAGCCAAGGCACTCCCATAACATTACATAACACATTACATCTGCTATATTTCAAATAAACTGACCATTGTATATGTATATGCATATTTGTATATGATGCATATGTATATGTGTATGTTTATGTGTTGATATTTATACATATACATACATATGTGTGTATGCATATACTACATATTTTTTCAAAATATATTTCCTGATATATCTAAATGACTATTTATTCATCTCTACAGTCTCATCGAAGTTATACATAAAATTAGCCAATATGGGCTCCCCAATAAAATCTTGTAGAAAATTCTTATAGTAGATAAATACAAAGGGGACTTAGCTTTAAATAGCCAATTTCTCTGACCCCTTTCCAGATTCTGGCAAGAGAACATATATTCTGTTGAGGTAAGATCACTGACAATGTATAAAGTGTTAATGGGGTGCAAGGCAGCCACTAATGGTCTTCTACCTTAGTCTTGCAGCTAGGAATAAAGCACCCGATTAGTGCAGTCTTGCACCCAGTTATGAGCCAGCATTCATGCATCCTGCACCTCCTTAGGAGCCCAAAGACTAGCTAACCACACGCAAAGAAAACTGGCTGCTTCATCCTGGGATGGGGCTTTTGTTCTAGCATGCCATTCCTGGCTGGCCTGGGCCGTTCCATTGCCAGGTTGCTTGCTGTAAATCTCTTCCCAGCCCCGAGTCACATGCTTAGCTGTACTCGCATGTCATGGGAAAGCATTCCCACACCCCTTCCCTATGCGGGCCAGGGGAAGCTCCCAGCATAGGCTGTGGGAAAGCCCATCTGGGATACATCCATCTTACAGCCTGGCACCAATGGATACTCTGGAAACATTGCCGTTTGACTCATTGACTCACTCATGGCTAGGCCTGAAAAAAACCAGGTTTCTTTTTATTGTTTTATACTTGTTGTATTAAAACAAGGAATCTGTTGCCTTCACCAGAGGTCAGACATTCTTCATCTTTGGGGCTTAGGTAGGAGACAGGCAGGGCAGTCTGTTAACAATCTTTTTCTTCATCCATAAAACAGAAATGCTAATACCTGCACAAGGATTTCACAATATACTGGTAGCTAAGAGGGAGCTTGGTATGAAAGTGTGCACTGAAAAATACTTCCTTACCACCCAGATCTCTGTTGCTGTTAGTAATCTGTTAAACTCCACCTCCACAGTCACCTGGCAATAGCCAGGTATGCTCCTCCACACAATTACCTGGCAACAGCCAGGTAACCCTGCCCACTATAAAAGGGGCTGCTTGGCCCCTCCTCTCTCTCTCTTGGCCCCTCGACTCCCCGCCTGCAGGTTGCCGTCTCCCCTTCCCCCTTCCCTTCCCCCTCTCTCCACGTGGTCATGGCCGACCTCCACTTCTCTACTCTTCTCTCTCTTCTCCCGCTCTCCCACTCTCTTAATAAACCTCCCCTCATGGAACCGTCTAGTCTGCTGTGATCTCTACAAGCTGCGCATGACCTTTTAGTTGCCTTCTCTGGTTGTAACACAAATTCTTACATGAAATTTTTCTGAACAATATGGCAACTCTTTGACACAATTATTAATTCCGACCAGTTAGTAGACAAGGACACTGGGTGTCATTTTATCACCCTCTTGTCTTTGCAGTGGATAGGAGGAAGACTCATTTAATTCCAGACTCATACATTAGCTAGTACACTCTGACCTTTGGTCTTATACCCTAAAACATATTAGGGGAAAAAAACATATCTAGGAATATCACAACACTAGCCTGGTCAGGGAGGCAAGAGAGAGCTGTAGGTTCACTAAGATTTGAACACAAAGAATGTCATAGAAGGAGCAGGAGGTAGGAAGTTTGCAGAGAATCGTGGGATGGATATGTCAAGCATCTGGAGGCAGCATCAGATTGTGAGCCAGCTGAGCAGAGGGGAGAAAGAAAAGGCCATTGCACATGAGAAACCAACCATCAGAGAGTCTATAAACCCTCAAAGCAGATATGATCACAGGCATCAGTGACAGGTAGATGCAGATGAGACCTCACAGAATAGGTAGCACCCTGGCTACCACTCCAATGTCTAGGCAGCCAGCCTCTTCTTCCTGGAGTACTGCTGCTGGCTTTCAACTGATTTGTCTGGTTTTGACCTTTCCCCCCCTTCAGCCTCGTCTTCTCTAAGCAGCCTGAGAACCAGTAGCAGCATGAGTCAGCTCATACTATCCATCTGCTCAAAATCCTTCTGTCATGTTCTGGAATCACTCAGGGGGAAGCCACATTCGTCACAGGGCTCTTGAAGTGTCCCTTCTGGGCCTCTGTGACCCGCCCTGCTAAGTGTGCTAACTGTTTCTCACCATCTCCCTTGGGCATATATTTATATTTATTTATATTTATATTATTTATATTTTTCAGGTGTATGTCTGCTATGGGACCCTTTCCCCCAGTGGCCCTGTTCGTGGAATATTCCTTTTCCAAAAATCCTATTTCCCTACTCCTTTAAACCCTGGACAAATTCAGTATTCCTTATGAATTCTGATTCACACATACCATTTGCTATTTTATTATTTATTATTATTTTGGTGATGATGTAGGCTTTATTCTTTTTAATCATCTGTATTTATTTCACCACTGGCAAGCTCTGAGAACAGTTACTGAAACCATGTATTGATACTTAATAAATTAATGAATTTAAACGGTCTAAATCCTAGCTTAAATTCCAACTCTCCATGGCCTTCATGTCTTGAGTATATAGATCAAGGTTTCCATTACTCATTTTTCTCATAACAAACATGGGAAATTTTGGTTTTTCCCTCATAAAATCGCAATGAGGCTTCACTAAGAGAATTGTATATGAGAAATCTCTGGCATAAAGTAGAATTTTTAAAATGTGAATTTTGTTGCAAGATCTTCACAGATGGTACTAGTATGTCTAGGAAAAGAAATCTGCTTGTTTTGATATCTTCAGCAGAGAGAATCAACAAACATTTGTAAATACCAGCTCCCTAATGGGCCCAAGAAGCACACATGGACAAAGGGTATCCACCCTAAACATGTACCAAAGCTTTAAGAGCAATAGATCGAACGGTTATGGGTTACACTTCCCAGAAGAAGTATTTAGAAGGTATAGGAGGAAGGAACCAGCAGACACACTTCTCTAATTTGAACTAACCAGACAGAGGAGATACTGCCAACAAGGCAGAGGACCTGGCCTGTCTTCATCCAACTTCCCCTGGAGGTAAAATTCTACACAGCCACAGTACATCAACAGAACCGGGGCCTGCCATTGTTTGCATAGTAGCGAGTTGTCGCTGTCAACTTTCCTGGATTAAGAGCTAGCTAGACTGCTAATGAAGTGCATTTGTGGGAGTGTTTGTAGAAATGACTGGGATGAGAGTCGGTAGAAATAGGAGGGCAGGGATCTGCCTTGGTGTCAGTGGGTACCTGTGCACTACGCAGGTGGCTGGGAGCTGAATGAAATATAAGATTCCTCTTCTTCTCATATTCTCTCTGTCTCTCTCTCCTCATGTTCTCTCTCCCTCCCACCCCTCTCTCTTCCTATCTGCCCCCCCCATACACTCTTCTTGTCTTTGGATATCAGCTTTCCAGGATGTCTAGCCTTTGGACTCTAGTACTTGAGGTCTCTGGGCTGTAAGACCTTTGGCCACAGACAGAACAGCACTACCAGCTCCTCTGGTTCAGAGGTCTTCAAACTGGCACAAAGCCAGGCTACCAGCACCAGCTGGTCTCTGGCTTTCCAGTGGACTATTAGGATTCATCTCTTCAATCACATGAGCCAAATTCCTTAATAAATCCTCACTCGTAGATCTATATTTCATGTCTCTGTCTATCTTGCTGCTTTCCCCAGTACAGTCAGTTTTAACTACAGCACTTACTCAGATCCCATCTGCTTTCATATGCTCTGTGTGTGTCCTCATGCATGCACATACACCTACATAGTACTGAGATTTTTTTTTTTTGAGAGAGTGCCAGAAGAAGCGATAGCTTTAATGAGTTGAAAATGATTACTGAGATTTTTATAACATAACATTGAACTGTGAAGGACAATAAAGGAAAACTTCACAAAGCTGACAGAAGTGTGTTTATTTATTTCTCATATCAATATGAAGGAACAGATTTAATGTAATGTTACATATAATATCATGAGATTCAGACAAAATGCCATGAGACTTACCTAAGGGGACACAGCTCTTAGGTGTCAAGCTTGAACTGCAGCTCTCTGAAATGCAGCTTGTGCATGCAGTCTGAAGGACATTACCTTAAGGCTGGTGGCAGGGTGGGGTATAGGGAGGGAAGCAGCATTAGGAGTCAGTGGGGCTTTGTCCCCACATCTAATTTACTACAGACAGGTTTGCTGTATTTTCCAAGCAGTTGCTAACTGGTTTCCATAACTTCACCGGAACATTGGAGCTCTAGCATAGCTTCCCCCCCTCCAAGAAAAAAAATGAGGCCTGTTTCCCCCAGGAAGCTCTGCTGTTCTTGCACGGCCAGTGCTCAGTCACCAATTTGGGCTGCCAGCTAGACTCCTGCAAAGCAAAGAAAGCAAAAAGGTTTCAAAAACGGGGGCATGGAGAAGGCTAAGCAGCCTGGGAAGAATCATGGGGAAGAAAGTGACTGTTGTCCTTCTCTCTGAAGCTCCTTTTTGTTGCCCAGTCTCACTGAAAGCAGTGGGATTTGAACCTCAGCCAAGAGACAAAGGGCTTTTTTTGGCTAAGAGGAGCAATTGTGATCACTATGGGCCAAAACCGGAGGGAAGCATTTTATGTGGTAACAGGGGCCTAGCATTGGTGATGGCAGGATGTAATTTAATTCTAGGATGCACCTGTTCTATTTTAGGCAGACCCCTGTGATGCAGAGACAACCCAGCCCCCACAAACTCCTAAACTATTAGAAGCATCACTCGTTCCAGGCATTCGTTTACTTTATCTTTCACTTCTTTGGGTGGACAATTTAGTAATTAAGAATATAGCCTTGAGCTAGATAAGGTATGCACACCTGCAGTCCGACCCAGCAGGAGGTTGGGAGAAGAGGACCCTGAACTGAAGGCACCGGGGGTTCTATAGCAATACCCTGTCTGAAACCAAAACCAAAACAAAGGTAGCCTTGAAATAGGAGACAGTTTCATCAATGCATTTTAAGGATCCACTAATTGTCTGGCACTTCTCAAAAGTCTTAGGGCAGCAGGGAGGAGCCAAAGCCCTCTCCTCAAGGTCACCAGTGGCTTGAGAGCTGAAGGAGTGTGTGTGTTGGGGGATGGAGGTGGACAGTAATCGTGACAACTAAATTACAGGGTGTGCTTGAGTGTAGAGTGCTGTGGGAAAAAGATGTGTAGCAGAGAAAGGGGTCTAGAGAATGATGGCCAGAAGACTTTTCGATACAGCACAGCATTAATGTATGCTTATCAAGGTAGGGCTCACTGAGAAAGCCTCGTATGAGCAGAGACGAAGGCAGATGTGAGGATGTACATATGGAGAGAAAGGAGAAATTGCTATGGGAGAATAGTTAGAGACAGGGATATAAGGAAGGAGCCATGCCTGCTTCATTCATGGTTAGTAGTGAAGCCCAGGAAGTAGACACAGAAAAAGAGAAAAGTGGGAAGCAAGGGAGAAGCAAACCTAGGGGCAGAACCTTCAGAACAACTATAGCCATGGATGGTTATTGCCCTTACTGGACTATGTGAATAGCCGCAGCAGGGCTTAGCAGAGAAGTGTCATGATATCTCTCATGTGTGGACAGATAAACTCAAGCTTCAACCCAACCACATGAGCAGATTTTAAAGGTGTGAGCATCAACTCAGGGGAGACAGGGAGATGACAGTCACAGCTACCCTGAGGAGACATAACTTGGACAAGCAATTCCTCAGGCCAATGGACAGTGGTAAGTAGTTGGACTCAGGACACATTTTAAAAGCAGAGCCAAATTTTCAGTGAACTAACTGGAGGACCCAGGAAAAAAAGTGACATCTATGGTGATTCTTAATAGACTGAACCAATAGGGACTATTAAAAAGCTTAAGAAAATATACTCTTGAGGTTGAAGTGGTAGCTTGGTCAAAAGGGTTTGCCTAGCAAGCATGAAGAGCTGAAGTTAGATCTCCCAGAACATACATAGGAACATAAATGGCTGTAGAGGTCATGTGTTTGTAAACTAGTGTTGGGGAACGGATGGACAGATCCCTAGGATTCATTGGCCAAAAGAAGGCCATATCTCCAATCTCTTCCTCCATCCTCATGCTGCCTCTCTCGATTTTATTAACATCACAATCATCCTCCCAAAAACCTGCTAACAAATTCAAGATTATATTTCCATAGATAGGTCTCTCTATCCATCAAAACTTAATCAATCAACAGTGTACTGTCCATATTTAATACCAGGTATTTTCTATTTCTAGCCAAAGATGCTGTTTTCTGGTTCTAGTTCTAGCAATCTTACCTCTAAACTATAGAGTCAGTCTAATTCCCATCCCAGTCTCTGGCTACTCCATCCCTGAGTCCATCTTTCATAACACTCACTGGTAAATCTCAGTCAGGTGCAAAGTTGAGCTCCCTTGCTGTTTCTCTACGGACATCAGTTTTTCACTGTTGGTGGGATACAGTCAGACACTTGTTTGTCATTTCAGTTCCTCCACAATTTGGATTCTATATACTATCTCTGGTTCTCACTACTCCCTTTTATAGGTTCAACATATATGATTAAGAAGATAAGCCACCCTTTATGGGACATTGTCCTCTTTGCCTCTGGTTTCTTCTACGTATGACATTCCCCCTAAATTTTCTTTCACAGCTTTTGGCAAGCTTTTCTCCTTGATGGAAACTCAACTGGACATTTCTCTCTCTTCTCTAAATACATACAGCGCTTGCAACTAGGCATTTATAATGGCTTGATTTTGACAGGTTCTAATTTTTCCCTGCTTGTTGTTCATTCTCAGTAATTTTGACAATTATTCTGCTCTCTAACAAATTGCCCCCATATTTTGGTATATTGACATAATAAAAGTTTCTTTCTTAAATGAAAATGTAGTATAGGCTTTCTCCCTTAGTAGAACTCCAAGTAGGGGTTCAGGGACCCCATGACTCTCCAACTTGTAGCAGAGTCTTCTGCTTCTCACCAGAGAAGGAAAAGTGATATAAAGACTTAAATATATATACGTTATACTCACTTTTCATTCTTAAAACCAGTCAACTGGTCTCTCTCTGTGCCAAAACAATAAGAAGTTGTAGTTCCCATCTGAACAGTTCCTTCCTGGAGCCTGCTCTAGAATGTTACAGAAAGAAAAGCAGAATGGTACATAGATAGAGCTGGAGATGAAAACATTTAAAAAATGATCACTCATTATAGTATGCTTTCTGTGCTGGGAATTACAAATAGATAATAGCTCATATTGATATAGGTATAATTTTCAACACAAAGTAAAACATATCTATAAATGCATACTATGAATATAATAGTTATTTGTTTGTTTGTTTGTTTGTTTGCATAGGGTCTATTTACCTCTGTATATCCACTGGGTAAACCAGAATAGCCTTGAACTTATAGTCTTCTTCCTTCTACCTCCCAAGCACTGTGATTACAGGCATCTCCTATACCAGCAATAATCCTTGCTATCTTTGATAATTTGCTTTTAGTTTGAGTATATTCTGCCTATATGTATGTCTGTGTATCATATGCATGCCTGGTGCCCATGGAAGCCAGAAAAGAGTGTTGGATCTCCTGGAATTCAAGTTATGGTTAGAAGCTTTTATGTGGGTGCTAAGAGCATAACCCAGGTCTTTCATAAGAGCAATAATCTACCCTTAACCAGTAAAGCATTTCTCCAAACTTGAAATTTGCTTTTGAGATGGGAAAACTCTGTTTTAAAACCATTAAGAAATAATAATAAGCTAAACTCCGTGAGCATTGATTGTCAAATGGACCAATAAGTTTCCGTGAAACATTATGCAAGTTGATAAAGTTATTGGTCAAGGCTTGAGTCTATCTAGGCCTGTCCAACTCTAAAGCTCATGTTCTGTTCCATCTGTTATTACTTCAGTGTTTTCTTCATCTTTCATGGGTATCTTACAGAATAATGGATGCTAACGTTTAAGAAGTACTTCTTGAAAGAGAACCCCAAGGAAGAGGGGGAGGAACTGTAGGAATCACAGGGGTCAAGAATGCCAGGAGAACATGGCACACCAAATCAACTAAGCAGGGCTCATAGGAGCTCACAGAGACTGAAGCAGCAACCATGGATCTGCTAGGACCCATGGATCATGCATGGATCTGTACTAGGTTCTCTATAAATATGCTATGGTTATTAGCATGTTGTTTTGTGGTCCCCTTAACAGTAAGGATGTCTCTAACTCTTTTGCCTGTTCTTGGAACCCTTTTTCTCCTGCCGAGTTGCCTCGCCCAGCCCCAATATAAGGGTTTGTGCCTGTTCTTACTACACCATGTTATTATTCTATGCTTGGTTGATATCCCTGGAAGGCCTGCTCTTTTCTGAAGGGAAATGGAGGAGAAGTGGATCTGGGGTAGAGAAGAGGTTGAGGATGGAACTGGGAAAAGTGGAGAAAGAGGAAACTGCCATTAGAATGTAGCATATGAGAGAAAAATAAAAAAACTGATGTTTCTTATTTTTTATTTCTTTATACATACATTATAATGTTAAACCCACATAGTATAATGGTTTATATCTATGTGTCTATGTACATATATAAGACTTTATACATATGAGTTTACATATATATATAGATAAAGGCATATTTTATACAATATATTAAGAATACATATGAATATATACATGTGAATACATATAAAATATAGCCTTTGATGTATATGTGTGGTACACATGTTATATGTATGATTTTATGTATATTTAAAGACTCATACACCCAAATATATATATATATGTAAATATATGTATATATATATAAATATGTATATATATATATATATATGTATATATATATATATATATATATATACACACACATATACATATATATGTATGTATATGTATATATATGATATGTCTAGATATATTTAATATGTTTATTTATTTATTTAAATTATATATTAATATTTTTTGTATTTTTAAAATTCACTTGACATCCTGATCTCTTCACCCCCTTCTGGTAATGCTCTCCTATAGTCCCTGTCCCTATTCCCCATCCACTTCTTCTCTGAAAGGGTAGAGGCCCCCTGAGTATCCCCTCACCCTGGCAAATCAAATCTCTGCAGGGTTGGGTCCTCTCCCAGTGAGACCAGGCAAGGCAACCCAGCTAGAAGAACATATCTCACAGACAGGCAACAGCTTTTGGGATAGCACTGGCTCCAGTTGTTCGGGACCCACATGAAGACCAACCTGAACATCTGCTACATATATTTAGGGGGACCTATGTCCAACCTGTGTATGCTCAGCCTGTGTTGATGGCTCAGTCTCTGAAAGCCTCAAGGGTCTAGGTTAGTTGACTCTGTTAGTCTTTGTGTGGAGTTCCTTTCCTCTTCGAAGCCCTCAATCCTTCCACCAACTCTTTCATAAGAGTCCCTGAATTCTACTAGCTCTTTGGCTGTGGGTGTCTACATTCATTTGAGTCAGCTGCTGAGTGTAGCCTCTCAAAAGACAGCCATGCTAGACTCCTGTCTTCAAGGACAGTAGAATATCATTAATAGTGTCAGGAGTTGGTATTTGCTCATGGGATGGGTCTTTAATTGGGCCTATTATTGCTTGACACTTTCTTCAGTCCTGCTTTATCCCCTGTCCCTGTATTTCTTGTAGACAGGAGAAATTTTGGGTGGAAGATTTTGTGCATGGGTTGGTGTCCTAATCACTCTACTGGGGTCCTGCCTGGCTATACATATTATGTGTATGTTTATATGTATATTTAAAGATCCATACTCCTAAATACATATATGTATATGTACATATATTATACATACATAAAACATGTGTAAATATATTTAATATAGTATGTTTATAAATTATATATTAATGTATTTTAAAATGTATTTAACCATAGTAGTTTATTATTAAACACAAACACACATACACACACAGAGTACTATTATATTCTTTTTATAGTTAAGTGAGCTGAGGGAGAAAGGTTCAAAATATCTTGTTTAAGGCCTTACAGGGAGCAATGCCCTGAGCATGTGAGCTAAAGCAGCCAGAGCTTGAAGCATGGCTTGCCACCTGTGCTAAGTCTCCAGGTTGGGTGTACTGTTTGTCTGTGCTGGCATGAAACAGGGAGCTCACTGAGGCCGGGACTCTGCTGTACTCACCTTGGTATTCCCTGCACGTAACATCAATTGATAAACTCTGATAAACATTTATCACATTGAAGTGATGAGTTCAGAGGAAAAAGATTATTAGCAAGAAAAGGCATGCAGTTTAGAGGCTGAGAGGTGAGAGAAGGAATGACAAGTCCTGCTGGAGAAAGGCAGCATTTCAAGAAGCCAATTAAAGTCTGAATGTTTGGTGAACTTTCACTGTTTGTGTTTCTGGGAAACTTCTGTGGTTCTGGCTATGCTCCAGTGCAGGAGAGTCACATGTGGCAAAGGGACAATTCTACTTCACCTAGTCCATTGAGAATGACTTTCTAACCCTCTTCTGGTGTGCTTCTCAGACAAACGTTGCTCAAAACCCCCAGAAACAGGCAAAACTTTTTGTATTTGCATCAGCATCTTGGCGAAGACATTAGAAGCAGAAGGAAAACCCAAGTCTATCCAAGCTCATTTGTGATTGGGACATCACCAAAAATGGAGCCTAGTTGAGGAAAGCCTTAGGATTTCCTGATGAGGTGACACTGATTCACAATAATTAATTAATATTTATGACAGATTGTAGATGACAGAAACGCAGGCATGATGGCTACATAGGTTAATAGATTCAATTGGAGGCAGTTAAATCGTACTCATTTTGTTCCAAGTAAAAAGAAGTGGGTTTTATGCAGTATTGGCTTTTGTTTGCATTGCAATCTTATTTATTAATGAACGTATATCTCTGTGAAGATGGCTTATTGCATTTATGCTTTATTCTTCTGTTTTAAACAAATAGAAAAAGAGAAACATACATAGATGTATATTGTGTGTATATGTTTATGTATGCATGGGTTCAACCAGGAATAAAGAGGGAGAAATGACCTCTATAGGAGGAACAAAACAGACAGGAATGAGCAAGGGAGCTGTGGCAAAAGTATGGTTCTGGGGCTGAAGTCCCTCCATTAGGTTTGACATTTTAGGCCTCCCATAGTGTGACTATCATAAAGGTTACATCATCCACGATGGAGAGCCAGGACCAGATACTGCTCAGAAGCAGTAGATAGCTACAGTGCATTTTCTCAGTCATGAAGAATGAATTTCTGTTGCATTCCTTATCTGCCTTCATGGACTTTACCAGCCTCAAATTGGAGAGACCTTAAAACACAGAGATAGCAGGCTTGAAGCCACACATGGAACCAAACAATAGAAAACTTGAAGACTGAATCTATAACATTATTGATGCATGAGAAAAGGGATCCAGGATGGTGAGAAAGAGTAGGAGTCCAATTCTTAGGCCTGAAGTAAGAGGATGCCAAACATCAAATCAATAAGTATAGCAGAATTAGTATACAAGAAGACTTTCTTAACTCGTTACCTCAAAACCTAGTTCTATCCCTATTTTTTAGCCTACTCCTAATGAGATAAAAATCGGGAATCAGATGTTCTAGATATGACTGCATTGTAGGCATAGTGAAATAAAAGAACAGGCTAATTGCACAAGAAGCAGTTATATTCTAAGGTACTTTGTGTTCTCCAAGGTGTAGAAGTGTTCTCCTGTTACCATTCAGGACCAGGGCTACAAAAGAAACTCTTGGATCAGAAGATACTGGATCAAGAAGACCCAGCACATCATAGAGGAAGATAGAAACTAAAAATGCTCAAAGGGAAGGCCCACATTCCTTTGTTCTCTTGACCCTTAGAAGGGTATCAGGAAGATCAAGTAGGAGACTAGGGGATTTTGGAACTCCATCAAAGAAAGATAAACTTGGAGCAACAAAAGATAGCTATTAGACAATTAGAGAGTCAGTTCAGTAAGGAAATAGCCCTTCAAAAAGTTCTGATTCAAGGTTGGCATGACAATAGATTTTAAGTGTTTCATTTTCTTCATTATAAATATCCACAAATAATCAGCTGTTTTGTAAAGAATATTTCCAGTGCAATAAGCAAATCGACACATTTTATCTTTAAAGGAACAAAGAAATAGAGAACATACAGGAAGGAAAAAGAACTTTAAGAGGAGCTGGCAAGATGACTGCTAACTAGATGGCATAGGTAAAGGTATTTACTGAGTCCTCACATCTGGCACCTCAAGACTGCACAGAAAGGTAGGAGGAAAGAACAAAGACTTCAAAGTTGTTCTGTGACTGCCATATGAATTCTGTGAAATAGGAACCCCACACAAACACCAGACTCTTACAAAATAACAATAGCAATAAGAATATGTTCTCAGAAAGATTAAAGTTACTACATTCAGGAAGAAGGATGAATTCTATTTCAAGGGAACATAAAAAAACAAACAAGGAAGAAATTGGCAAAATTAAAATTATAAGAGTAGAAGAATAAATGTTTAAAAATTCAACATATTTGGACAATAACACTAAAGAAACTGAAACAAAAGTTCAAAGAGCTAAAAGTAGGAAATTGAAAAGAAAACAGAGGATCTGTGCAGGAGAAGAGACAGATAAACATTAAGGAATTCTATCCTCCTCAGTCTCCAGCTAGCATTAAAGCTTCTGGGCCATGACTCTGATGGCCTGGTTTCAGCAGGAAGTAGTTACAGAAGAGAATACATAGCCCCTTGTCCCCCAACAGGTTGAAATGTTAGAACAAAAGGAAACTCCCTGACACAGGGGACAAAATGGCAACCTATACTGACATTGGCAAACCAGGAAAGTGGGCCCAGATCTATCGACAGGTATATAAATTTACTAAAATCGTCCAACAATAAGATAGGGCAGTCAATCTGCTTTATGCAAAACAAAGAGGTATTGTAGGGCCTTAAGAGAAAGTTGTTGTTTCTATATAAACCACTCAGGAATCATTAGAGACAATCTGACTGTACTCAAAATCATTGCAAAAGGAGACCTGAGATGAAATAAAGGACTAGTCTCCATTCTAAGTTCCAGGCTCCTCATACCTAATAACTCTGATGTCACCCATCACAAGGCCTTTGTTCCTTCTGCTAACTACTGATGGATCTTGCATCATTGCTACTTTAACTAAATGATAATTTTTGTCTGGGTACCATAAGCTAATGATTATTAGATCACAATATAAACAGGTATCCATTACAGAGTCAAGTATTTGACTCAGGATACAACTCAAGGTGGGGATCGGGTAGTAAGAGACCAAAGCAGGAATAGAACAATACACCAGTTAATGGGAAACCAAAACAGGGAAAATATACCTTACAGGTTAAGAGCTCTGTTTGCAGAAGTTCCTGTTCGTCCTGTGTTTGTTTGACCCATCTGCACCAGATGTGCTTGATCATATGTGGGTGGGAGATACGTGGGCAGGAACTATGTCAGTTTGTACACTTGCCCCTGATTGGATGTAAGTGGAACATATGTAGGCAGAAAATATGTCAGGATCTATGCTTGCCCCTGATTAGATTTGATTGGAAATACAATGGACATGTGGGGTTGCCATTTAAAGTTTCTGTAAGGAGTGACCATTTCCTGGGAACCTGGGTGTGACCTGGCCAGAGTCCTTCCACCTGGCCAGTATTTAACTGAAGATTCCTTCACATTTGAGATATATATATATATATATATATATATATATATATATATATATGTTAAGAATTCTAGAAATAAAGAGAACACAGCAAAAGAAAAATAAGTATTTTTTTAAGTTCCCAGAATAAGAGTCTAGGGACTGAAAGACCCCATAGGGGATGTATCACATTTGACCTAAGAAATTAACACAGACTGTAATCATGGCATATCAGGGTAAAACTTTAGAACACAAAAAGGGAAAAAGGAAAAAAAATATAAGTATTTATTCATCAGAGCTGTATGAACTTAATGTGACACTTGATTCTAGGAAAGCTTGCAGAGAACTGTTTAGAAGTCAATGCTTAGTCAAATCGAATGAGAAAGAACAAAGAGTTTCCAAACCGACACCTTTAAAAGTTACTGTCCAGTGAATTTTCATTCTAAGAGATGTATAGTATTTTTTTCTCAAACAAGGCAATAAATCTGAAAGAGAAGGCAGAAGAGCTGCCCAAAGCTATGACATTTGGTAGATGCAAAGGTGCTGCTGCTGCTGGTGAATATGCATTCAAACAACTGCTCTCAAATGCCCACAGAGAAAATGGTCCAGGCACCTCCCACTATGCTCCACGTCATCAAAGTTCATCATCTCCCAAAAACACTAAGACAGGTACTAAATCTTTAACTCATAGGCCTTAGAGGGATATATAAGATTCAATCTACAATACAAAAAAAGTGCAATCCTTACTTAAACAAAAGGTGAGGTATCACTATTTTGATAGTGTAAGAAAATTAGCCTGATTTTGGAGCAAGAAGAAAAGAGATAATATGAAAAAAAGGTTATATATATTATTCATGTTGCCTAGAAACACAGAAGTACCTTCCAATAATAAAACAGAGCTAGGGGCAATCAATGGCTCTTGTAAAAAGTAGAATCAGTTTTCTGCAGGACAAAAACCGTGATAGATTGTTCAACTCCAAGTGGTTAACACATGTACACACGAGCAACACTACCTGGACTAAGAAAAATGTGATTTATTTAAATTTTAATAACACATTCTGCACATTAGGTTTAGACTCAATTGATAGACACAGATAGTAAGAAAATAACAAATATGACATTCTATATTAGGAAATTTTGCAGATAAATTGGTCCTCTAAAGTTGATCTATTAATAATCAAGATATTAGGATTCATCTAGATTTCTTTCTCCCCTTCTAGAGAACATGGTTAATCCTATGTCCCAAGATGCTATCTTTATAATACCAAATATCATATCAAAGATTTGTTAGCAGACAGAAACGGGGCAAAGGTTTTTATTTTAATTTTTTTCTTTTTTAAATCACTTATTATTTTTGATGTATATTTTTGTGCATGGGTTTCTTTTTATTGGATATTTTCTATATTTACATTTCAAATCTCATTTCCTTTCCCAGTCCTACACCCCCAGGAAACCCCTATCCAATTCCCCTCCCCTTGCTTCTATGAGGGTGTTCCCTGCCACCCACCCACTCCTGCCTCTCTGCTCTGGCATTCCCCTGCACTGGGGAATCGAGCCTTCACAGGACTAAGGGCCTCTTCTCCTATTGATACTCAACAAGGCCATCCTCTGCTACATATGCAGCTGGAGCCATTGGTCCCTCCATGTGTACTCTTTGGTTGGTGGTTTAGTCCCTGGGAGCTCTGGAGGTTTGTGGTTGGTTGATATTGTTGTTCTTCCTATGAGGTTGAAAACTCCTTCAGCTCCTTCAGTACTTTCTCTAACTCCTCCATTGGGGACCCTGTGCTCAGTCCAATGGTTGGCTGCAAGCATCTGCCTCTGTATTTGTCAGGCTCTGGCAGAGCCTTTCAGGAGAGAGCTATATCAGGCTCCTGTCAGCTTGTACTTCTTGGCATCCACAATAGTGTCTGGGTTTGGTGACTGTATATGGTATAGATCCCCAGGTAGGCAGTCTCTGGATGGCCTTTTCTTCAGTTTCTAATCCACACTTTGTCTCCATATTTCCTCCCATGAGTATTTTGTTCCCCCTTCTAGGAAGGACTGAAGCATCCACACTTTGGTCTTCCTTCTTCTTGGGCTTCAAACGGTATGTGAATTGTATCTTGGGTACTCCAAGCTTTTGGGCTAATAACCACTTATCAGTGAGTGCATACAATATGTGTTCTTTTGTGACTGGGTTACCTCACTCAGGATGATATTTTCTAGTTCCATCCATTTGCCTAAGAATTTCATGAATTCATTGTTTTTAATAGTTGAGTAATACTTTATTGTGTAAATGTACCACATTTTCTGTATCCATTCCTTTGTTGAAGGACATCTGGGTTCTTTCCAGCTTCTGGCTATTACAAATAAGGCTGCTACTGCATGAGTTTCTTTGTACTATATGTACACAGGTGCCCACTGAGTCAAGAATTCACTGCACAGATCCTATAGAATGGGAAAGACGAGTAGCTGTGAGACACCCAATAGAGTTTCTGAACCTGGCTCCTCCCCAAGAGCAGTACACAGTCTGGACCACTGAGCCATCTCTCTAGTCCTTTGTCCTTATTTTTAAGATATTTTTCTAAGTAATTAGACATAGTACTACTGCTACTTAATTTTAATGGCCAAATCTTCAGGCTGAGAGCAAACTTGTTACATAGACACCTAGACCATCTATCTATTGATGTCCATAAAATCCAACTCCAATCTTCAGATATAAGTCTAGTTCTCTTCCATACTCAAAGAAGCTTCACTTTGCCACAAAAACCATTACAGAAAACCAAACTGGTCATAATGCAGAGATCAACTGCTCATGGAGATCTAGCCCCAATTGATACATGTATTAACACAATTCCTATATGTAAGGCTCAGGGAACATTTGGGAAGAGGGAGCAGAAAGATTGTAGGAGCCAGAAGATCAGATAGACACTCTCCTGTGAAACAGTGACTCCTAGAAATTGCAGGGAACAATATAGCTGCATAATCAAGAGTGGGAAACATGACAACACCAAGGAACAAGCTTATGTGGAAAGGAGAAGTCTCAAAAGGCCCCACACTAAGACAAGAATGAAGCAGTCTGCTAAGAGAGGCAGAATTCATCTTCCCCAGAGAAGAGTCCCTTACTTGGGCATCCAAATATCCGATCAACCCAAGAATTATATACATACAAGCAATACTATATTTTAACTAAAATCTATACCATGCAACTTATCAGCTCTAAGGGAGAAGACCTAGATTATAGTCAGCAGTTGTATGATACGGACGCCCAGTTTACAATGACATCCTTATCACTGATAACAGGGGAAGGAATCAAGATAAATAGAAGGCATAGGAAAAAGGTTCAAGGGTAATGGCTTATCTGTTCTGTAAGAAACATGAACTGAAATAAAAGAACCTCATATATGTTTAAACATCTTACATCTGATAAAAAAGAAGACAGGCATATGTATGTAGTTCATCATCTCCTTTATAAAAGAAAGGATCTTGTATTGTTATCAGGATGATTCTGAGGACTATGAACCATTTTTAAAAAAGGCTTAGAAACATTGTACCCTCAGAGTCTTCAGACTCTGCCTTTGTAAACAATGGTAGTCACATGTAAAAATAGGACTGTATTCTGAAAAGGAGTTGTAAGGCCATTTCATAATTGCACAGACATCACAGAAGACACTTGAACAGATCTAAATGCTGTGGTCCAGATATATCATCATTATATATAGTCCATTATTGACTGTAATGTTATAGAATTTCTGTTGTATGTTAAAAATTATAAGACTTGGCAAAGCTAGATGGGTCACATAGAGATACTTGTTGTAGCATTTATTTGTATTTCCTCTACATTTTAAATATTTCACACAATTAATAACTGGGTTGCTTTCCTTTTTCTTTTCTTTTTTCTTTTAATATTTTTATTCCAGGTAACCAAGAGTAGCTCAACCATATTATATGGACCAAACTGACCTTGAGCTCACAGAAATAAATACTCTTGCTTCAGTTTCCTGAGATCTAGGATAGCAAGCAAATACTACCCAGGGCCGGCATGTAGTTTGTTTTGTACAGTGTTTCTTTAATTAACACAAAAATATTATCTAAACCCATATATATTCACAAGCTACTTAAAAGAAATAGCTTCAATCCCCATTGTTTTCTGACAATGCAGTTATGAATCTTTATAATAAACTTGCAGAACCATCAAAAATAAGCTTTTTTTAAAAAAAGTGAAAATATCAATTCACGTGAAAATCAATAATATAAATATTACCTCAAAAGGATTGTTTTTCAAAACCCCGAGAAATATTTTCTAATCCAGTAGTATGTCGTGAAATGATAGGTTTGCTTGTTTTGTCATCCAAGAGGTTCATGCGCAAAATAAAGGCAAGAACACATTTTATTCAATGATTTCTTCTATCTTCAATAGACTCTTCTTAGAAGAACACTTCTCCTGATACCAAAGAGACTGACAGGTGGGCTAAAGCTCAGACAGCCCTCCAAAGGAATGCAGAGATAGTGCATGGCAGGCTTCATTCTCTCTAGCACGAATCTGTCCCTTTCCTTGTCTTCAGAATATAGGGAATGTATCATGGCTAGTCCTCAGTTCAATTACTGGTAACTTATTGCCACGGTTTTGTTATCAAAAAATAAGCAGAAGTCATCCCTCTATCTGTGGATTCAAATAGACCCTGACTTCTAGTTTGGAGGTTTTTCCTCTCCTCTCCTCTCCTCTCCTCTCCTCTCCTCTCCTCTCCTCTCCTCTCCTCTA
>NW_021620516.1:1064281-1077174 GCF_004785775.1 Grammomys surdaster
CCCCTCCCCTCCCATCCCCTCCCCTCCTTTCTCTTCTCTTCTTTTCTTTCCTTTTTAATAGTAACATTAGTCTAGCTGCTTTCCTGGCTGCAGTGTCCTGTAGGTCCCCAGGGAAGGCCTACTAGAGTTGGGGACTGAGATATAGCAATGAGAGGAGGACAGAAGTTGGGAGAGGAAGATGGGGGTAAAGAGAGAGAGGGAGGTGCTGCAGGTGGTTTTCTATAGAACTAGGGATAAGTCTAAGGGAGTAGATTCTGAGGAGCTGGGAGAGAGGTGAAGACTGGCAGTTAGCCTGCTTCCCTGGCCAAGTTGTCAAAAGCTAAAATTTTACTGACTTAAGAAAAAGTGTGTTACTAACAACTAACATTAGGTGAACTATGTAATGATGATTGATTAGAAAGCTTTATCCTAAACAATTCATTATAAAATATGTTTTACATATTTTCCTGGTTGTTTTTTGAGCCTGTGAATCCTGGAAGGTTTCATAAGTTTCTGATTACTTGTACACAGGCTACTGTGTTCTTCTATTGAGGTGCACTGCAATTAAATGAAGAAAACTCAAAAAGCTCTCTTCATATGCACAAGAGGCCATAGGAACATTCTTTGACTTCCTCTTTGGCAAGGATCTGTTTATTGAGTAACTCACGGAGTCCACCAGCTCCAAAGATCTCTGCTTAGTCAACATTTCTACCATGACTGTTCTTACACTCACACCACTATATTTAGACCAAATGAGACACTGCTTATCTAAGGTTTCTATGGTAGTCTATGTTTGCTTGTTTTTAAAAGGAGGGGTATTATTATTATTATTACCACTACTACTACTATTATTATTTGTGTGTGTGTGTGTGTCTGTGTGCACGTACACATGCGTTGTGAGGTATGTAGATTTGAGTGTGACTATGGAGGCCAGAGGCATTTTATTTTTCTCCAGTTCAACTTATCAGAAATTGTGAATCACCTGATGTGGGTGCTGGAAACTGAACTTGCTCTGGAAGAGCATTATGTACTCTTAGCAGCTGAGCCATCCCTCAGGCCCCAACTCCATTGCATTTGAAAATTCCTCCCCATTCTCTCTGCATTTCATCACCATTCCCATCCTATACGGTTGTTTATTTGTTCTTGTTTCTCTGCCTCAAGAGTGTTATCTCCCAGAAGGAAGGTGCATGGCTTTTAATTAGCTAATTTTGCAAATATATAGCTCAGCTCATCCTATAAAGTAAGACCCTACAACAGTATTTTAAGAAATGATAAATGACAGCCAGTATTTGTCCCATGGCATTGCACTAAACACTGACATTGCTATCTAGCCAGAGTAGAGTGAGCATCATTATGTTCCGAAGGCTTCCCTTAATGTATCTGTTCTAGTTAGTTTCTCTGTTGCCGTGATAAACACCAACAAAAACCAACTTGGGAGAGGAAAGGGTTTCTTTACAGGTTCCAGCCCATCATCTCTGGAACCCAGAGCAGTGTAGCAGGAATGGCCTCTATATAAATGCCTAGGGGAGGTGGGGGGAGGGGCACAGCTGCAAAAAGCATCTCTTGCAGGAGGACCTAACTGAAGACTGCCTGAGAGACCAAGGATTGCTGGTGCAGGCAATGCCAGCCAATCAGGAACTGCTGCTTAGAAGAGATGCTTTCTTTGGACCAATGGGGCACGAGCATAGGGTATTAAAGAGCTTGCACACCTCCAATCCCCAAGGGCAGTATGGCTCAGGCAGTGAGCAGTCCCAGGCACAGGCAACAGAGCAGGAACCTGGAGACAGGAATTGAAGGTTACTGTCTTGTTCCTAAATCCATGGTCACATGTTCGGCTATCTTTCTTACACACCTCAGTCAGGCCAACCTGCTCAAGGATACCACTACCCTCAATGAGGTGAGCTGCCTTTCTACACCCATCCCCATTTCTTTGGTTTTTTGCTTTAAAAAACAAAACAAAAACAAACAAACAAACAAACAAAAAACAGAGAATAGATTCTTCTCTCATATAACACATCGTAACCATAGTTTCCTCTCCCTCCACTCCTTCCAGATTCTCTCCCACACCTGCCCTCTCCCCCAGATGTACTCCCCCTCTACATCCCCTCAGCAAAGAGCAGGCCTCCAAGAGACAACAACCAAATACGACAAAACAGAATATACAGTAAGACAAGGCAAAAGGTCTCACACCGAGTCTCACAGGCAGTCCAACAGGGAGAAAAGAATCTTAACAGCCAGCAGACAAGTCAAAGACATGTATGCTCTCACAATTGGAAATCCTACAAAACCACCAAACTAATAGCCACAACATATGCAAGACAGCCTGGTGCAGACCCCTGCAGGCCCTATGGATGCCACTTCAGTCTCTGTGGGTCCATACGGACTCTGCTTAGTTGATTTAGTGAGCTCTCCTGCGGTTCTCTGTACACTCTGAGTCCAATAATCTTTCCATCCTCTTTCACGGGATTCCCTGAGCTTCTAAGAGAGAAACACAATGGAGCATTTTAATTTAGACTCTCTCTCAGCATAACGTCTGGCTGTGGGTCTCTGAATGAGCTCGACTCACTTGCATCAACTAAAATCAAGATGTCCTCACAGATATGCTCAAAGGAAAGTCTGAAGAAGTGAATTCTACTTAATTTCCCTCTTCCTGTGTGTTAGTTTGACATCTAATTTTCAAAATTATAAAATGCTGCAAAAAAAATCCAACAGAATGTAACCCTTGTGTGTTTATTTGACAGTAAGTACATTTGGAATTTCCCTCCTTGGTGACATCAGAATCCAGAGGTTTCAATTCCTAGGAAATTATTCCTACGACCAACAGAAATCACAAGACACAGCAGTTAATACTGGACAAAGAGGGTGGGAATGACTAATGAGTTTCCAGAAATCTTAAAAGACCAACAGAAGTGACACCCAGAACAAAATTTCTTTCCACTATGCAGAAGCTTCTCCCACTCCCTGCTTGTCCAGTAAATTCACATTAGACACAGCTTTTAAGGTTTGAAGAGCTCAGTTCTTGAAAATACATGAGATTTTCTGAAGATTACAGATCAGAGCCTGAAGCATCTTAGGATGCCTGACTCTTTAACCTTTTCCAGTCACACTTCTTAAAATGAAACTATTAATAAATGGGGTTCTGTCTATATTTTATACATAACCTGATATAATATCCACACATTCAAAACTATATAGTGATCAGTCGCCTTGGAGACTTAAAAAGTCACAAGACAAGTGTTAATAAGTGTTGAAGATCAAATGATATCCTCCTTCACCCTCTGAATTTCTTCACAACCTAGAACATCAGAATGGGAATTTATTTGTAAACAGGGTCTGTCACATCTGTGGAAGAGGCAAGATCATATAGAAACAGGAATTTGGGACAGAACCAGGATGGTACAAGCTCAAACCCCCCACCCAGAGCCAGCAGGAGCTAGGAGAAGGGAAGAAGTGCAGCTACCTATGCCCTTTTACAGGAAAGATGTCCCAGATGATACTTGAATTTGGGCTTCTAGCCTCTACATCTGTGAAATGCTAATCTTCTGTTCCGTCTTCTATTTTAAAGAATCTATCTGTCACATTTTGTTAAGAGACTCCCAAAAGACTCATATACCATTGAGTTTTAAAACACCAAAAATGATCATCGTATCATTTGATGAAAATGTTAGAAATGTTAATTGAAAACCACAATGATAAATAACTTTAACATTTCGTGAGATGGGGACACAGCTCAGTGAGTAAAGTGTTTGCCTTAAAAACACAAGAACCAAGTTTAATCTCTAGAACTCATGTTAGAAAAAAAATAAACAAAGATGGATGCCATTTGTAAGCCCCTTTTGGCCCCACCATACCTGTCCCAGGACCTTGACCAAGTAGGCACATGCATAGCCACCTGTGTACTAAGGTACCTAAGCTCTGCCTTCAAAATGGCATGGAAATCTGGCTCAATCAGCTGCATATGGAACCACTAGTGATAAGAGATTTCAGCCCTACCTTGCTCATGCTATAATTTAGCAATTCCACCCATAAATGTATGTATACAACCAGTACATCATACCTAGATATATAACCAAGGGAAATAAATACAAGTACATAATAGTACTTTTATTTGTAATATTCAGACACATAAATAGCCCTAGAAGCCTTTCATTAGTAGAATGAGTTCATAATTTGAAGTGTGAGTAAATGAATACTACAGAATGGAATATAAAGGCATGATCCATTACTATATGCAACAACATGGATGTCTCCTCAGACATTACAGCATGTGAAAAGGAAAGCCAGAAATGCAATACAAATCAGCATTTAATTCCATTATTCTTGAAAATTGAGTTCCAGGACAGATAAGTAAAATCACTGAAAACTTGGAGACAAGTACAGAAAACCACACTGGTCAAAATGAAGAGAACAAGATAGGAAGAGCAAGAATATCTGATGCGAGATTATATATCCTAGAAATGACAAAGAAACCACATCCATGATACCTCGACATCATGGCTTCCTGAACACCACCTGGAGAAGGACAACATCAATAGACATGCAACCATGAAAGAGGGAACATCACAGGGCCCCACATCGAGATAAAGAGCCACAGGCAACTAAAGACTGCTGAGAGAAGAGAAGCAGTCATCTTCCGGGAAGATCACCTAATTAGTTACCAATTCCAAGTGGTCAGTCCTAAAGCTATAAATACGTAAGTTACACTAAACATATGAGTAGGTTATATTTACATATTTAGGTGTGTGTGTGTGTGTGTGTGTGTGTGTGTGTGTGTAACAATAACAAAGAAAAAGAGGCTATGGTTTTGAAGAAAAATTACATGGAAGAGATTAGAAAGAAGAAATGGAAACTGAACTGATATAATTCAATTTTAATAGTTTTAAGAATCTGTGAACCATGAGGTAACACTATGATAGTGTTGAGCTGACTCACATTACTAATATCATTTTTGTCAGTGAGATACTAACTTAATTAAGAAGTCAATGAAAGATAAAATGCAGACAATTGTAGATAGACAGCTGCTGGTGTAAGTAAGTATGGAAGTAACATCTGAATTGGAAAATTTTGTCTTCATCTGGGAAAATGGGCATAAAAAAAGGAGTGAAAATTTTTATTGAGTTCAAAATGCATTTGTTTTTTATATTAATATTATCTCTCTAAGAAAAGTAAAATTATGAAAAGCCAACAATGCACACAATTTGAAGGACTCTGGAAGTAACCAGACCTTTTTGTAAAGGTCCTTTAGGGTAAATGGCTCATTGCTTCATTTTATGAGAAAGAGAGGTGGATTCTGGGTGATTCCGGGCTTTTCTGTTCAGAGAGTTAGATAATGAAGTCATTGAACTATTTACACATATGCTTGAAGGTTACAGAATACTGGAATGATGCCCTGAAGACTTAAAGAGTAACGAAAGTCATTTTAGCAATTACCATCTGGCAAACCCAACACTTCCATTATTATTTAAACAACACTTTGGGAAACAAAAAGAGTCATGAGCTTGAAAAGAAAGGAGTATCAATCAAAACCTTCAGGAGCAGCCAAGGAAGCAGCACTAGGGGGCAGAACCATGGATTTTTGTTGTAGTTCTGGAGTAGATGTCTTCCTCTCCATCCTAGCTGGTTTTCTTTCCATAATTTCTTTGCTTTTTGGTCTCTTTTGGTGCCACAACATCTCCCATGTTCCCTCTCAACATTGACATGTATCTGAGTATAGTCTCTCTAGACAGTTGCAAATAATTGTGCGACTCTAAGTATGATCCATAAGCTAGTGCCTCCCAAATCAACTTCAGACATGACTTCTTTTTTTAAATTAATTTTTTATTGAATATTTTATTTACATTTCAGATGCTATCCCCTTTCTCCATTTCTCCCCACCCAAAAACTCCTATCCCATCCCCCCTCCTCCTGTGTCTATGAGGATGTGTCCCTACCCACCCACTCTCACCTCCCCACCCTTGAATTTCCCCACACTAGAGCATCCAGCCTTCACAGAACCAAGGACCTTCTCTCCCATCTATGCCCAACTAGGCCATCTTCCCTTACATATACAACTGGAGTCATGGGTCCCTCCCTATATGTTTCCAGACTGGTGGTTTAGACTCTGGGAGCTCTGGTTGGTTGGTATTGTTGCTCTCCCCATGGGGCCACAAACATCTTCATCTCCTTCAGTCTTCTCTCTAACTCCTTCATTGGAAACCCCATGATCAGTTTGATGGTTGACTGTGAGCATCTGCCTCTGTATATGTCAGGCTCTGGTAGACCTGAAGGAGACAGCTATATCAGGCTCCTGTCAGCATCCACTTCCTGGCATTCACATCATCGTCTGGTCTGCCTTTGGTGACTGCACATGGGATGGATATCCAGGTGGAACAATCTCTGGACAGCCACTCCTTCAGTTTCTGACCCACACTTTGTCTCCATATTTGCTTGCTCTAAGAACAAGAATTGACAAATGGGATGTCATAAAATTGCAAAGCTTCTGAAAAGCTAAGGACACTGTCAATAGGACAAAACAGCAACCAACAGATTGGGAAAAGATCCTTACCAATCCTACATCTGATGGAGGGCTAATATCCAATGTATACAAAGAACTCAAGAAATTAGACTCCAGACAACCAAATAACCATATTAAAAATGGGGTACAGAGTTAAACAAAGAATTCGCAGCTGAGGAATCTCTAATGGCCGAGAAGCACCTAAAGAAATGTTCAACATCCTTAGTCATCAGGGAAATGCAAATCAAAACAACCCTGAGATTCCACTTCACACTAGTCAGAATGGCTAAGGTCAAAAACTCAGGTGATAGCAGATTCTGGCCAGGATGTGGAGAAAGAGGAACACTCCTCCATTGTTGATGGGATTGCAAGCTGATATAACCCCTCTGGAAATCAGTCTGGCGGTTCCTCAGAAAATTGGACATAGCATTACCTGAGGACCCAGCTATACCACTCCTGGGCATATACCCAAAAGATACTTCAACATATAACAAGGACACATGCTCCACTATGTTCATAGCAGCCTTATTTATAATAGCCAGAAGCTGGAAAGAACCCAGATGTCCTTCAACGAAGGAATGGACACAGAAAATGTGGTACATTTACACAATAAAATGTTACACAGCTAATAAAAATAATGAATTCATGAAATTCTTAGGTGAATGGATGGAGCTAGAAAATATCATCTTGAGTGAGGTGACCCAATCCCAAAAGAACACACACGGTATGCCTTCACTGATAAGTGAATATTAGCCCAAAAGCTCAAAACACCCAAGATACAATACAGACCACATGAAGCTCATGAAGAAGGAAGACTGAAGTGTGGATGCTTTGGTCTTTTTTAGAAGGAGTAACAGACCTGACTTCTTACCTAATCCTCAGACTCATAATGTATCTATTTGATGTCTCCATTTGGTATTTAAAAACCATCTCCAGTTTAAGGTTTTGATTTTTCCATTCATATTCTACTCTTCTGGCTTCCTTTTAGAAAGATTTTATCACAGTTTTTAAAACTAAAGTCCCCAAAATAGAGAATGATCACAAATTGGAAAGCTATGTTCCATTTCTGAGTTAATTCAAGGCATATGTCATCGTGGTCTGTGTTACATGCATATACATGCCTACTGTCTGTTTCTCTACATGACAAGGACAGATTCATGAGCACAGGTGATCTATTGTGTTATTATGGTGCCATCATTATCTAAGGCAATGCCTGGAATGTTTTACACATCAGGAACATGGTATTAATAAACAAATTATATCCAGAACCACAAATATATATGCATAAATATTTATACATGCAATACATAAATATGCATTTCTGATTCAAATGATAATATAGAATTAGCCATAGTATATCATATGCTCATTATGTTCCTGCTAAGTTTCTACAGATGCGGGAAAGTTGAGTAGTTAAGAGGAGAGAAGCAAAGTGAGATAAGGTAGTACTACAGTCTATGCAGCATACAGTGAAGCTTCATTGCTGATAGGTTCTGTATTTTTGAATTTACCTCATGTTAAAATGTATTTCTTGTCTCAGAACTAGTATTTGTAAAGTTTTTGAAGCCATTTAGCCAGTATTTGAGTCACCATCCCTCACATTGACAGCTCACCTATAAGTATTATGACCTCCTTTTTTTACTGCTTATAAGGTAAATAAGGTAAGCCTTTCCTGTAGTGTTAGTGCCACATGGTGCACACTTTGGTGCTTTTGGCTGGGTATTTTTCTGTGTGAAATGATCCTCAAAAGCAATGCTGAAATTCTATTTAGTTTTTTTTCTTTTCATATGTTGTCCCCTTACCCCATTCCCCACCCACCCAGGAACCCCCTATGAACTCACCCCTCCTCCTTCTTATCTGCGGATGTAACCCCTGCCTACACCCCCCCACTCCCACCTCCCCACCCTCAAAATTCCCACCCCCTGGGGCATCCAGCCTTCATGTGGTCAAGGTTCTCTTCTTCCATCTATGCCCAGCAGGGCCCTCCACTCTTACTTATTCAGCTGAAGCCCTGGATCCCTCCCTAAGTGCTCCCAGGCTGGTGGTTTAGACCCTGGGAGCTGTGGTTGGTTGGTATTGTTGCTCTCCTCATGGGGCCACAAACACTTTCAGCTCCAATGGCCTTCACTCTAACTCCTCCATTGGGAACCCCATTATCAGTTCAATGGCTAGTTGTGAGCATCTGCCTCTGAATATGTCAGACTCTTGAAGACCTCTGAGGAGACATCCATATCAGGCTCTTATCAACATGCACTTCCTGACTTCCACACCAGCATCTACCTTTGGTGACAGCACATGGGATGGATACTTAGGTGGAATGGTCTTCAGACGGCCCCTCCTTCAGTTTCTGTCCCTCACTTTGTCTCCATATTTGATCCCTTGAGTATTTTGTTGCTCCTTCTAAGAAGGACCGAATCACCCCCACTTGGTCTTCCTTCTTCATGAGCTTCATGTGGCCTGTGAGTTGCATCTTGGGCATTTCAAGGTTCTGGGCTAATATCCAATAATCAGTGAGTGAATACCATGTGTGTTCTTTTGTGATTGGCTTACTTCACTCAGGATGATAATTTCTAGTTCCATCCATTTACCTAGGAACCTCTCAAATTCATTGTTTTTAATAGCTGAGTAATACTCCATTGTGTAAATATACCACATTTTTTGAATCCATTCCTCAGTTGAAGGACATCTGGGTTCTTTCCAGCTCCTGGCTATTATAAATAAGGCTGCTATGAACATAGTGGAGCATATGTCCTTGTTATATGTTTGAGCATCTTCTGGGTATATGCCTAGGAGTGGTACAAGCACAAGAAAGTATCATGAAAAAAAATATATTTGTCAGAAGAGTTGCAATGAGGTATGAACTGCAGTGCTAAATGAGTTACAGGGCTCAGGGTAAGCAACATTTATTAAATAAGGTATCTCTAATACTCATTTCTTAATATTATATATTGACATGTTGGTGGAAATGTTGCCCCCAGAATCTTGCAGGAATTGAGCCTTAAAAATAGTTTCTCATGTATACAGTCATTTAGTATCTGCTAAGTTAATTTTCCTTAGAATTTTGTAGAACAAAATTACTAGGAATTGCAAAGCTGATTCTATTTTGCAACATTTAGAAAGAAGACTTTGAATGGATCACAGTATGAACTTTGCTATTAAAACTTCTACATTTATTTTTACTTGAATAAATAGTATAAATCATGTGTAATTAAAGGAATTGCAAAAAAAATCAGTTTTGAAATTTGACAATTTCAAAAAAATACCCAATAAGATATACCAACTAGACAATCTGCCTAAATTGCTGAATTTGAATGAAGATGATTGTGAACTTACTAAAAAGCCAGGGTTATTGTGTCTTTAAATTATACTTCAAATTTATATGCTATTCACAGATGTTCTAATGTAACAATGTTAGAATAGTTAAAACCCTAGATCTACACATCTTCCTACCACCTCCCATACTGGATTTGCTAAATCACTCTTTTGTCAATGTTGATCTATGTCATTGACATTTGGGTTTGTGACCACAGATATTTAAGAGTTCTTCAGACTTGGTCTGTTTTTAAGCTGATTGCACATAAAACCCATCACCAGCACTTTGTCTGTAATTTCTTTATTCCCATTCTTGTATTTGTGCTATGTAATGAAGTGGCTAGGTATTATTACTCTATTATCTCTCTCATCAGTGATAATTGGACCAAAACTGCATTGTTATCCTTAGTATTGATCGATAAAGCTTTGTTATGGAACACACAGACACGCGCACACACACACACACACACACACGAACACTCAGGAAGTCCCCATTCACTCACTCTCAAGATCATAAAGTATGAAGATCCTAGGCAGCAACAACTACCATCAGAAAAAGTAAAAATCCATAAAAATAATCTATCCAGCTCCAGGGGTTACACTGTAAGACATGCCTTGACATGCTGAAGTTAACTTAAAAAGAAACAACTGCCTTCTTGTATTCACTGATGCTACCACACACTTATTTCTTTCACATTTTAACATCTCTGAAGATGAAGTGAGCCTCAATAGTTGACATCATGTCAGAACTAAATTGTCAGTGCTGCTCGGTCTGCTTTCCTTAGTGAGGCATAGACAAGAACAGTGCTTCTTCTAATTGATGGAATCTTTAATTTAACGGAATGCAGAGGCATGGATCAAGTACCAGGAGGCTAGAGAACTGTGGATGCTGTGCAAGGGCTGAAGAACGTTGGGTAACTGGGGCAGAAAACAGCAAAGGTGAATGAATAAGAGGACTCACAAGAAGGAATGGGGAATATTTCAGTTGAAAGACTGTTCAAAGGTCAACTTGTCTGTGATTATCATCCTCAAATATTTAAAAGGCTGTCATGTGGAAGAAGAGAACACATTTGTTTTGCACAGTACCCCAAGGCAGAGTAAGGGCCAATGAAGGGAAGTAAATAATGCATATGAGGCTCAAAACACAGGTGTTACGATTAAAATGTGAAATGTCACCTATAAATGCATGTGTTTGAACATTTGGTACCCAGTTTGTGATACTGTTTTAGAAGGCTGTGGAACCTTTAGAAGGAGAGCCTGAGTGGAGTGAGAGGGTCCCCATGAGTGGACCTGGAGATTTATAAAGAGCTCAGATCTGCTTCCTGTCCCATCTTTGCTTTCTGGCTATTCAAGATAAGAGCAAGTAGTTTCTTGATCCTGCAGCCACAGATGAACTGAGTCTACTGCCAAACCTTTCCCTATCCTGATGGACTTACGTTCTCTCAGCCTGTGAGTCTTATAGTGACGGTAAATGTAACTGAGTAACCAGTCCAAAGGGATTTTTAGAAATTTTGGTTAGCAAACAGATGGATGGGCTTCCATGTGAAAAAGAGACAAGAGTACACACACACACACACACACACACACACACACACGGTTATTTTAGCCTTACATTTTGAGATTTGATTTTTTAAAATTTCTAACTTTTAAAATCTCAAAAAAAAATCAATGCCTTACTGCTGCAATAAAATATAATGACCAAAGTCAGCTTATAGATGGGAGCATTTACTTGGGCTTATGTTTTCAGAGAGGGAGCCCACAATGGCAAGGGAGGCATGGCCCAGCAGGCTAGTAAAACAGAGGGATATGTGATCACATTCTGACACACAGGAAGCACAGAGCAAACTGGAAGTGAAACAAGGTGTAAACTTGCAAACTGTGCCCCTCAGTATGTCCTCAGGGACATACTTCCCCAAGCAAGCCTCCATGTCCTAAAAGTTCCATTACATTCCCAAACAGAACCACTAACCAAGGAGCACATATTTAAGTATGTGAGTCTACGAGGGACAATTTTTATTTAAACCACACAATAAGCAATTTAACATCTACTAGGAAATCATCTAGATAAATGATCAAAAAGAATAATGAGATACATTTCACTATACCAACTGTTTAGTAAGAAAGATTGGATCAATATGGCTGTTTAGAGGATGAGGGAAGATAGCGCTTGTGAAATACTATACAGCTGTTTATAAGAATCATTATTAAGACCATGTGTCCACAAAGGAAAAGGTGTCAGAGTGTTGCATGAATGAGTGAATCATTACAGAAAACCACTTCTTCACCAATGACAGAGAGCATATCATGTCTGCAACATAGTTGGTGGCCAGTGGAAGCAGGAGAATAAAAAGAGGTGATGTGCTGAGTAGCAGAACTCTTGATTGGGATTTTCCCTTTTAAAATTTCAGTCCCCTTGTTACTGTGATTAGCTGCTTCACTGATGTCTTTTGGGATGAGGAGAACTGCGTGTAATTTCTTCTTGATGAACACAAGCTATGGCCTATCCAGTGTAAATTCTGTGTATTATAAGTCCCTGGTGTTCATTCATGACAGCAGGAGAGCCGCATAGTCAGGATGGTAGGAGCTTGCCCAAAGACGGGTGGATCAGGAGGCCGAGAAGGTGGGAGTGTTAGTCCTTAGCTGGCCTTCCCTGTTCCTCCTTTTATTCATCCCTAGACTCCAGCCCACAGGATGCTGGCACCCTCCTTCAGGGAGGGTCTTGCTCCATCATTTAAACATTCTCAAAGTCATTGCCAGGGTGTATCTCCTGGCTGATTCTAAAGCTGGTTAAGCTGGCAATGACGATTAATCATCACAAGTAACTTGGATTATATAAAGGATAGCAAGCAAAGCTACCCAGAAAGCATAATTTTTTAAAGCTGAATGTGGCAGTTTATCTAAACTTGAAATGTTATATCTAAATTAAAAATGTTATTTTTTTTAAAAAAATGTAAATTGTCTTGTGCTAAAAGATTGTGACATCCAGCTCCTCAACCAACCATTTTCAACTACTTCCCTTCACAATTATCTTCCTGTCTACAAATAGGATCCTTACACTAGTATATCTTGCAAATAGGATCCTTACACTAGTATATCTTGCAAATGGGAT
>NW_021620516.1:1077184-1080846 GCF_004785775.1 Grammomys surdaster
TATCTTGCAAATAGGATCCTTACACTAGTATATCTTGCAAATGGGATCCTTATACTATGATATCTTGCAAATAGGATCCTTGCACTAGTATATCTTGCAACTAGAATACTTACAGCAGCATATCTCATTCTACAAAGTATAGACCTTACTTATTTTTCTTCCTGCTACACAAGGTATGGACTTAGCTATCAGTCACCATCAACATCCCTCATCCCTGAATTTAATTGTGCATAAAATGTTGAGTTAATCAATAATGGGTGTTTGCATTATTCTGACCACATAAATATTGTTTAGTCCTCAGCAAGAAGCAAACTGGGTTTACACGTCTTTCCTCATAGAACTTACTGTTTTTTGTTTTTCCTACAGTTGTTAATAAACCCTTTGGGTTTTTTTCCCTACTTTTTCAATGTGTTTATCATTTTTCTTGAGTCTCTTCAAATCGATAGGCTAATTTTGAAAATGCTTTACTACAGTTTAACATGCTTGATCGAATATTGCCTTCTCGCCCACGTTACTCTCCCATCCTGCATCTTCTGCCTTGTAGCTCCAGTTTGAATACGGATGTCTAAGCTTGCCACACAAACTTCATTTTATTTTTATTAAGTAATCACTTAATTTGAGTTTTTTGAGACAGGATCTCGCTATGTCACTCTTGCTATCCTGGATCTCATTATATAAACCAGGCTGGCCTTAAACTCACTGAGATACACTTGCCTTTGTCTCCTAAATGCTGGGAATAAAGGTGTGAACTAAACTTCATTTTCTTGTTTTTCATAAGCTTCCTATAATTTCTAGTGAGTAAGGTGCTTGACCCTTTATATAAAATATGCCTATATACTACTTTATATACTCAATGACTGATTACCTGAGTACGTAACATGTGATTACAATGCCTCAAAAATTTAAATATGTTGCTCTGTTTTACCATCCAATGTGGCTGTGTTGGCTAAAGCCATTTGAACTCCTCTCTCCCTTTACCTTTATTCTAAATATACTTAAGTTGACAACATATATGCCTTGATGTAAAATACTATATACAGTGTAAATAAACCTGGAGCCTGTCAGTATACAGTCTCACATGCATGAATAAGAGAGTATCCCTACATTATTTTTTGACATTTTATCCTTTTCATTGTCTATTATCTATTCTTTTTGTGTATGTGTATGTATGTAGTGTGTGTATATGTGTACTAGTGTGTGTGTGTGTGTTATGCATCTTTGTGTGGGAGTATGCAAATACCCATGTGCATGATGAGGCTAAAAGAGGATGTCAGATGCCCTGTTCTATCACCATATGCCTTATTCCTTTGAGATAGGGTTTCTAACTGTACCCGGAGCTAGGTTGGTAGCTACCAAGCACCACTGATTCATCAGTTACTACAGCCCCACAGTCTCACAGTGTTAGCATTGTACATTCAAGTGAGATCTCACATTTGAACTCAAGTACTCATCCTTGTGCAGTAAGCACTCATCGCTGATCTACCTCTCAGCTCACGCTGCACTTTTCTATCTTCTCTTTCTGAGTCTCCTAATGTTTAGCCGTAGAAGTGTCCAGAATGAGCCTCTAACTTTTTTTCCTTCCTTTTTTGTCTACCATCTTTACTTGTGTTCTTCAATAGTTTGTTCCTAAATTTTATATGTGATTTAAAATTTTTGAGGGAGAAAGAAAAATAAAAACACATTTCCCCTAGAGGTTTTTAATTGCCCTGATGTTCCCTTTATGACAACATCTTGGTATTACATTGAGAAAACAAATTTTCTTGTGTCTGTGACTCTATCAGTAACATATTTTTCAAAGCTTCCCCTGTTTTCCCAGTTACTCATTTAAGCACAGTTCTTTTCATAATTGTTTTTTTTTAATTGGTTGGTTGAACTTTTGTGTGCTTCAGTCTTTTATGTGAAAGGGTTTCATGAACTAACTAGTTACACAGGGTTGTTGATACAACTTTTTAAAGAGTAAAGCATCAGATGTTTTATTAGAAGCAGTATGAGTCCAGGCTTGGATTTAACTGCTGGGTTTTACTAGTGGTAGTGAAAGAGTGTGTTATTCTGGTTGATGAAGATCTCTAGAGATATATTATTTCTTCAAAGAATGTCCTTCCAATCTACTGCTAGAAATAGAAATGGGTGGATTGAGAAGATAGTTCAATCTGTAAAGAGTTTCTTAGAAGAATGAGAACATGAGTCCAATTTCCTGAATACAAGTACAGAACTATGGGTGTTGCAGTGCACACCTATAATTTCAGTGCTGCTGCAATGGAAATGGGCAGATCCCTTGGGAATCATTGACCAGGCAATATGTCCCACTTTATAAGTTATAGGGCAGTAGAAAACCTTGGCTCAAATAAAAAAGAAGCCTAATACCTGAAGAACAACAACTGAGGTTGACCTCTGGCCTGCACACAGATGAACATACATACTCATACACACCCACCCATGTACACATGCTCCTGTATACAGCTATGCACACACATAAGAATGGGTGGATCCCTAGTTGCTGGCCATCCTAAGCAGTAGAAGGATACTGAAATGTTAGAATGTTTTAGATGTTACTTGGTCCCTAGTTTTGATCTCATGTCACATGACTTGGCTTTCCCCAGATGTTGGCATTCCTAAGACCAAAATCTCACACATTTAATTCTCCAAAAATGAATTTTATTCTATTCCCCAAGAATAAGAAATGATGAGAGATTTCTGATTATGGAAGGTTGGAGACAGACCTGAGCCAGAAATCACCCTGTGCTACCTAGTGCCTCTGACTGTCCATTGTTCCTAGTATTTCCTTGAAGAGCCTCTCAGTGGTGCCACGGACACATCATTTGCAGGCGCCTATATGGGCACCTTCTGCACTCTGTTGTTAGTCATACCTGGATCAATTTCTTCTCGGAAAAGAGCTTGAGCCCTTCTCTTCACTTTCCACTCTCCTACTATTAGTTTTGTACCTGTAGATTGCATTTTGTACTCTGTTAACATTCTTTCTAAAATGCTAGAGAGAGAGAAGAGATAGGTCAAAGTGGACAGCAAACTGTGATTAACTGGAAACCTAAGATCAATTTAAAAGAACTAATGAAGTTAAATACATGAGAGTAAAGACAATGGGGATTCCAGGCAGATTTCCCAAGAGTCATAAGCATGGAAAAATCCCCAAGTATAGGATCCTCAGATTCCTGGAAGCCATCTGAAAGTAGCACAGTGATCAGCTGACAAACACAAGATTGAGAAGGACAACAGATCTTATTCTTCAGAAATGTGCACTCTTTGAGCTCTGCTTCCTCATCTGTAAAGTATAGAGGAACTGATGATTTGTGAAGAACTAGCTCCATGACTAGCAAAACAGTGGCCAAAACCAAACATCAGCATTACTTACATATAAAATATGTATTAATAGGGAAATTTCAACTTAAGAAACTGCTAAAAGAGCAAAACCAAGCAGCAAATGAAGAATCAGCTTTAAAACAGGCTCTGCCTAACAGTGATATAGCATGCCTTTAATCCTAGCAATAGAGATGCAGGAGCAAGTGGATCTCTGTGAGTTTGAGGCCACCCTGGTCTACATAGTGAGTTCTAGGACAGCCAAAGCTACATAATATGATCCTGTCTTAAGAAAGAAGAAGAAAAGGGGGAGGAGGAGGAGGAGGAGGAGGAGGAGGAGGAGGAGGAGG
>NW_021620516.1:1084223-1100148 GCF_004785775.1 Grammomys surdaster
TTGACTTAGGGGCTCATTTGACAATGGCTATGTTGTGCAGCTTAGACAAGAGAGACAAATAGAGAAGTTTCTTTGGACAGCAAAAACCAAAGCAATTCATGGACACTCAGAATGGATTCTGAGTAGAATTACATATAAAATGAGAATCCTAAGGAATACAAGAAGAATGGAGTTCAAAGTTACTTTGTCTTGGTCATTGAAAGATTATTTTTATTTTCAAATGAAAATAATACAAGAAAACAAAATTAATAATCCTTTGGAAGAAACAGCAGAAAACCTCCATGAAAGGATATACCAGTCATGTCAATCAACTTGAATTATATATTGATCCCAAGAGGCCCACTTGCATGTACTTCCACCATCATTTCTCATGGAACAAACTCTTATTTGAATCACTGTCCTTTGCTAAATGCCACACTTTTGCACAGGATGGTTAACCTGGTGTGTGTGTGCGTGTGTGTGTGTATGTGTGTGTCCGTGCACCAAAGGCACTAATGTTTGTCTCTCAGCTTGATTGGGTTTAAAAACATTTAAAGAGTTAATAAATATACCTCTGGGTGTGTTTGTGAAGTTACTCTCCAGAGACTAGATCAGAAGTTCTACGACCTAATGAATAGAT
The DNA here is from genome assembly GCF_004785775.1 of Grammomys surdaster. NCBI lineage: Eukaryota > Metazoa > Chordata > Mammalia > Rodentia > Muridae > Grammomys > Grammomys surdaster. Next base: position 1,084,843 of record NW_021620516.1, read on the forward strand.
CAGTCCCTTGATAGATTCACAATACCACTGTATTATGGGAAGTGGTGAAAGGAAGGGGGCTGGGCTAACTGGAAGAAGTAGGTCACTGGTGGTATGCATCTAGTGGTTATGCATCTTGTGCCGGCCTCTTCCTGTGCCCCGTTTTCAGGGCTTCCCATTCAGCCCGGGCCACGTGTTCTTACCATCATACTTCTCTGCCCAAGTGCACTGAGTCACAAGACTAGAATATGAAATCAATCCTCTGAAACCAGGTACCTCTCTCCCTAAGTAGCCCTTTTTCTTGGACTCACCTCCCTTTTTGGTCATGAACATAAGAAAAATAAATAACATAGCACATCCTACTGCAGTTGTTTAAAGTCTGACTTTCCTGCTAGAAAGGTGAAAAACTGGCTGCTTTGACTTGTCAATTCTTGGTATGGTATATGATCCAGTATGGAACAAATAATCAATAAGCTAATTCGCTACAGATGTCTGGATTTTGGAGACCATATTATATGTCCTCAAAATGCTTAAATCCTAACCAAGACCTGTGATACGGGTTTGTTTTTAGAGTAGTTGAGCTAAAATGAAATTGCATGGGTAACCCAAATCCAAATGATGATTGATTGCCCTTATGCATGCAGATTAGGACACAGAAACATATATGGAGAAACCAAGATGTGAAGACAGGTACGAAGACAATCCTGGAAGAGGCAGCTTCCTTCCTGGTCTTCAGGAGGAACCATGTGAAGAGTATGATCTCACACTTGAATCCTCCACACAGAGAGGAAGTTCCTGTTATTTCAGATCTTAGTTCCTTTTACGACATGGCCTTAACCTAGCCACTGCACTGAACTTCAGATCCTTTCGGTGGTCCACCTTCTACAAATATGTCCTTGTAAGTCTTTATAAAGACAGAGAAGGCTACACTGCCTTAATCAGCAATCATGCTGTGGTGACAAAGGCCATACCTATGTGGAGACTGACAGTGACACTAGCTCCTTTCTCCCCATTGCCCAGGCTTGTGTGAAACAGATTCACACAGGCATCCATGTTACAGTATAACCCCCGATGCTAACTAGCTTATGATTATGGTCAGTTGACTAGACTCTCTGGGTTAACTCATTCTAACACACAAATGGAAGAATCTATTAAAGTCTAAATTATGGCATTAGACATGAAACTCCTCATCTGGCCCCTGATGCATATTAAAAGGTCCAAAACCTGTCAGTATACTCCCTTGCTTTCTTGTTCTACTTGTAATGAAATATGGATTTCCTCTCTAAGAGAGTGAGTAGACTCTTAAATTCTATGCAATGTTAAGGCGTTTTCCTTTAATATTATAATTTAACAACCTTCTACATCATTTAGGTGGTGAAGGAGATAGTTTGAAAAAGGAGAAAAAAAAGAAAGATGAGAAATAGATGCCATTTCAGTTGTGGAAGAGAAATAGTGTGTGTGTGTGTGTGTGTGTGTGTGTGTGTATGTGTCTGTGTGTACACGTGTGCTTTCATGTGCGCACACACACACACATGAACCACACATTCAAACTGGCATTTTAAATCTCTCATTAAAAAACAATTCTGGCTCATTGAGTTTACTTATAAACTTTGGCCAAGGCTTACACTTAAACAAATGTGTTTAATTCCATTGCACACTACCAAATTATTCTAAGTGTAAACTCAAACTCCATGTCTTATAAATGTGTTTTTCCATGCTCCTTTGTTCTAATTTTCATTGTTTAATTTTTTTTCTTCATTGCTTTTCAGTGACTATGTGTTCTTTACCAAGTCAAGGAGGGAAAACCAAACAGAAGCAGTGAGGGGGGAAGTGGGGAGGGGTGTCTCAATGATAAATGTGAAGCTGTTAGATTCCAGGGATTGCTTTTTAAAGAGAAAAGCTACCACTTGAGCCAGGACTAGCTAGAGAGAGATTGTGTTGGCACAAGTCCATTTCCGATGACTGGATTGGGGGAAATCAGCACTTTTGTTTCCTCAGAGCCCTCAATACTTTTGCAAGAAAATTCAGACGTAGGTCAACACCACATTACATAGAATGACTCCATTTCATCTACTAAACAGGGCCCAGCATGGTATAGAAATTATAAGTCCCAGTGAACACAGATGATCATTTATTAGGAATTCCCACCATACAGTTGGAATTCAGGTTTGAATCCTAAAATGTTTGATGAGTTTAAATTAAAGAGCTGGTCAGTTCTCTCCAAGCAGAGGCACTAAGGCTGAGGAGAACTGGTAGCTGCCATTCTAACATCAGACAAAAAAGTAAGAAAACCATAGAAAATAATCATAAACATATGCAACCCAGGAAGGTTGTCTTGCAGGGGTGCAGACTACAACACAGTATCAGGCCATTCTATAATATAATCCAACAGGAAAAGACAAAGTCCCTGCACCCATCCTGCAGAAGGCTGAGAAACCAAAGCTAGGTACTCTGAAGGGCCCTTTTCCAGGTATACCTAGAAACACTGTTTATCCCCCAAAGCCATTCTTCTTCTCTAAATGAGTGTAATGATTCTGTCACTGATTACCCACAATACTTTGGAGCTAGAGTGTCCCCTAAATGACCATGTGTTAAAGATTTTGTCACCAGCCTGTAGGACTATTGGGAGGTGATTAAACTATTAGGAAGTGGGATCTTCTACAAGGAACTTAGGTCTCTGGGGTTTGAGCTTCTGGTTACAGTCCATTATTAAAGGAAGTCTTGGCAGGAATTCAAGGCAGGAAGCTGGAGGCAGGAACTAAGGTAGAAACCATGGAGGGACAATGCTTACTGGTCATTCTCTGGCCACCAGCATAAAGCCCAATCCCATCTGTCAGGGATGGTACTGCTCACAGTATGCTGGGCCCTCCCATATCTATCAAGAAAATGCACCCATAGACATGCCCACAGGCAAATCTGATGGAAGCAATTCCTTAACAGAGATCTCCTTTTCCCAGGTATGCCAAGGTTTTTTTTTTTCAAGTTGAAAAACAAAACAACTAAACAACAAAATATCTATGACATCTAGTATCTTCATTAGAGTCTAATCTTATTGAAAATTTGCTTTTATGATAAATATACCCCTGCCATAATTAATCTGCTTCTGAGAAAATGACTAATTCATTCATTGATCTATTCATTAATTTATTTTGCCCTAATGACTCAGCCAACTTTTAATAGGCCCTGAACTTCAAACTGTTGCATTGGTAGTAAAGTCTCCAACACATGAAACTTGGGGATACATTCAAATCATAACACTGAAACAATGAAAACAGACAAAACAGAAAGAATGAAAGATAAAAGCTAGAGAGTAAAGGAAAAATTAAATATCCCTTAGCTACAAAATGCATTAAAACTCTAGTTACTTGATGAAGACAGTTGAAATTGATGAAATAATAATACCAGAAAAAAACACAAAGAGTTAATTATTGGTTTTTTATTTGCTTTGTCTACCAATTTATTAGCTCTGATTCGAACAACATAATAATTAGCATTAGTTTTTCCTCAAACCATGTGAGTTCTTCACAGGGGTTGTGAGGTTTCAAATTTAGGTGCTCATACATTATCTTAAACATTACCTCTAACATTCTAATTGTTTTTGATAATTGTGTCCAGTCTGTCTTCAGATAGTCAACTATTTAGAATGATACTTTCCTTATTTGCTTGATCCAAGCAAGGCTTTCCAATAGAGTTATGAGATAAGGAAGGAAAAAGAGATGACCTTACACTGGAAAATCACTCAATAGTTATATGGGGATCAATACACTCCTTGAAAATTCCCTAGAAAGTTGGCACATTGAAAACTTGATTTTTTTAAAGATATATTTTTATTATTTTAAAATTTTAAACCAAATTATTGTATCACTTCCCCATTCCTTTCTTTCTCTCCTACTAGTCCTTTCCATGCCTCCTCACTTGATTCTTTTTCTTTATTATCGATACACACACACACACACACACATATATATGTATAATAAATATTTAGTGTTGCTTGTGTGCAAATGATATCATGGCTGACGACCACTTTGTATTGGATAAGCACTTAGAAGGCTAATCCCTATAGAGACTAGTTTTACCTCATCTAGTAGTCATCAGTTACCTGTGCTTCTTTCTATAGGGGCAGTAGGACCACATGAGACTTCTTCTTTCCATGTTTGAAGCACAACAATGACCACTGTGGCAAGGATATGCCTAAAGGTGCAATACTAGTTGGTGCAATCGCTGTTGTGGTAACCTACAGCTGTCTAATTGGACTTCACACCCTCTCAACATGGAAGAAACCATACCTGGTACTAGAAAGCTGTCCAACTAAGTGGGCCTAGTGAGTTCATAGATGTTACTGAAGCTGATATTGCCACTTTTGTAGATAAGCATAACTACATTCTAACTATATTCTAAAGAGCATCCTTATAACCACAGTTTAGTATAGTGCTCACCCCACATCTAATAAACATTCTGAGGTAGACAGAGACCACTACAGAAAACAACAACTGGTCATAATGCAGAGACCAACTGATAAGAAGCATCCCAGCTCCAGTGGATATGTCTACCACAACTCTTGCAGCTAAGGCTCAGGGAATGTCACAGAAGTGTGGACAGGAGATTGTAAGAGCCAGAGAACCTTGAAGTCGCTGTGAGATTATGCTAGAAATGACAAGAAAGGTCGGCCCATGAGATCTCAATAATACAGCTATTTAAATACAGCCTGTTTAATAGAGGAAGCATTCTTCCCACTAGACAAAACAAAACAAAACAAAACGAAACAGAAACAGCTTTATTTCTTTACCTGGGTATTGCATAAGGTAACTGACTGGAGACACAGCATATCAACAGAACAAACAACTCATAGCGTAAGAGCAGCATTTTGCAGTGGGCATGCATCCCTACACAATCCTGTGACACTGAACCGTTTCCTCTCACTGTGCTTCCGTGTTCTCATCACAGTGCTAATGTGAGTCTCAAATGACCCAGCACAAGTGTAAATTTAGAATGATGTCTAGTCTGCACTGCAAATGCTACCAAATCACTTGTGAATAGAAATGAGGACTTTGAGAAGCAAAGGGAATCTGGGTGCAGGAGCGGTTTTTGATAACACATTGGGTCTGATCTTTTGTTATATAAAGTTGTCATTTTTAAACTTAATTGATACCTTACTGGTACACAATTACTTGTGGCCACACTAATCCTTCACTACCACCATTCTACTGACCCTCAACTCCCCAACCCCCTTCTTTGTCCCAACTAGTCTTCCTCCTAGCTTCAGGTCTTCAAGGAGAACACCTATGTTATCCCATACTTAAAAAGAGAAAAATAAAAGCTACTTTGTCCATTTAGATTCTCTGAGAAGCATACACCAAGAAAGTAGTTAGACACACTGGAGCTTGGTAACCCTCATAAAAGATGAAGGTCTGAAAGTGAACACAAAAAGCCCCCAAGCTGTGATGTTTCCCAGATACCCTTGCAAGGAAAGCAGGCAGGCAGGTGGAACTGCCAGGAGCTACCTCAGAGAAAAGTGCTTCCTTAAGACAGCCTCAGCTGGGCCAGTGTGGAGTTGATGAGCAGACAACACACTCCTGTGGGAGTGAGTAAAGGTAAAGGCCAGTTGCAATGCTTTTCCTGGGCCCAGAGGTTGGCAGAAGAAGCCCAGGGAGCAAAGCCTTGGTACTTCAGATGTGAATAAAAGGTCAATGGCTGTTGTCTGCTCACCCTCCCACGGTGGTTTCCTTAGAAACAGAGCTGGAAAGTCTATACTCTTAGAGGAAACTGCTCTGTTATTGCATTTTAGGTGGGCGGAGTCATATGTAATGTCATGTCCATTTAGGCCATTGCTGAGAAGTGCACATTGAACTGGGTATATGGCAGACATTACTACACATCTTTGCATTCTTGGAGACTAGCCAGGAGTAAGCCTCTGAGGCCAGTGGCCATACTGTGATGAGAAAAACTCACTGAAGAAGTAGGCACATTGCTGGTTGAATATGTCTAGGGACTGATGCCTAGATTTCAAGGTTAAGAAATAGTTCACAAACAAGCTCAGAAAGACTGTGAGTGTGAGTGTGTGTGTGTTTGTGTGTGTGTGTGTTTGTGTATGTGTGTGTGTACTATGGTTTGGATATAGTTTGTCCAGCCTAAAGCTCATGCAGAAATGTGATTACCAAAATAGCAAGGAGATGGGCCTGTAAAAGGTATTAGCTTTCTACGCTTCTTGTAGGAACCAACTAGCTCTCAAGAAAGCAAACTGTTTTAAAGCATCTCTTCCACTGTGTCCTCCCTTGCACACAGCCACTCCTGGCTTTCAGACATACTTCATTTTATGGTGCCACCCACCATATTTGATTCAGTACCAGGCACAGAGTTCTTGCTTTCGGACATGTATTCCAGAAATCCATTTTCTTTGTAATTCATTTATTCACTGTCATTCTTCTACAACAGCAAATGGACTAAGACCATGTGCAAATATGTGCTAGTGCAGTATCTGTCAGTGGTCATATTTCCATTGACAGATACTGCACTAGCACATATTTGATTCTTACTGAGTTCCAGAGAAAAAAACACTCTTGAAACTTGAATCACCTAACTGTCACTTAGAAGAATGTCAGGAAGAAGGTTTCCGCTGGTCCAATCACCAAAACAATTATCAAGACTTCTCTTGGCAAAGCACCCAGAATGAAGCAATTCTGTAAAATTTTCATCTTGAATTGAGATCACAGACCACATCCTAAGGCTCACCAGCTCCAGCTAACCTCCTGGCCTGTCTATTGACAGCATGTCTGTCATCCAGCACTGTGAGGACACAAAGGGTAGAGAACAGAAAGATTCAGCACCAAGGCTTGGGAAGATACAGTCTGTTATGCAAAACTAGTAGAAAGATGTATGATGGGGCTTTGAAAACCCAGAAGAGTGAGCCACAAATAATGCTTGTAAAAGAAATCGTGATTAGCCCGACCTCGGGACAGTCAGCTCTGCCTTCATAGTGCTTCTCCATATGAGATGAGCCAGAATGCTCATCTTATTCCAAAACTTGGCCTCAAGAGTAACCTTGGTTCTTCCAGTAAAGATAAACTCATTTTGACTCTTCCCCTACCCCCTCATTCCTGTCCTCCACTCATTCATCCATTCCTTAGGACATGTTCAGTATGAAGTGTGTTTATACTAGTTTATACAAGACAGACTCCTGTAAGAAAGTGTCTATTTTATTGTACTAATTTTCAATAGGAAGTGATGTAAAACATTTCAAAATTAAATGAAATGATAGAAGATGGTAAAATCGATCACAAGCTACCCCATTTGTCAGACACTTTGCAGTAACAGTACTGAAAGGTTAAGATTGCATGTTGTGTGATCAGGATGTGAACACTCACCATAAGTATGACTTGGAAATTACAGACTTCATTTTCCTTGTCATAATCTGAAAAAGTGTGACAGTGATATTTACCTTGCAAAATATGCATTGTTTTGCATAGGCTAAGAGTAAAGTACAGTGACTGGAACAGCATCAAATGGAATGGAGAAAATATATATAGACGTGTGAAAAAGAAAGTTAGATTTAAGAGGAATGCAACAATATGATAATTCCTCCTAAAGTACAAGTATACAAATATAAAAGGACAGATCAATAGATTTCAGTACATGAGAACTATTAACTGTTATAAAATATAGCACAAAAATTCTTTCTATTTGTATCAGTTTAATTGAGGTAAATTCATATGCAATAAAAACCTAATGGAGACACATAATATTTTAATCTCTTAATTCTACTGCATTTTTTAGTTCAGACAATGACAATTCTGTTTTCTCTTAATACAGGTTATTAGTCTGTTCTAGAATTTCATATAAATTCTATGTGATTCTACTTTGTGGTTGGCTTATTTTGTTGACCAAAAAAAAAAAAAGGTATGAACAAAATATAAAAAATGCAACTATTCTGCCCTAAAAATACTTGTAAGAGACATAACAGATTAAATATCACATATTAATAAGAAGACTACTGCCCACAGGAAAAAATATTTAAATGTTATACAGTGGAAATTAACAAAGGAATTTTAAGTAGCCAATAAAAATATTTTCTATTTAGCTGTTTTGGTTTTTAAAATGAATGTTTCTATTTGTTGTACTAAGTAGTGGAATGCATGTTTTTACTTAAGTATGTCATGTGCTTTGACTATATTTACTAGCCATCATCCTCTCCTAGCCCACTGCCTATCCTTCTAGCCTTCACAAAATAGCTCCTTCTGTGTGTGTGTGTGTCTGTGCATGCATGTGCATGCATGATAGAGAGAGAGAAAGAGAGACAGACAGATAGAGACAGACAGAGAGACAGAGAGGGAGTTCCTAGCTTACTTGCTTGTTAAGGAACATAGCTATAATCAGTAAGATAATCCAGTGTTTTCAGGTAACGCATAGACAAAATACTCTAAATATTGATAAATATGTTTTATCTTTTATTGGCAAATCTAGTTATATGCACAACAGCAAACTTTCAGTAGAGATGGACTACATAAGGGAGAGTGGTCTCATGAGTTTCTAATATTGCTGAGATGCATACAAGATGTATCATGGAAGTTTATGAGAATACAGTCTGGGGTTGGTATAATGAAAAGCCTAACTATGTAATTCTCAAGCTAGATCTCTCATTAAGTGACAAATGAAAACAGGCAAATGGTACTTTCAAATGGAGTGGAGAGAACACTGTGTAGAGGTGTCAATAGTACATTAAGTTCCACCACTATGGCTTAAGTTTCACCATTATTGCTCAAATATGGGTGGAAACTAATGTGAAGCAACTTACACACAAATAAGAATAGTGAAATTCTTGGATAATAATAGGAAAGTGTCCCTACTTATTACTATCCTTATAAGGACATTGGAATATCTCCCAAGTCTTTGTAGGAACACTGGGAAGCAGGTGCTCACATTGCATTTGGACATATTCTGGGGGTCCTCCTCTGTTCAATGGCTTCACACTTCTTAATGTTGAACAGCTTTCTCCACTTGTAAGGAAAACATTGAACTCAAGCCTCTATGAGTTTTATGTCAAGAGGCTTTCACTAATAAAAAAATGCTAAAACAATTTTAAGGCTCCCTGAGTTCCAAAATCTCAAAGAAGGCAGTTTTGGCCATGATTTATATCCAATAAACATCTCTGAAGCCATCATTGATAACCAAAGAGTCATGGTTCTCAGTTTGAGTCTGGTTCTACACCTAACCCAAGATGATTATTCCAGATGAATAATGAGAGAGCAGAATTTTTAGAATGAAGAGATGCTATTCACAAAATAAAATATGCTAGTCATGTACAAGGAAGGTTAATATATAAGCAAATGGAAGTACAAGCAAACGGAAGAGGTAAGTCTGAACTCACTCTCCTTGGAGAAGGACTCACTGATCATGATGATATAATTTTACTGACATGTTAGGTAAAAGCAGTTAATGTGCCCGGTGGAAAAGAAAGGCTGCCTCTGGGGTATCATCTGTACTGAAGAGCTGCTGAGTAGCAGCAATCTTTGACTAGGGCAGGATGCTTTACTTATATCATCCTACATTCCAAAGAGTAACAACATATAAATCCTCATGTAGTATTCAGAGTCATTTCCTACATATTCCTAGTAGTTGGTTAAAGTAAATGGGCAAATAAACCCTGATTGAACATTTTAGCCTTTTTCCTGAATAAATACGCCACTTAAATTATCTGAGCTTCAAGTTTCTACCTTTAAAAAGTAAAAATAATAATATTTACATGATTTTAGTGACAAATGTGTTTAAGCACCTCGTGGAGTCCTAACCTCAAACAAATGTGAATGAAAACATGGACATATGAAAATTTGTTGAATCAATCACCCACCAAACCACATGTGGGTGGTTTATAAGCTTTCCTGTTAAAAATAAACACCTTTGACTATTTTATACTTGTCTTGGAGTAAAGATTGTTTTTATTTCCATGAGATAAATGCCCCAGAATGAAACTGGTGGGTTTATTACAAGTTGTGTGTTTCAGTTTATAAAAGAATTTTCAGCGTTCTTTGTCTGTACCATGTTTTCATAGAGTCCCAACAACACATAGATAATTTCCGCACATTCTCAACAGCTTTGAGCATCACATTCTGTTTTGTTTGAGCTATTCCGATGTGTGTGCTAACAGCTCGTTGTAGTTTTAATCTGAATTTCCCTAATGACTTGTGAGATTGAACATATTTCATATGTTTGTCTTCTCTATTTACATCCTATTAGAAAAAATGTCTGTTCAAGCATTTTGCCCTATTTTTTTGATTGTGTTGGTTATTTGTATCTTTAAAAGATTTCTTTATAAGCTTTGATTGTTCTTTGTGCATTCGAGGATATTGGCTTTTTTTTTTCAGCTAAATCCTTTGAAAATGTTTGCTATATTTGACCTGAGCTTCCTGTAGATTGCCTGTAGTTGAATCATGTTTAAAGCCATCTTCAAATCTCCTTTCCTTGGTATCAGTAAGCCACTTATATAAGAGGTATTAAGAAATATTTATTTTGTTATTAAGTTTTATCTCCTGTTTTTTTTCTAATTTTTGTCTTTTCTTGCTCCTTCATGCTGGGATGTGTTTTGAATTCTTTGATTCATCTATGGTGTCTTCCCATGTAATTTTGTACAGATAGCTATCCAGGTGTGTCTACATCACACGATTATCACAAACTTATTTATTTTGACATAAGTCAGCTGAAGTATAGAAACTTTACTCAATTTTTGTCTGTTTTATCCTCTCACATGTGCATTGAAATTATTTAAATATTCCATCTACATACTTCCCTACCATATCAGATAGTACTAAATTTCCTCCCTTGAACTGTCAATCACAACTTAGAAATGTCAAAGGCAAGTAAAGATGTGCCCTGCTTAAAGATGGTTTTGCTTTCCATGATTCATCTTCCTCTCCAATGTTTCAACTCTTTCTTATCATTATGCTTATTTAGAGAACTTCCTGCAATCATTATGTGAGGGGAATTTTATCTGAGAACAGAATACCTTAGCTTTCCTTCATCTTAAATGTCTGTATTTCCCCTTCAGTCCTATGGGATGCTCTCTATAGCCATAGAATCTCAAGTAGACAGCTCTCTTCCTTCAGAACTTATATACTTCCTTATTGCCTCCATGATTTCAGAAGAGAAGTTTCGGTTGTTTTTCTTTTATAGGTAATATAGGTGCTGGTTCACTCATCTTCAGGATTTTTTAATATTCAGAAGTATGAGTATGTGTCCCGAATATACCTCTTTAAGGTATTCTATTAAGTTTATTCATCTTCTTGAACCTGTAGATTCATGCATTTTACCATGCAGCTACTATTTTTCCAAATATTTTCCAAGGTAGGTCTCTTTCTTCTCCTTCAGTACTATAGAGTATAAATGTTGGCCTTTAATGGTAGTCAGACACATTCTCAGTATTTTTTTTTAATCTTTCAGACTATTTTCTCTCTATTGTTCAGATTAGATATTTTCTCTCTTTTTAATTTACTGATTCTATCCTCTTTTCTTCCATTTAGCAATTGAATCCTTCTATTGAGGATTTTTGTCGCAGTTGGTCTTATTTTGTTAGAATTTGAGATTATTGTATTTTTCAGTTCTAAAATATGTTTTTATAGCTTCTGCTCCTTTGTGAGACTAATTATTATTTTCCTTTATTTAAAGCATGCTACTATCATTCAGTGAAACATTTTTTACAATAGCCTTTTTAAGTTTCTCTTCATTTGAATGGAGAGGATGGAAAAATATTGTCAGTACACTAAAAGAAAGAGCAATAAAGGTTGCCACAGAACAGACAGAAAATGGGATAAAAGAAAGAAACTTGGGGGCAAGGGACTTCATGACTAAATAAAGGCTCTAACATATATATTGATAGAATACAGAAAGAAGTTGCCAAAACTAAAATTGTAGTAGCTGGAAGTTTTCTGAAGACTGACATAACCGTCATCTTGTTATCAATATTAATTATCTTTGTCCATTTGTGTGATATTTTTTGGGCCCTAGTATCATGAATAAGGTCTAATTAGAGCTTATCATTTTAGGTGCTTTGGTAAGAAATTGGTGATTTTATCTCAATGTTCTGTGTTGCCTGACTTTCTGTAATATCTTGCCACAGAATAAATATATCTCCTACTCTCTAGTTCCCTGTTGCATCCTTCTGGCTGAACACTTCTCTTCACCGAGAGCAAGTGAGACTTCAAACTCCTGAATAAGCCTCTCTCTTCCTAGTAACCCAATGAGAGCCACAAGACTGACTTAGCACTCGTCATTTCAGTGGTTATCCTACCACATCCTTATTGGACATAACAGAAGTCTGGAAGCTCCACTAGATATTCTCTGAAATGAGCCAGCTGGGAGAGTGTAGACCCTGTTCTGGTTATGGTGGACATCTAAGACACAGACACTGAATTGACGTGGATGATGTGGATGTATTATACATTGAACTTGAAATGTTCCTAATAGGCTCAGGTATTTAAACATTTGGTGCTCTGCTATTGATGCTGTTTCAGAGAATTGTAGAACCCATAAAAGGTGGGACTTAACTAGAGAAAGCAGGTTACTTAAACAGGGAAGGGAAGGCAGGGATGGCAAGTTTTTAAGTTAATAGTCCTGCGTAAGTTCTAACACTCCCTTTCCCCCACCACTCTGCTGCCTGATCCGTTTAGATATGACAGGTCATGCTGCAAGCTTCTGTTCCTATGATTTCTGCTCCACGATGAACTATATTCTCCTAAATAATGAGCTAAAATGGGCCGTTTCCCTCTTAAGTTGTGTCTTGTCAGATGCTGCAGTGAGGACATCATTGCTTCTCAGGAGACATAGTTCTGCCTCTCTGCTCAGCCTTCCCAGGGCTGGGGATGTGGTGAAGGAAACACATCATAAGAGCAGGACAAGAATGAAACACTAGGCTGCTCATTTATTTTTTGCTGATGGGTAAGGATAGGGTAGGATTTGTCTGTAGTACAGTAGAACGGTCACTACCTAGTTTTCTATTACGCTATACTATTCTTTTCCTGTGTTTTGACTATGAAGAACATGTTTTTGTTGAGGCTGTCAACAATTGGTTAGCATTAAAGGATTTAGTCTTGTCAGAAACAATTCTGAGACATATAAGGCAAAAAGAAAGCCCAGTGACTTATACATATTATTGTTTCTTGGGTTTTAAGGTGCTGAAACAATTTCAGAACTTTAATGTCAATTTATGTTTCATGTGTTAGTTGTCCACATTTGGGAAAAGTAGTCAAAAATTATCTCCATCTTTCTGGAAACAGAAGACCTAAACAATTATTATAGTAACATGTATTAAAAGTATGCTCAGTTACCATGAAATGAACTGCTAAAGCCATTACAGCCCTGTGATGTTTATTAATATCATCATTGTATTTACATGAAGATTAAGATTTACAGTGGTCATGGTGATACCCCTAGCGATATTGTATATACATATATAACCAATTATTTTCATCACTGTTCTTTGCTACTAAGAGACACAATGGTCAAGGTAACTCTTATAAGAGAAAGCATTTAATAAGAGCTGGCTTACAGTTTCAGAGGTCACAACAAGGTGGCACGCATGGCTTTAGAGCAGTTGCTTACAGCTACATCATGAGTCACAGGCCAAAAAGAGACAAAGTTCGAGTTGGGTTTAGGGTTGGAGAGGCCTGGCTAGGCTTTTTGAAACTTCAGAGCCCACCTACAGTGACACAGTTCCTCCAAGGAGGCCACACCTACTCCAGCAAGGGCATAGCTCCTAATCCTGGTAATCCTTTCAAACACTTGCACCCTTGGTGACCAAGCACCTAAATCTATAAACCTATGGGGTGCCATTCTCATTCAAACAGTCACACCAATTATGAAAGTTAAAGACCATTGGTGAGAAAATAAATAGCTGCCTAAAGACTGTAAAACCAAGCTTTTTCTCCAGGTCCCAAGTCTGGGAATAATGACTCTGAGACTCAAATACATTAACAAAAGCCTTGGCCAGAAGCTTTGGCTGTTCCCAGACTAAAACCTAACTTACTATCCCATTTATTCTAATCTACGTTCTGCACATGGTTACCTCTGCTCTGCTCCCACCCTTTTGACCTCCTCCATGGTTCAGGGCCAATCCTCCCACACGTTTCTCTCTGCCAGCGTTCAATCTCCCTCACAGGTGTCCCACCTTATATCTGTCTAAGCTTATCGCCCAATCAGCATTTGTTGACTTGTGCTGCATTCAAACAGCACACAAGACAGCCTCTCCGAAGTGGACGTGCGGCTTTACACTGTTAGATAGCACAGCCTTCCTCAAACAAATCCTCTCTGGCTCCTGTCTAACATGTCTAACACCCTCAAGCTTAAGCTTTATGACTTTACTGTACATCATGGTCTTTGATGAGTTCAGGAAGAATGTGTGGCACTACTCTAGAGCACAGTTGTACTACACGCTGAAAATATTCACCAGCAATTAGGAATAAGCAAATAATAAACAGAGCCAAACAGACACAAGATATTTTATACCAACTTTTTAAAAAAGTTTATTTAATTGACTTGAGAGACTTGCACACATACTAGGGTATGGGTGTAGAGGTCAGAGGACAACTTGTAGGAGTAGGTTCTTTCCTTGTGTGTTCCAGGGATTGAAATCAGACTCATTACAAAAGCACCTTTATCTACTGGGCCATCTCACTGATACCAGGATGCTTACCCGAAATACAATTACATACGTATCCCTATACACATATACCTTAAACAAAAAAAATATCCAATTGTGTAACACTGAGCTAATAATTAATATTTCCCAACAAGTACTTGGTGCATTGAAAAGGTCACAGGAACTTGAATAAAGTATGTCTTCTCTATTTCATTGATACCTGGTCTCCTTCAGCCATTCACGAGCTAAGCTTCATAAGTACTTGATTAGTCTATTATTCAACAAATACCATATATGTTCAATGAGTGAATTATAAATCACTTTCTATACGTTCTAATACTCCATGGTTTTTATACTGTTATGATTTGAGACTGGAAGTTTCCCCAAAGGCTTATATATTTGAATGCTTAGTTCCTAGATGTTATCTTGGAATAATGTAGCACTTTTACCTAGGTGAAGTAGCTAGGTTATGGTAGACCTCATATATCATATCTGCTGCTTCTGCGTCCACAGCTATTTGATTCCTGATCCACCAAGATATGAACTAGCCACACTGTAAACCTCTGTAGCCATGAAATAAGTACTGCCAGCAGCCATGCCTTCTCTGCAATGATGTATGTCTTAGTTGTCATTCTAGTGCTGGGAAGAAACATCATAACCAAGCTACAGAGAGAGAGAGAGAGAGAGAGAGAGAGAGAGAGAGAGAG
>NW_021620516.1:1100248-1179248 GCF_004785775.1 Grammomys surdaster
TGTTTTGTTTTGTTTTGTTTTTCGAGACAGGGTTTCTCTGTGTAGCCCTGGCTGTCCTGAAACTCAATCTGTAGACCAGGCTGGCCTCGAACTCAGGAATCTGCCTGCCTCTGCCTCCCAAGTGCTGGGATTAAAGGCGTGCACCACCACCACCGCCCGGCAAGGGAACACTTTTTAATCCTTTCCAAACAGTTCATCAATTAGAGACCAAGCATCCAAATATATAAGCCAATAGGAGTCATTTTCATTCAAACCACCACATTCTACTCTCTGGCCCCCAAAGACTTGTAGCCATATAATAGTGCACAATGCATTTAGTCTGCCACAGTCTTTCACAGTCTCAATGCTGTTTAAAAGTCCAAAATCTCTTCTGAGATTCAAGCCAATCAATCTCTTGCATCTTAAAACCCTGTAAAATCAAAATTAAAAAGCAGATCACATTCCTCCAACATACAATGGCACAGAATATATGTGTTAACATTCCACAAAAGAGGAAAGGGAGCATAGTGAGAAAATACTGGAGCAAAGCAATTCCAAAACCCAACAGAACAAACTCCAAATTCTGTATCTCCATGTCTGATGTCAAAGCACTCATTAGATCCTCAACACGTTCAGCTTTGTTGACTTCGTGTGACACATTTCTCTGTCTTGGGCTGGTTCTACACCTGCTCTATAGTTCTCCTTACAGATATTCTAGATCCTGGCATCTCCAACATTCTCAAGTCTCCAACATAATCCAGGCTATACCTCAGCTTCAAACAATAGCTTCTCCAGGCCTCCATGCAGGGACTGCCTTGACAAACTTGGTTTTAGCAGCTTTCCTTCACATCCTAGTCTCTAGAGCCAGAGTCACTTGGCTGAACCTGTCAAGTTCTTCTGCCAGCTGAGGCTGGAACCTCGGTGCCTCCTTGATTTGCATTCACATAAGCTTTTCCTTATTAATGGTTTTCTTGAAGCCTCTGCTTTCCTTTAACTTTAATTCCCTTTTATAAGTTGCAAAATGAGATGTGTGGGGTCTTGCCCTGAGGTCACCATTCCCTTTATAGCACATCGAATTAGACCTTTCCCTAAACAGTTCCTGAGCACCGGACTTAGCTCCAACAGAACATTTCCTGGTGCTCATTTTCTCCTCAGTTGTGCATTTCATATTTCTTCTTGAGATACTTGCTCCTCTTCACTGTAGATCTGCAAAAGACTGATCACAAATAACCACATACAAAGTCACCACATTAGGCTGTCTTGTAATCGCTTCTGCCAATAACATTAATCCAAAACTCTTCAATTTAGAGTCAGGCAGATTCTTAGGACAAGGGCAAAAAGCAGCCTAAATATCACAAGGACATCTCTGAGCTACTTGTTAATATTATTCCCTCTGAAACCTCTTAAGCCAGGCCAGCATAATACAAATCATCCCAAAGTCATCCATATTCCTTCAAACAACAGCTTGTTTGGTCATGTCAAACATAGCAATATCCCAGTCTCTGGTACCAATTTCTGTATTAGTTACTGTTCTATGGCTGTGAAAAGACATCATGACCAAGGCAACTTATGAATGAAGACATTTAATGGAGGCTTGCTTACAGCTTCAGAGGTTAGTCCATTATAATCGTTTCAAGAAGTATGGCCACAGGCAGGCAGTCATGATGCTGGGGAAGTAGATGAGGGCCGTAGCTTGTTCCATGGGGGTGCGGGGTGGGGGGTGGGAGGGGAGGGGAGGGGCCGGGGGGCCGGGGGGACTGGACTTGGCATGAGTCTTTGGCACCTCAAAGCTCACTCCCAGTAACACATCTCTTACAACAAATCCTTATCTTCTAATCCTTTCTAAATAGTTCATCAACTGGGGATTATGCCTACAAATATATGAGCCTATGGGAGCTATTTTCACTCAAACAACCAAAGTGGATGTGCCTTCTGAAGCCATGACCCAAAGTAAACATCTTCCCTAAGTCACTTCTATCATACATTTTGTCATAGTAACAGGAAAAATAATAATAATAATAATATATATATATATATATATATATATATATATATATATATATATGTGTGTGTGTGTGTGTGTGTGTGTGTGTGTGTGTGTGTGTGTGTACACATATACATGTACATAAAATCTTCTTAGTCATAAGACTATAAACTAGAAACTGCTTTCACACATTTAAGTAATTTTCATTTCCCATTCCCCACTCTTTTTTTATTTTGTTTTACAGGACAGGTTTCTTTGTGTAGCCCTAGCTGCCTTGACTGTCCTGGAATTCACTCTGTTTTCAGGCCATCCTTGAACTCAGAGACCCACCTGCCTCTGCCTCCTGAGTGCTGGGATTAAAGGAGTGTGCCACCACGCCTAGCTCCCATTCCCCATCCTAAGACCCCTACTACACATTAAATCCCTTCTCCTAGTCCTTCTCTTTTCAGGTCTTCTTGTTGCATGTGATTCACTGAGTTTCACAAGAATCTCTTGTCCAAGTGTGAGAGAGACTTTACTGTAACAAGGGTAATTTATCAGTGACTACACTATTGAAAAAAAAAAGACACACCTCCTCCAACAACTGTCAATGGCCAATAGTTCCCTTGGGGAAGATGAGACCTTAAGGCCTCCTCCCCAAATAAGATGAAATGTTAACTGGCTCAATCTTGTGCAGACTTTGTACAGACAAACACAGCTGTAGTAAGTTTGTGGGTACCATGACTATGTGTACATTCTGTACATTTTTTCTAAATTCTATGAAGCCAAAAACTCCACAAGCACAAAATTGTATCCCTATAATTCCCTATTTTCTCATGGATCTGCTGATGGTATCTCTTCCTTACTGTTTACAATTTTGACTATCTCAAGATTCAGATTCTAAAAATATAAAGTGACTATGATGCTCTTCCTTAATTAAAATTATTTTAAACAAGGCTTGACTGGCTTGACTCAATCCCTTCCAAATTCAGTAATATTAGCTAAATTAATCAATTTCCCTCTGCTTCAATATTTACTTAAAACCAAACTAGGACAGTCTTTGGATAACTCAGAAATCCCTGTATACACCTTCTAGGCCAAAATAAAATGTGGCCTCCAATTGCATACAATCTTTGCACTTCTGTATGCTGTCCCCATTCTATCCTCTTATCTTAGAAGTCCACACCAGCTCCCTACTGCCTGCCTTTTTCCTCTCCTGTTAAGTGATCATTCACTTATGAGTGCAATTAACATTTTCCGAGTACTTACTGTCTACCAAAAACCAAGTTGCGAAGATTCATAAGACTTTGTCTCTGCCACCAGAGGATTTATATGCCATGAAGCAAAGCTGATGCATAAACAATTCATAATTAATGAAAGTGTTATGATAGAAGTACAGAAAGTGCTAAGGTCCTAAGAGTGATTCATTTTTCCTAGGGAGTTTGCTTATGGAAGCTCATGCACTAGAAAATGAATTTTCTCTTTGTGAACTAAATTGACTTACTTGAAATAAAAATAGCTTCCATTTGTAACACTTTGCCAAGTGTTTTTACATCCAATTCTTCCTTTAAGCCTCATAGTAAACACTGTATACTTTAGTGGGGTTTTTAAAAACTATATTCCTTAGAAACATATGTATGAGGCCCATGATAATATGGACCATCATTCTAACGTCTGTAAGTAGAGGATGCAAGCTCAAACTGAAACAGGGTCAGTAGTAGCCTCTCAGACTCATTCCAGGAAGAACTAACAAGGGCCTGTGTCAGCCTCTTTACCTCAAGGCTATTCCTTATCACAAGTCTGACAACCATCCTGCTCTTAGGTGATCCCCACAACCTTCTAATGGTGTTCTTGATTTATACAGCAAGCTCATCAAGCTATACACCAAACTGGCCACAAAACAATTTTAAATGCCAAGTATAACCTATCATTTTCCTGCTAAAAACCCCTTTACTCTATAGATCTTCCTACTCCCTGTGAGACAAAAATCCCAGTGCTCTTGAGGCTTTCAGTGTAGACTATCAAGGTCCTTCAAACTACTTTTCAGCATTCCCTCCCTGGTCCCTCGCTTTGTTTAAATACGCCATACTACTTCCATTTCTGGACTTCTTTAGTCTTTGGTTTTCTACAAGTCTCTCTGGTAAATCAATACTGTACATTAAAAGGGATTATTTTTTTGCTTTTTTTTTAAAAAAAAGATTGCTTAACAGCAGAATTTTGGCAACAGAATTTTGGTTCTGTACTTTTTATCAATGATTTTATTACTGCATTAACTACAGTATAGGAATCATTAGTATAGCAGCTTACTCTCTTAACATATCAGGAGACCATTCTTTCTTTAATTATAAATAAAGGATTCATGACATTTATATTTATTTAATATAGAACATAAATTCATCACAAGTATTTCAGTGCCACAAGCTCATACAGGACCATCTGAAGGTAAATCAAAATGGGTAGCCTACATGTCATATGCAAAAAGGACAATAAAATAAAGAATAAACCTTACATATTGGTAATAAGAATATTATTAAAGAAATAGAGGACTTCCCTAGAAGGAGAATGTTTTTGGATGGATGGTTCATAACAATCTTCATAAGGAAGTCATATCCTAGACAAGCCTTGATGAAAATCAAGTCCTGAGGTTGGGAGGAGAGTCATAAGAGTTGAAGAGCCGCAGAAAAAAGCTCTACATCCTGGGGAAGCATTTAGTACTCAGAAAACCTAGTGTGCAGTGTGGGGTAAGCACAGGGATTAAGAGATTGAGTTGCATGATGACAAAACGTGTAGATAAAAGCTACAGGAAAGAAGTTATCAACAGATTCTACAAAGGTAAAGATGAGTCTGCACACAATCCTGGCTGTGAGCTGGAGTTGGAGCTTAGGAGACCAAGAGTGGAGGTGAGGAATCACTGAAGAAGATATCAGTAAGGTCTTTTCAAGACAGCTAGGAGGATGACTATCCAGAGCTGGAAGAGGAAGTGGAGAGGTGAGAAGGGATTCTGAAACAAGTCTTGGAGCAAAAACCAACAAGTTCATTCTAAAGGGAAAAACAACAACCAACCAACCAACTAAACAGACAAACAAACACCAATCAAAAATGAGCTCTAGAATTTTAGAATTCAAATGAACAAGAACAGAGGCATTAACTGAGATGGGGAGGACTGAATTAAAATGGAGGACAACTGAGAGCTTCATTTTGAACATTTTACTTTTGAGGTACCAATGAAACATTAAAGTGAAAATATCAGTTGAGCAGTGGGAAAAAAGCAAATACCAACCCCAGAAGGAAGCTGTAAGCTAAACCTGCAGATATAGAGTTTGAAACACAAAGATGCAGTAGTAATACAGTGTGTAGCATGAAATGACACACAAAAAGTATAAGCCTGTCTCTCAGCACATAGTTAAATATATTCAGAAATTATTAAGTAGGGGCTGGGGAAATGTCTCGGGTAAAAATCTTGCCATGAAAGTATGAGGATCTGAGTTCAATCCCCAAATCTCACATGAAAAAACTGGACAGATGGTATGTGTCCACACTCATTCACACAAACATGCACACAAACACCGATCTCACACACACACACACATACACACAAATGCACATGCACACACACATACAAACACAGCATTAGAATCAGAAGTAGCTGCTAGTGATAAGTTTGTTTCTTAAACAGTTTAAGCTTAATCTTTTGCATGAATATTGTATGTGTTTAATTCAGTTTCTACTATTTTCTTCTCAAGAGAATGACATGATAGCTTACTTTTATGCTGTGATAAGCATGGGAATTATAGTTAAGAAAAAGGATGCTTTCTCTCCATATTCGACAAATTCTTGAGAAAAGCATACAGTCTTGAGTTTTCAATTTTTCATATAAAAACATGAATTATTTTAACCTATCTAATGCCACTGTCAAACAAAATTACAATATTTAAAGAATGTGTAGCTTAATACATTAAGCAACTAATACATTATACATACATATACTTGTATGTATATATGTGTATGTGTGTGTTTCTCAGTCTCAATAAATATAATCTTCTAGAATAATAAATAGTACATATAATAATATATAGGCATATAGTATTTGTATATGGTAAATTATATATGCATACTGTGATGCCAATTAAACAAGTAGTCAACAAAATGTATTTTGAAATGTGTACATTTCAAAAATGTATCTACCTCTTGTAACATAAGATGGCATGCTGATTTTTCCAGGATGTATTTGAGACGGTGTGGATTATGTTTGGAGTGCTATCTAGTATTCTTGAAAACCTCAGGGTCGGGTGCTGTATAACAGGCTGAAGGAAATCTTAAAATCATGACGAACACGAAGAAATGAGATGCTATGTTGAGGTTTTTTTCTGGAGGTGGGTTTTCAGGGATGAATCCCTCTCTTCTTCTCTGGTCATATCTTCCTCATCTCCAGCCCTTTTGAATGACCTGTGTTCCAGTCAAGCTGTTCTCCCTTCACTCCATGTCCGTCCTCCTGTCCTCCTGTTTGCCCCTGGAGGCTAGAATAAAGCCAGTCTTTTGTACCTACCCATCCCCTGACCTCTGCCCAGGGATCTCTGTTTTATTTATTTACTTTTCTTTTCACACTGCTGGGGTCAAAGTCACAGCTTGCACTTGCTAGGCAAGAGTTCTGCCACTGAACTGTATTTCAGCTACTTTACTGTAAATATTTATTTAATCATCACAGCCTTTTATGAAGTTGGTTAGTTCAACTTCATTGACTTGAAGGATCTGCTTGTCTGTGTCTTTTGGGATTAAAGGTGTTTACCACCTTGCCTGGGCCTAAGCTTTTCATGGCCACTATGCCTCAAGATCCAGATCAAAAGCATTGATCATCCCATGTGGAGATCTGGATCAAAAGTGTGTGTCATCCAGGCTCAAGAGCTGGATCATAGGTGTGCCTTCCATGTCTGGATTGTAGTTCATTCCAAATATAGTCAAGTTGACAACTGGGAATAGCCATCACACAACTCCTTACCAGTTTGGGGTTCTAGCACTAGGGAGTGAGGGCTGGAGCCCTGATGACCAACCACATTGGGAGCTCTATGCCCCTGGCAAACTGCCTCTGTGAAGTGAGGATAGCCACAGAATTAGTCAAAGTGATTTGCAAAGTGGGCTAAGTGCCTTGAAGACAGAACAAAGGAAGTCAACGTTTTACATTACACACTGTTAGCATAATGAATGTTAATGCTTAGCAGGGCAGACAAAATTTGCTGAATTTCCCTTTCCTTTCTTTACTTCTTCCTCTTTTCCTCCAGCACTGAGAATGTGCCTTCATTCCTCTGCCTTAGTTCCAACAACCCTAACTTACTTAGAAGTGAACGGACAAGGTATACTGGCCACGTGGGGTGTATAATTTCTCCTTCTACATAAACAAACAAATCTAAACTTACAGAACAAGGTCTTCCTCTTCCTTGAATCCTCAGCGGTATCAGCTGCTTCATGCTCTATATCAGCAATGGAGAAACTTGGCAAACGAGCTAACCTTGCATAATGTCAGAGAAATCTTCAAAACAGACCTTCCTAAGATGCATAAATTTCAACTAATGCTATATCTCCTTACAGGATATTTTTTCTACTCAAGAATTAGGTGAACACAAGGAAGGGTAAGAGCTTATTATCAATCTCATTTTGGGTCCCTTTAAAATCTTTTGTGAGGCTCTGCTATCAAAGAAAAGCCTGTGAGTGGTTGTGGGTTAGATTAAATTTCTACAGAAGTGCAGAACCTGTCTTTCTCATTTCCATTTGCCTATTAAGATGCTACAGCTTATCCACTCCAGTAAATGAACTACAGAGGGTTTCAGGCTGAGGCCTGCAGGCTGCAGACTGACCCCTGGCATTGTGCCTAGAGAGGCATTCCAGGCTATGTCCCCAGCAATAATGAATGAATAACCAGTTAATACACTGTCTTCTGTTTACAGGTACAATTTAAAAAACAGAAAAACAAACAAACAAAAAAAAACAAAGAACAAAACCCAATCATTTTTTCCTTGTAGCTTGGGCCTGGATTTTGAGTGCTCTTGATTATTAATAAGATAGACCATGTTAGAATTCACAAGTGAGTTTGACAGAGCACTTGTAGTCTTACCAGAATAAAGTGAAGAACTGAGGAATCATGGTTTCTGGGCCAGAGCTTTTCCATAGCTCTGTTCAGGAGATTCTCCCCCAGCCATGGCCCAAACAAGATGCAACAGAAGTGTCAAGACTGAATAGTCACAGGGCCACAGAGCTGTAACTCCAAAGATGGTAGATAGGCCACAAATAACCATGTGACTTTATGAGTTTACTTAATTTCAGCTGTCATTAACCAAACATGGGTATCAATGTTGCCTCTTGTTCCAGCTAATAAAGTCACTTTGAAGACATCACCATCTTTAAGAATGTAACTCTAAGCTGCAGAGTGCCAAGTGGAAGTCACTCTGACTCATCCATCGCATTAAACTTAATGCATAGTTGTCTTGTAGTCTTTGGTATCTCATGACCTACACTTAGATTTAGGTTCAGTTATGACCCTAAACAGGTTCAGGATCCAGATAACAATAGCACCCACACTTTGAACTATTATGAAGAGCAGAGTAGAGATGTACCTGTGTGGCACTGAGCATGAAGTCTAGAATCTCAGAAACCCTCCATAAAATCTGGGGTGTGATCCAGCAAGTACCACTGAGGATGAAAAGAATAATGTTCTCCTTCCTGCCTTTGGAGCTCAATTGGGTCAATGGAAAGTAGACAGAGACAAGCAAATGCTATGACCACAAGCATACAAAGTGCTTCAGTCAACCCCTTGTTTTGTACTTTCCACCTTACCCTGTTGATCTTTCATTCTGTGGTGACTTTCCCTGATAATCACATAAACTTCCATGGCTTTAGTTATCAAGTGCACACAGATAAGAGCTATGACCCATAGACCAGAACTCTTGATTCTAGTATGCATTCACATAGCAAGCTCTCTTTTCTCCTCCTCTCTCTAACCTGTGTGTCTTTCCACTAACCCTTCAAATGCAGTCCTTTGCCTAAACAGAATCATTCTGTGGAACATCCTATCCATTCTCCATCCTGTGTGCATGCATCAACAGTGGCGCCAGCCTCAGAAAACCTCCAGCAGCCTACCCTGCCTGCTCAACTGTGTCTTTTTGTTTTCACAGAACTTTTCACAGAAGCCTCAGGCGTCCTTTCTACCCTCATCCACACTTCCTAGACATCCACACAAAAAAGCTTAATGTGTCTTTCCAGAGTCCACCTATACCTTGCCTTTCTCCCTATTCTCACTCTTGTTGATAAGTTACTTACACAGTCCTTATCTCTCACTGTCTACCCACTCACCTTGCCTTATTCTTTCCCACAGGGCTCAATGGCTGCTAGCTCTTTGTCATTTTCATTGGTTAATTAATCTCTCCAGAATTACTATCTCTTACCTGTATTAACATTTACTTAGGTAAAGCCGTATGAACAAGTTGTTTTTTTTTTTTCTTTTGGTTAGGTCAAAGTGAACAAATAGCTGGATATGGTGGCATGCACCTTTAATCCCAGTACTCTAGAGGCAGAGACTAGTGTATCTCTGACTTTGAGGACAGTCTGTTCTACACAGTGAGTTCCAGGACAGTCAGGGCTATGGAGAGAGACAGTCTCAAAAAAAAAAAAAATCAAAACAAAGCAAACCAAAATCAAAATAAACAAATAGTAGAAATTTCAAATAATTTAATCTCAGCAAAATATGTTCCTTCTACTTCACTAAAGATATTTTTTGAAGTATATTTCTTAAACACTATGTGTGTTAGGGATTTTAATCTATAGGATAAAAACCATTATCAAAGTAACTTGGAGAGGATCCCCTACCCAGGAGTGACATCACCTGCAGTGGGCTAGGCTCTCCCTGCATCAATCATTGATCAAGAAAATGCACCACAGGCTTTCCAAAAGGTCAATAAGTTGAGGTATTTTCTCAATTCAAATCCCTTCCTCTCAGGTGACTCTAGTTAGTGACAAGTTGACAAGAACAACAACTAATTAGAACATACACCCTTCCTTAACTTTTGTTCAATCAGTGCCTAACAGAGTACCAGACAAGGAGACAGTGAAGAAATACTTGTAGAATTTAATAATTACTATGAATGAACCTTAACATCATGTGGAGCTCCCTTAGGTACTCTTTTTTTTCTTTTTTTTTCTTTTTTTGGTTTTCGAGACAGGGTTTCTCTTTCTATGTATAGCCCGGGCTGTCCTGGAACTCACTCTGTAGACCAGGCTGTCTCGAACTCAGAAATCCGCCTGCCTCTGCCTCCCAAGTGCTGGGATTAAAGGCGTGCGCCACCACCGCCTGGCCTCCCTTAGGTACTCTTGGCTTAGTCTTTTCTTTATTTTCTGAGGTTTTACAAAACTAAAACTAGCTACCTATGTCTGTCTTCTCTAGGAAGAACTATAGATATGAGGTTTTCTTTTCCCCATTCCCATAGCCACCAAGACCCAGTTTTCTCTACCAACCAACCAATAATGAGCTAGCCATGCCAGGGAAAAACCTGGCTCTAGGGTTGTTCTTCCCTTAGCTATCAAGTACATAATGTATTGATACCACTCAGCATCTGCTTCACTCATTCATTTGCTCAGTTATGGAAGAATGATTGGGATTGAAAATAAAACAATGAATAAAGAAGACAACTAGATATTTGGATTGCCTTTATTTTCTATGACTTTTGATTATTTTCCTTACTAGTTACATGAGGAAATTTTAGGTATTTTAAAAACAGTTGTGTAGTTAAATACTTTCAAACATATCACACACTTTATGTCATCTAAAAATATAAGTTGAAAGTGCTGCAAAAGATATCATTTTCTCTTTATATGTGACATTGTTATGTTATATGAATGTAATGGATTTTTTTGAAAGGTATCCAGTGACATATAGCTATTTGGAATCTATGAGAACCTGTTAAGCATAGAAAAATGATCCTTCATAAAACTTGGAAATTTTAAATAGTCCTTATTTTTCTCCTTGACCTCATATATATGATATAGCTGGATATGGTGGCACACACCTTTAATCCCAGTACCCTGGAGGCAGAGACTGTGGCTCTCTGAGTTTGAGGGCAACCTATTCTAAGTAATGAGCTCCAGGACAGTCAGGACTATATAGAGAGACAGTCTCAAAAAATCAAAACAAAGCAAACCAAAATCAAAATAAACAAATTGTAGCAAATATATATATATATATTCACATATATGCATATATATGTATATTATATATACACATATATAATATACAATTATGTTTTATATTTAGAAATAGAATTATGTAATATATAATTATATACATTATATAAAACTAATAGGTGCATATTTAGGACAATTCATGAAGGATGAACGCCATATATATATGATTATAAAAACAGAGAGACCACATTTTCTTCTAGAAAACTTCTGGAATTTCAGTTCAAAAACCATGTTAATTTGTATTGCAAGAAGCATAAAATATTGACAAACAGGTTACAAAATCAATCCTGACAGACTATAAAGAACACAAAAATTAAAATAATACAGATCTAATGAAATACTATATTTTACTGATTATAGAAAGTAGTATGCCATTATGGCAGTCCTCATTAACTAATTTATGAATAATAATGTATGTATAATCTATGAAATGATGCTATTATTATTCCTCTCGTAGACAAAGAATTAGATCTTTTTTTATTCAGAAGGTAGAAAATGTCAAAATAGAGCAATGATGCTTCACTTATATGACATCTTCAGTGGACACTTCAGCCTCAAAGATATAAGTAGAGAATTAAGAAACAGAAAACATAATCCACATAAAACAGAATCTGAAAGAGCTAAACTGGCCCTATTAGTATTGTATAAAGTATACATTAAGACAAATGTTCTTACTACAGACAAAAGGCCTAAGAGCAAATGGGTCAGTACAGTGAGAAGCCAAAGCAATGGCTCTTGTGGATTTAAAAGAAGTCTTCAAAACTGTGAACTGAAATTCATGATTTAAGGTACAAATAGGTATTTGACAATATTTGGAAACATTGGTGGTTCATTTTCTATAATGAGTACAATAAAAAAAGACAAACAGGGAAATGAAGTAAAGCAATTAAAATATTTTGCTGAAAAGAGCCCTGTCCTATGTAGCTTAACTGCTGAATCTTACCACAGATTTTAAGGATGGTTATTAATCTTTCAAACATTTTTATAAATAAATTACAAAAGGGTAATTCTTCTCAATCTTTGAGGTCAGTATTATTTACCCTAATACTATAATCATACAGAAACATCACAAGAAGGAAATGCCTACAATTCAGTGTCCTTATGAGTCTACATTCATGTGATTTGTAACGATAATTCAGACATCTGTGGACTTTATGTACAACAGTGATCTCTTAAGGCTGGGTCAAATAGCAGCATTGTGGATGGCTTCAGTTTGTGTAAATATATGCTTTGGTGGTTATATGACTAGGCTGCCTAATGACACAATTACTTAACAATGCCTTTATCAGAAGAACTCTCATAATTAGGTACAAGTATCCCCAATAAAATATTACCAGTTTAAGCCTAATGACGAAATGGGATTTGTCCCAGGAAGGCATGGTTGATTTCAAATCTAAAACTCAATGTAATACTGCATTCTGTGGTGTAAAACAACATATGGTGATTTAATAGCGCACAGTCATCTCAATAAACTCAGAAGGAGCAATGGAGAAGTGATAACTTGTATAGCCATTGCATGACAATATTTTATATACAAAGCTAACGAAACATTCCACAACATTTAAAACGCTGCTATTAGAAAATTTCACATTACAAATGTGGTTCAGCTTGTGGTTGTATTATATATCTAGTGAATTATGATGGTCTAGAAGTTTCCTTCTCTGAGGACCTATGTTCTACCTGCATGAAGCATTTTCATACGTTTTCCTCTGTTATTTATGAGAGACTGATAACAGCTAACCTGCCTAGATTAACCAATAACAGAATGTAGGTGACATTACTGTCACAGGACTGCATCTGTCTTTATAGATAAAATTTCCCCTACTTACATCACTGATCTTTCTTACATGGATTAAGCATTCGATCAATACATGCAACTTTCCAAATTGTTTTCCTTGATTTTGGAATATTTGAGGAATTTTGTATCAGTTTTCATTTGGATTTATCCTTCTACCAGTTACAGTAGGCACACTGCTAACATCCATCTGCATGCCGTCTAGTGACTGTTCTTATTTTCATTTTTCAGTTCCCTACCACTGTGTTCACCAAGATGGCTTTCTAGCCCACTTTCCCCTCCCCCCCAAACTGCATGGGAGATGATAATTATGCTCTTTTCTTTGGTTTGCTTATGTGACCATTCAGACTTGTCAGATACTGTAGACCATTCTCTACTTAAATATTCATAATGATCTCCATTTCAGTTGAGATTGTCACTACCCTCACGATGACAACCCTGAGGTTTGCTGCTTACTACCACAGATACAAGTAATAGAGTGCGTGGCACTAGAGTTGTACCTTTGGCGCTACATCCTCCTGGATGCACCACAACACTGCTTTGGATATAAGCTAAACATGGAGTTCAGAAACATCAAAATGCTCCCACATACAAGTTATGTCATTATGAAAATATTTTAAATGCTTTTTCTATTTAAGCTTGCTGTTATCCTTTTTGAAAATAAATCATTTCTTATTGTTATTGGTTGTAGTCTCCAGATTTAGAATGATTCACAAGTATAAATGAATTTTAGATGTTGCTTAGGTACTTAGGTTGCTTATGTTCCTGAAGGCCCCTCTAGGATTCCACAGGAGAGGCAAAGAGTGAAATGGAGTTGACAGCGACAAGGACATGCATTCACCAGGACAAGGTCCAACATCACTCTTTGCTCAGGATGTTTTCTCTCTACTGTGTATAATCAATCTTTGTACAAATGCCAGGTAGCAATGCCCTCTGCTAAACACTTGGTATGTTCTTCCTTTTTATTGAATATTCATAGCTTCCAAAATAAACAGGAATTTCTATCTTCTGGGTTTCCTCAGATATTAAAATCAAATGAAATACTTTCATCCATATATAGTCTAAATATTGAGTATTTAGTAAAAATGAACCTTTAGTTTTCTCTGCATAGCATAATTTAACAATTGAAGAGAGAAAATGTTTTGGAGAATGTAGGGAGAAATGGGAACTAAATGAAATTTATCTAATATATACTGCCAGGGCTCATTCTTCTAATAAGACAAGAGAGAAAAGGAAAGGCACATTTGATGAATATCTCTGAGTTGTTGTGGGATACATATTTTGAAAATAAAATGCTTTCTCTCTAAAGTCACTAGTGCCAACTGTTCTTCATTTGGTTGTCACTGTAAAGGCTTGAAGTATTATTCTTTCTATCCTTATTTTATTGTAGAAACAACTGTTATTTTATTTTCTCCTTTTAAGGTTTTGAAAGCATTTGCTACTTTACAATTATAATCATGTAATATTTATGGGCACACAGTGATGTTATTGCATTAGTTAATCATTGTCAAGTTGACTGGATTTAGATTTATCTGGGAGAGAGGCCATACCTTTGGGTATGTCTATGTGGTCATTTCCAGAAAAGATTAATCGAGGGTAAAAGACATTCTCTGAATGCAGATGGTGCCCTCCCACAAGCTTGGAGGCCAGAATAAGAAGAGAAAGGCAGCTGAATGACAGCACCCCTGCCCTCTACTGTAGCCACTGAGAACTGGAAAGGGGTTCCTCACCACATACTCATGCCATTCTGATATTCTCTCTGAAGCACATGGAGCCAAGTCCCTATGACTCTGAAAACATGAGCCAAAACAAGTTTCTTCCTCCCTGAAGTTATTTCTATCAGGTGTTTTCATTACACTAAGAAGACTATCAAACACAGTAACATAGATACAATAGAATGAGTCAATCAGGATAATTAACACTGCAGTCTTCTTATTTGCTTAGCATTTCAAGTTTACCTGCACCTTTTACCCTTTGTCCATTTGTTCTTCATCTTCCCCTAGCACCTAGCCTCTTGCACTCACATCTGTTCTTTGCTTTTATGAGTTCAGCTGGTTTACCTCATGTACAATTGAGGACATGTGGTGTCTAATTTTTATGTGTCTTGCTTGTTTCACCCAGAATAATCTCTTTTAAAGGCTCGAGAACATACCACTGTGAATATATAAGTTCATTTTTTCCTCTTCATCCATGTGTCCATTGATGGACACTTACGGCGATTCCCTGGCTTAGCATTGTAAATAGAGCTGTAATAAATGTTAAGAGTGTGCCTATGTCCTCAACATTCTTAGTTCAAATCCTTAAGAGAGTGGGGAATACACCTCCATAGCTCAGTGGGACGATGCTTGCCTGGTATGCACAAGGTTCTGGGGTTGATCCCTAGCACCACAAAACCAAAACAAAACATCCTAACCATTATTTCCAAGGGCAGGCCTGTTACTGTGGCTCATTCTTGCTGAGAAATAGCCGTTTCATTGGCTCTAGCTGAGTTTTAGCTGAAGGATCACTTAAGGGAGCAGGACAAAGGAGAAACAGATGGCGTAAGATTGGTCTATGAAAACTTCCCCAAACAAATTTGTTTCAGAGCTTTGGGTTTTCATGCTGTAGGACAGAACTGTTATTTGTTCCATCTACTCAAAAGATATTACCAAAAGAAAAGGGAATAAAGATGGAAAACACATCTCATTTAGGTAAGGATTGAGATGTATCTGTGTACACTCCATCTTCCTGAAACTCTGCTTTACTCAGTATTCTGCAGTCACCATGGACTCCACCCATGACCAGCCAAGCAGGACTGTATTGCATCAAGCCTATTCCAGTTTATTAGGCCAGTTTCAGTCTAGAATCTCGTTGTTAATGACTATATATACAATTAGGGGCGAGGATTATCATAATTCTTTCAATGACATTTATGTAAGCAGCAACGTGAGTACAAACAGAATAATATGTTTTTGGTTCTATTCCCAAGAGTAACGTCTGGGACTAGGACATCTGCTACAGAGTAGGCACTTGACTAAACTAAGCTATTAGTTTCTGAACACAAGAATGAATCCATAAGAGTATGAAATCAAAGGACTTTGTAAAACATAACCACCACCTCAACTATTTACAACCTAATCTTGTTGTCCAGGCCTTACTTAAAGAGAGAAGACTATAGGAAGAAAGCTGCTAGTTACAGAGAAGGAAGGTCTAGCCAGGATCTGGCAGAACTGCTGCAGGGGTTGAAGGCCTGTTCCCTGGGTGTGAGCATCAGAGCTAAATGATAAATCTCCCTTCCAGGAACTTGTATCCTGTTTGAGAGCTACACATTCTCATCTAGGAAAGATTCTAGATGATTCTGTCAGTGAGTTTATATTTAGATAGTGCAAAAATTAGAATAAAACATTTATTTTGGATCAGTAAGGAAACATATTCCATTAATCTTTGACTGTTCTTCTGGCTTGTATGAACTGTTGAAGATTTGGTTTTTCTCCATCCAAGGTATGTTAATAATGTCATATATCATTCTGCAAGTGTGCTTTGGGATTCTTTCCTTCCTATCTTGTTTTCTTCCTTTTCTTCCTTTCATCCTTCCTTTATTAGGATTCATTAGGCAATTACTAACCAGCAAGAACTTATTAAGCACTTGCGACTCAGGTACTGTGACAAATGAGAGAAATACAGCTAATATTACTGTCCGTGTGACAACTGTTAGAGAAATAATCACTACACAATGTGAGAACCTAGACAGAGGCTCAACCCTACCACAGGAACTCAAGAGGCAGTACAGCATCTGAACCAGTCCCAGAAGGTAAGATCGTGTTAGCTAGGTAAAAGGAAGCAGGGGCTTTGCAGTGAGTACCAACCATGTGCAGAAGCAGAGCTGTGGAAAAACCACAAAGGATGGACAGAGACAAGTGTTTAGAGTAAAGACACAAATGGGAAATAAGTTCTTAAGGCTTTACTCCACTTCACAATTTGAACATGGTACTGGGAAGAATCACAAAGGTGTAAGTAGTAGCTATTGTTCAGATCCTGAGACAGGTCTTTACTGACAAGTACAAGCTGGCAGGAATGCCGTTATTTTCTAGAGCACTAAAGGGAAATGCTTGAGGGGAGGAAGTGGAAGCAAAGGCTAAGATGGCAGGGCAGAGGGAAAATCTGAAGGCAAAGAGTGGAGATCAACTGCGACAGCCTTGTCTGAGAAACATGTCTGTAGCAGAATCAACCTTGAGGGCGAGAGAGAGGCGTGTGGAAGATGATGAGTCATGTTTCCACCTTGGGAAACTGGTGCTGTGATGATGACATATTCCCAGACCTCCCAGACCAACTGAGGAGGGGCAGGGTTGGGGGAAGATGTTAGTGTAGGCATGAGCACACATTGCTTTTCTATGTCCCAGAACATAAATGTCATAGTAAACTAAATAAACTAAATTAAAAGGGGAAGGTGAAAAATACGTCTTTAATCGCAAGGCTAAACAGATTGGAAAATATTAGCCTGTCGATGTTTTGAAACAGGGAGCATTGATGAGATCGTTTAGGGTACGCAGAGGTAAGAAAAACAGCTCGGAATTCCAGCCTGAGAAGATGCAGAGAAAAGGGCAGACAGCAGAAATTAGAGAAAGGACTAAAATGTGAGAAGAGATCAGAAACTACAGCAGGAGAAAGTCTGGAGACTGTCAGTAGAGCCAAAGCTGTCTGAGATCATCTGAAGCTTAGTTAACCTTTCTCTCCTAACCCCAAAGCATAAATAATCACCCTCCTCCAAAGGATGAACCTTGCAGCTAGACACCTTTATAATGAGAAACAAGCATCTGGGAGACAAGGCACTACTCAGGCACGTGCTGTTCTTCCTGAACTGGTTCCCTGAGTCTGGGAGCTAGTTTCAACTCCTCTTTTTTCTCAAGCTTCTCAATATTCTTACTACTGAAGGCTGATGTTCTAGCTCTAGGCTCCTAGGATTCAGTTATCCCTTCTCTGCTTAAAATCCTGGGATTTCTCATCTATTTGTTCTTGATCCTACTGATGCCTAGAATTATCTTGGCTTGCTTTTGGATCCTAAGTAGCATTAGTGCAGCATTTGGGAAGCTGCTGCAAACAAGTGAGTAACTGAGAGGTACAGAGTCCACCGGCTACTTACTGCTGATATTGCCTACATGGGTCTTCATCAAAGCAAGAGACCCTTAGTGCATGGACTCAACAACTTCTGTATATGTATCAGACCCTGCTTTCGGAAATCAGGATGCTGCAGTGAACACATCTGATAACGTATTTTCCCTATAGGTTTCAGATCTAATGTAAAGGTCAAAAATGTATGTTAGTAAGTAGTTTGTCAGGCATAGAAAGAAATCACACAACCTATGAGGAACAGGGAGCTTGAAAGGGGGTATAATTTTGCAGCATGTCGGGGTTGAGGGGGCAGAGAGGGTAGTACTGAGTAATGAACCTGAGCAGTAGTCAGATCCTCTAGAGGGAAGGGAAGGACAGAGAAAACATAGTTAACAAAGGAGATGATTAAATTGGCTTACCTGATATGAGATGGGTAGTTTAATAACGGCTGTTGGCCTTCTGGAGATGCTGAGAACTATTTAGTATACAAGGTGAGATGATGCCTCAGCAGGCCTAACCTACTGAATCTCAGCAGGCTGAAGATTAGAGAATCCTGGAGAGTTGCTAGTCTCTTGTGCTTGTGGGAAGGCTGAAGTAGCTGGGTTGGGGTTTGTGAAAGACAGAATAGTAGTGGCAGGAGCAGGGCAGATACATGCACAAGTAGAGGGAGCAGGTGAAAAGCACCCTGCATTTCTCTAGAACGCTTTATATCTAGGACACTTCTAGAAGGTACTGTCTACTCTGGGAAAGGGTCTTTGACCTCATTTAAGCCTTCTAGGAAATAATCTGCTAGGCTTGTCCAGAGATCTGTCTAGGTCCAATCTGTCTGTTAGTTGGTTCTAGGTCCAATCAAGTTGACAACCAAGATTAATCATCACAAGCAGAGACTTAAAATAAGTGAAAAGACAGGCTCAGAAAAGATGGAGTGAGCTGTTGGTATTAGGAGGCTGATACTCTAGACAGTGGAGACTGCAAGGACAATGAGCTAAGAAGACTTAGCCTGGTTTGTTTAAAATAATCACCCCATTCTAGGTCAGAAGGAGGTAAGGAGAGTCAGGAGGAACCTTTGGGTCTTAAGAGCATTCACCTATTCTGAGAAAGTATATTTAATGGGATTGACATGATGTTTTCCATTTTGAAAGGGGCATTGCAACTCTTATGTTTACAGTGGATTATAGGGTTGGGAATATTACACTTTGCAGCTCACTCAATCGCATTCTTCCAACTGGAGACTTAGAAGATGAGAATACCAATCTAAGAGAAAGAGAGTGGCAGCTTGGACCAGATAGGTTGTGGTTGGAGTGTTGAAAGGTGACCAAACTCTGGCTACAGCTTAACAACTGGAGAAGCAGTGAGTTCTGATAGCTTATACATGGTACAGATTTGGACATCAAGGCTGGCTTCAAGGCTTTTTGACCTTAGCAAATGGAACTACAATTTGAGGTGTTTCTGAGACATTCACTTGGATATTTAAATAGGTACCAGTGAAAGCAGAAAGGGGAAGAGTAACCAAAGAGGAACAACCAAAAGTCAAGGGGCTTGGGTTTTGTTTTTCAATGATGAAAGGTGGTAACTGATACATTTTTTGTGTACCTGGGAGTATTTCCAAGAGAGAGGAGAGATGATGATAAAAGCAAGGGGGGAAGAACTATTGGAGCTAGGACCTGAATAGGAGGGGGTGGGTGTGTCAATGGAGGATCTGCCCTTTTGCAGGTAGACAGGCCAGCCATTGTAGCAAGTAGGAAAGAAAGTCAGGTGTCCATGGACAGAGGCTGACCTCAGGTGACTGCCTTCCTTTCTCAGTGAAACAAGCAGTCAGGTTAGCAGCTGAAGGTAAGACTAGGAGAGTTATGATAAGAGGTTTTAAGATAGAGCAAAAAGTACGATAAGGTCTTTTACGACTGTGGCTTTTTGAATTTTGTCTCAATATGTATTTATGGATCTTAAGACGTGTGATTTGAGATCTACTGGATAAATTTAAGCTAAAAACAGAATTCTTCGCACCCACCAAGAGTAAGGATTGCTTAATAATGTCTTCTGGTTGCACAAACATATGTGGGTTTGGGTGCATATAAAGTGGAAGCAAAAATATACTTTTAGTGTTTGCCCAGGATAGTGGGAGTGAATGAATGAATTGCTTATTTTGACTTACATACATCTGAGATCCCAAGAAGTACAAAATCATATTTAGCTAACAGAGAACGGGGAGTTATCTACATGTATAAGAGGATGGTCCTTATAACATCTAATCTTACTATAGTCTGAATCAACCCCTTAGTTAATGATCATAGCGTAAACATATTTTCAGATAAAAACAAGATATAGACTCCTAAAATCTGAGTTTGGAACCTATTGTAAGACCACAGGCCTTTCTCTACCACCACCATCAACCACTTACACATTACAGGAAGCCTTTCTCTCTGGACATTTTCACACATGAGCAGCTCAGCAACTCCAAAGTTCTAGATGTTAGAAAAGATCTTTCCCTCTTATGAAAAACGGGGCCTTCACAACACTCTCCAAGGTGTTTAACTAGTGAGTAGAGGGCACGACAGGTTGGAATTTAGGATCTGTTGCACTGAAAATGAAGTTTGACCTCATGAATGATTAAAAAAATGTGATGGCCCTTGTCCAGTTCAGAGGGCTGTCAATCCTTTGAAACAAAACCTTGCACTTAAAGCACTAAGCAGTCTTGTTTGTGTTCAAACACTGGTGCAGAAGGGCATCGAGAACTTAAATAAGTGTTCTCTCTAGTCTGTACTGAGCACAGAGTGAGCTAATGCTTATGTTTCTTTTGAAGACGTCTTGTTTCCAATCGAATACACTCTTACTTAAGAAAAAACTATATCTGTTCTTAAGACTTCATTGGCCTTAGTTCCTTACTTTATTCTTTATCCCTGTAAAATGAATTAATACTATCTAAAATCTCTGAGCTAGAAATAGACGTTTGGGGAAAGTTTGAGATAGACTGGCATGAAACTTACCTTGACCTCAGCAATTCTCCTGCCCCATCCTCTCAAATGCTTGGATCACAGGCACGGACTTCACTGACATTTATTGATATACTTTTTATTCTAATGCATGCTGCCTTTTACATATTGTCATTTAAAGGAAGCACTGCTCCAGATCAATATTTACCTTGGTTGTCAAATATGATCTAGAGATTAACTTTTAAATAGCTTTCTGCTTATCAGGCTACTTTCTCAAGTATTTATCAATTCTATAAAATATGTTTTTGGGAAACAGCTTATTAGTTTATCACACATCTTGAAACAAGATGAGGAACCAAATTCAACTGACAGAGAATGAGGCTTCAGAAAGACGTACATTTACCTACTTTCTTAAGAGGACAGTAAGTTAGAACATCATTAGTCCAGTCTGAATCAACTCTCTGTAAACTCGAGATTTTAGTCGGTATTTCTGGAATCCATTCAGTAGTTTCACTTTTCTAAGCACCAGAGAAACTTAAAATTAAAAAATAAGAACACACAATTCTTACTTTATTATGTCGTGTGGATCGGTTATTATTGAGCTACACAGTCAATTATGCCTTTCTCTGTGTAAAATGTTCCTGTGGGAAGGAATTACACGGGATTAAGTCCCCTTCTAGCGCTCCTCTGAGCTCTACACGGAAAACCTTTTCCTTTCCATTTTGCAAGCCTCAACAAGTCCGCTGCTGAGTCACAACCTCCTTTCCCCCCTGATGTGAGAAATCTTTCTCCCTTGAAAATTAATAAAGCTTCGGAAATGTTCCGATTAGAGTCTCCCAGGGGAAGGAGGGAGGGACGCCAGAAAGAACT
The DNA here is from genome assembly GCF_004785775.1 of Grammomys surdaster. Lineage (NCBI taxonomy): Eukaryota > Metazoa > Chordata > Mammalia > Rodentia > Muridae > Grammomys > Grammomys surdaster. Next base: position 1,122,099 of record NW_021620516.1, read on the forward strand.
TGTAGAGTAGGAGTCAGGCACGCCCGGGTCCTGGTAACAGCGCACCCAGGGCTTGCAGCAGCGGGTCTAGGAGGAGCTGGCCTCAGAACCTACTCGGTGCACGCCTTTGCGAATAAACGCGCAGAGAGCCCTGTCAGCTCCCAGACTTTGTTCCCCGTGCTGAAGTGACAATGTTTGCTACAAAAGGCGTCGGTGTTTCACTCTGAAAGACAAACTAAAAAAAAAACGCCTTCCCGCGGTGGCAAGGGTGGGTGACAGCACGCGCGGCTCGCACAGGCACACAGAGCATGGGACCTTTCATGATTCCTGCAGCTTAGCTCCCTTGTCCTGGGAGCCGGTCTGGGACAGCGGCACCTCACGTGACCCCAGGGGCTGGGAAAGGGCGGGGCCTGAGGAGGGGGCGCGTGCGACCCGGACAGGAGGGGCGGTTGCCCAGAAACCGTCCGCAACGCCCGCGCGTGCTCGCCTTCGTGCGCACGCGCACGGTGCTCGAGACCCATTAGCCGTCTCCCCAACTTCAACCGGCTTTTTCTTTTTTTTCCCCCTTTCGGCTCCATACAAGGTGTTGGACTGAAGGGCGCGCGGCGCGCGCCCGCTGCCTCGCCGGGTCCACAACGTATGCTAATGAGGGGCGGGGCGGGGCGAGGCCCGCGGCGGCGCGCTCGCGCGTGCCGGGGCGCGCGACAAGGGGCGGTGCGATTGTGAGGTGGCTGCTGACGCACGTTCCGGGGTTCTTAAGCGGCGAGGGCGGCGGCGGCCGAGGCAGCGGCGGTGGTGCCGGAGCCGGTTCCGGGAGGCGGCGGTGGCCTCCGTGAGGGGCGGCGGGGCCCAAGTCGGTGCCCCGGCTCAGTCACAGTGTCCCTTTCCCATTGACCCCCATCCTTCCACCACGGCCGCGCCGCCACGGCTCCCGGGGCTTTCTAGGCGGGGCAGGGGACGGGGTGCGTCTCCTGCCGCGGCCGCCGGCCTGATAAATGCGGGACTTCGGGTTCGGGGTGCTGCACACTGCCCTGCTGCGCAGCGGCAGCCCCAGATCCTCGCCCGGCGGCAGCGCCTACCGGCCCTTCGCCGCCGGGCCGCCCGCCACGCCCTTCGGCCCGCTGTCGCCGCCGCCGTTGCCTGTCACCGGCTTCTCCGAGGCCGCCTCCCCCTTCGCCATCCCCTCGGGCGGCGGCGCGGCCAGCTCAGCCGCAGCTTCCTCTTCCTCCCCGCTCGTGGCGCATCAGCAGGCCGTGCAGGATGAGCTGCTGCTCGGGCTGACACAGCAGCCGGCGAGGCCGCTCTCAGGGGCGGCGGCCGCAGAGCAGCTCCCCAGCCACCACCCCGGCGGCGGCACGAACGCGGGTGTGACCCACCTCCTCCCCTCCCAGGACTTCAAACCGAGTCTGCACCACCCCTCCTCCTCCTCCGCCTCCTCCTGCTGCTGCTGCCGCACCTCCTCCCCGCAGGACTTCAGTAAGCGGCAGCAGCAGCAGCTGAGCAGCCAGAAGAGGAAAGAGTTGAGCCCGCCACACCGTCCCCACCCTCCGGACGCGAAGCCGCCGCCGCCACCGCTCCACTGCCCCGGCCGCTTCAGCCCGCCGCCACCAACGCCGCCGCCACCACCCGGGCCGCTCCTGCAGTCGGCGCCGCTCGCCCAGCGCCCGCAGCCGTTCAGCCTCCCGCACACGCAGCACCTCCCGCCGCAGGACTTCGCCCCGCGGCAGCGCCCGGCCGACCTGCCCCAGCTCCCGCAGCTCCCGCCCTCGCCGCCCGCAGCTCCGCGGCGCCGCCACGGAGGCGCGGGAAGCCCTCGCCAGACCCCGGCCGCGGGCGAGGGCAGCGCCGCCGAGCCCCCCAATGCGGGCTTGCCCCCCTCGACGCCGCCGGTGAACCCCGCGCCGGGCTCCATGGAGTCGCCCAACCACCCTCTGCTCAACAGCCCCAGCACCCTTCTGCCCGGCGCGGCGCTCGGCACCAGCGCCTTCAGCAGCCTGCAGAGCCCGGACCTGCCGCACCCGGGCGGCGGCGGGGGCGGGGGACCCCCCGGAGGCGGAGGGGGAGGCGGCTCCGCGTCTCCGCCACCGCTGCCCGGCTTCGGCACCCCCTGGTCGGTGCAGACCGCGTCGCCGCCGCCGCCCCAGCCTCCGCCGGCGCCCCAACAGCAGCCACCCCAGCAGCCGCAGCCGTCCCAGCAGCCGCCGCAGCCGCAACCCCCGGGCTCCTCGGCTGCCACCCCAGGCAGCGGCGGCGGCGCGGGCGGCTCTCTGAGCGCCATGCCGCCGCCCAGCCCAGACTCGGAGAACGGCTTCTACCCCGGGCTGCCGTCGTCCATGAATCCGGCCTTCTTCCCGAGCTTCTCGCCGGTGTCGCCGCACGGCTGCGCGGGGCTCAGCGTGCCGGCCGGCGGTGGCGGCGGTGGCGGCGGCTTCGGCGGCCCGTTCTCCGCGCCCGCGGTGCCCGCGCCGCCCGCCATGAATTTACCTCAACAGCAGCCGCCGGCGGCGGCGCCGCAGCAGCCGCAGAGCCGGAGGTCACCCGTCAGCCCGCAGCTGCAGCAGCAGCACCAGGCGGCCGCGGCCGCCTTCCTGCAGCAGAGGAACTCGTACAACCACCACCAGGTACGGCGGGAGGCGGTGGGGACAGGAGTCGGCCGCCCCCTTGAACGCCCAGCTCGGGGCAGGGCGGCAGACTGGGGGTCGGGGCAGCGGTCTCGGGAGGGCGTGCGGAGAGTGACCAGCTGGGGCCAGTCCTTCCCCGGGGTTCCCGAGGGGACCGGAGCCGGGGCTGTTCCTTTCTGGAGTTTGTTCTGCACTGGGCTAGGGAAGCCGAGGCGGCACCTGCAGCCGCACCCGCGGGCTGTCACAAGCCGGCAGGAACTGTCAGGGTGCGCGCGGCTGGCGGCCGCGGGATGGAGTGCTCTCGACTTTTGATCTTTTTAATGTTTGGTTACTTCTTGAAGGCTTGAAGGCCCAAGGCACCCTTGAATCTAGGTTTTAATGTGTTTCCTCCTAGACGTCTCCACATGGGTGTGTACCGGAATCAAGGGGGATATGTGGTATCATGAAATGACACCCAGCAAGCTCTTGGCTAGTCTGCGCCCTTTCTGACTCAGGAGGTTTTCTGTTATTGCCCCCCACCCAGGGCAGACTTTGGGTGGCCGCTGAGTTCGCGGAGGTTGAGAGTTTCGTTGTCGTTTAGTGGAGATTTATTATGGTGATCATTTGAAGTCCAATGTCAAGATGAAGGATTGGCATGGAACCAAAATTCGACCTTAACTGGTTCTTCTCATAACTTTTCTATTGACCAAAGTTTTCAAGAATGGATGCTGATTAAATTAACCAAAGTAACAGTTAACAGTTTATCGAAATTAACCCAAAGTTAACAGTTTTGTTGAATTGTCGTTTGTGCCTCAAGAATGGGGAAATAGCAACTTATGAAGGAAGACACCATTTCCCATGGTTTATACGAACAACTGTCTTTCGTGTGCCATGCTCTTCTTTAACTACAAGTTTGCCATTGAAATTGATAGGTAATTTTGAATTCCCAAAGTCAAAATGGAACGTTAGCAGGACATACTGCCGTGATTCATATTTCACTGCAGTATGCTCCAATAAACAAAAAGAAATGAGTCTTACCTTGGCGTATAAGAGGTCACACGGCTTTCATATGGAATTTTAGGTCGCTGGAAAAGAACTTTGAACTGTGAGTCATTTAGTAGGCAAAATAAGGCCCTAGTCCACGGGGTAATTGTGCCTGGGCTGCACTTTTCAACTATGTGGAAGGTGGAGGCTGTGTTTGTGCATGACTAAATTAGCGTTTAAAACCCTGTAGTAGCATCCAGAGATACTGGATGTCAAGGTTTTAAATTTTCCTTATAGGAAACGATTAACTTCGTGATTACCATATTTATTGGGTTTTAGGAAAGTCATGATCTATATTTCCAATGTCTAAAATCTTCCTAGAAAAATTTAGTCTTAGCTTATTGACAGTAAAAATATTAGCAATTCCCAGTTCCCTTTAAAAAGGTATTGTGAATTTTCCATATTTTGATGACTTTTCTTGCCCATCGGCTCTAGATTGGAATATAATTTGCTTTTGAATGCCAATGAACTTAACAGAGACTCGCCTTAAGATTACTAAAAATAAGCAAAGCCTGTGGTTGTTTATTGTGTATCTCAGTGGATCCACCTATGGGTAGCATCAGATAATTGTTTAGCAGTTCAAGGATAATTAAGTGAAAGAAAAATAAAATTGGAATAAAATACCTTAAAAGTTAAATTAACAATTTAGAAAAATGAGGGTTTTTCCCCCTGTACTGACCTGTCCCATAAAGGCATCTTCAATTCATTCTTAATGTTACCACTGTTTCTTGTTTTTGCTTTGTTTTCCCAGAGAAGCGCAAGCTGTTTAGGAAGCCTAAGGTCTGAAATTTTGGTCCCATAGCTGAGATCATTAAGACCACTTAACTAATACTAATTTAACCAGCAGAATATTGGTTGCTTTAAGGATCTTCAAAGCTAACTTCAGCTTTAAAGTGTATTTTTAGTAACTATCATGAGACATCGCTACTTATAGTAAATAGTAGGGTAAAAACTTCCCCTAACACTAAGTTAACAGGATCTCAAATAGCAAGATTGGAAGACCTCTTATTGTAAGCCCCTTAAGAAATATCCTATTGGCTTTTGTGTTTCTTTCTTTACGGTCTCATTAAATTTGTAATTCTAAAACTTGAATTATACGCTCTCTAAGGCCTGTAATTTAAATAGATGTGTCTTCCTCAGCCTCTTCTGAAACAATCTCCTTGGAGCAACCATCAGAGCAGTGGCTGGGGCACTGCGAGCATGTCCTGGGGAGCAATGCATGGCAGAGATCACCGTAGAAGCGGAAACATGGGAATTCCAGGGACTATGAATCAGATATCGCCACTGAAGAAACCGTTTTCGGGTAATGTTATAGCACCACCGAAATTCACTCGCTCTACTCCGTCACTGACTCCAAAATCTTGGATTGAAGATAATGTGTTCAGGACAGACAACAATAGTAACACACTCTTACCCTTACAGGTAAGAATGGTATGTAAATATCCTCATTTCTAATGTTTCTCTTTTAAAATAGGAAGTGGGGTGGTTGGAGGCATCAGTAGTTGAATAGGAAGATTAACAAAATTAACATTCTAATTTTTAAGCATATCATTTAATTATAAAGGGTAAAATACACAGAGAAAACAGAGAATTTCTCTGTAAATACACAATGAATGGAAATAAAGCTTCCAAACATTTCAAAAACTATGTTTCTTTCATACAGATTGAAGCCTTTAACTGGCAGTTCCTTAAAAAAATGCTTGTTAGTTATTGCTAAATAGACAAACAAAATTTGTCTTTCTGATTATATAGCTAAGATTAAAAAAATTGTAATTGCAGTTGTGCGTAGGTTTTTCTGTGGTCAGCTGTGTACGTGTTAGAGTGTTCTTAATACAGCTGTAATTGTGGCACAATAATATTAAAATTCTGAATCTAAATTACCTCACTGCTTCAGTGACTATAAATATAGACTGTGTGTATGTGATTTTTTCCAACTAATAATGGCCTAATAATATTAATGGAAATTATTTTTTCAGGCCTGTTAATATTTTGTGATTCTTACAAATGAGATTCGGTTTTTCTCAAAACTGTTAGAGGATGAAACAAAAATTTAAGATAGTTTGATTGTTTTTTGTTTCTATTTTTTTTTTTCTTGGGTGGGATGGGGAAGAGAACTGCTCATTTCTGATGCAAACTTCTATGCTATTGAAGGTGAGATCTAGTTTGCAGTTGCCAGCTTGGGGCTCAGATTCACTCCAAGATAGTTGGTGCACTGCAGCCGGAACATCCAGAATAGACCAGGTAGGCTGCACAGTGTGTGTTTCTCAGGATCGTGGCTAGGAGTTTAGTATTTACATTATGAATAGGAGTAATCAATTACGTCACTTATGCCATTTAAGCATATGTCAGAGATTATTAAAGCAATTTAGTTTTTCAATATCATTCAATTTAAATTCTTCAATACATTTATTATCAAATTTAAGAGATTTGTAGTCATATTTTGAGATCATAACAAATTTGTTTATTACAATGAGTTGATTATGTATTCAAGAGCACCTGACTTTAAACATCAGTCAAACTAAACAAATACTGTTTTTCTTTCAGGATTATCTGAAATTAAAATACCATCTCATACGTTGATTCATGTTTTAAGAAATCTTCCAGTAAATGCTTGTCATGAAGTTTGATGCATTTGTTTTGCAGTATATCTCTGAGTAGCGCCTTTATAATTTAGTTTTTTTTTACCTTTATAGAAAAAAACCTTATAGTGTTTTTATTCTACATTTTATTATTGCTTTTATCCTACAAATTATCTTCAACATCTTTGTGATTTAAAAATGCTCCCTATCTTTCTGCAGACTGAATATAAATGTATTCTGGCGCCAGGCGGTGAGGATTGTTAGAGGAGCGTAGAGACCTCAGATTACATGTTCTCCACTGTAGATCCCAAGCTTGACCTTTGTTTGAGATTTTGTAAGTTAAGTGAGTGGAGCTATATAACCCATAGCTAAGGCTCTTCCTCAAGTAATTTAGCAACATGAACTGATTTTTTATGAAGACTGTCTAGGCAGATTAATAACAAGACACTTTATAGCTAGCCTTTCAATCTAAAGGACTAGCACTAACTCGAGTCATCAGTTACCAGCTGCCGCTGCGGACCAGCCCTGCCTGTTTGTCAAAGTTGTCCTGCCAGGGGCTCAGCATGGAAATAGTAGTTATCCTGTAGTTTTCAGCTCGTTATCTCGTTATCAATGTAAACTTGCCACTTGTCTGCTTCTGCTTCTCTTTCACTCAGTCCCAGTTCACTTGTGCTGTGGTAGCAGTGTCATACTGTTTAGATTGAATCCATGATTGCTGTAAAGAAGTTAGGTTGGGAGAGAAAAGTGATTGTAATTATTTATTTTGAAGGTGGAAAGGGAAATATGTTCAGAGAGGAAGGGTAAATATAAAAGCAGTGGGCTCTGTATATAACACAAGCAGCCTTTACAAGTGTGGGGTGGTGAGTAGGGCTTGAAGTGTTCAGTTGAGCCCTAGCCACTGGAGTAGACAGAGGTGATGGTGAAAGGGCCATTTTCAGACTCACTTCTGGGACTGAGAGGAGTACAACACTCCAGCCTTCCTACTAGGCTTCAAAGCCACTGTGCCTTTCCCTCTTTATAACTTGGGATTTTAGATAGGTCCCCCTTCCCCCTCACCATTTCGGCACTTAAAGATATACTTTTTGGTAAACTGCTGAGCAATTAGTATTTGTACAGAAGTGCTGCGGTGGTGAGTTCAGTCGTGGATGAAAATAGGTGGTGCAAATTCAACTGAACTGGAAGGCAAGGCAATCTAAAACCTGAATCATCTTCTTACCTGTATTCTTTACTACTGGCTATGGGCTTTCATCTCTAGGTCATAGCCTTGTCTATAAGGAGTACCTTGAATTATGCCGGGCAAAACCTTTGTAGGCCAACCCTTAGATGGTCTCTGATCTGTTTGGCCATTTCTTTTCCTCCCTGGTCTCCCAGTTTTCCTGAACCCCAGCCTGTATTGTTCTTTCAAATTATATTTGGGGCTTGTGAGACTAAAGCCTTAAATTAAGACAATGCAAGTATATATAAACTTATTGTCTTCTTTAAGTACTCAGTCATTATTATACATTCTGCTCTCTTTCTATCTTTCTCTTATAAGAGCGTGTGGTATTTGGAGTTCTTAAAAACACAACAGAAGCATAGGTAAACTGGAAATGGTAGCATAAAATGTGGAGTAACTCCTCAGTATTCAGAAAGATTGAAATATTTAAAATGCTTCATTACTTTAATAGCTTAGCCGGTTTTTATTTTTGTGATCATACACTTTTGGTTAACAAGCCCATTGTTTTAAACTATTTAACTTATTTCCTTTAGTCTGAAATGAATCAGGTCTGCGCTATAATTAATTATAGGCCTAATATCTTAATTCAGGATACTTCAGCCATGACCTACAACAAGGTCTGAACATGAAATTGAATTTAGTACATGGAAAAACTATTTTCATAGGTTAATGTGTGTCATTTGTTTCAAGTAAAATTTTATGGATTGATATTTTTGTTTTTAATATTTTTTATGGTAAAATTTCCAATTAAAAATAATTGTAAAGCACATATAAATTAAAAATTATTATCAGTTTCTTAGTGACTCTGTGTATGCATGTGTATGTCCAGGTGTGTGCACATAATAAACATGAGGATGAAGAGGTGGCATCCCTTAGAATTGGTAACCAATTAGGCAAGAATGACTGGCTAGTGAGTCCTAGGCTTCCTCCTTTCTCTACCCGCCCAGCTTGGGGATTACAAGAAGTCTCCACCATGACATATTTTGCATGGGTTTTGGGATTGTACCTCATGCTTGGGAAGCAAGCACCTTACCAACTGAGCTACCTGTCCCGTCCCCTTACTAGATATTTCTACTGATTTTTCTTAAGCTAAGTTTTTTTTTTTTGTTTTGTTTTTCTCTTTGTTTTTGAGAATAAGATGCCACTTTATAGCTCAAGCTGATCTCAGCTTTGAGATGCCCCTGCCTCTGTCTGAACTGAAACTATATTGGATGTGACCAAAATTCATTCATTTGAGAAAACTTTTAGCACTTAGTAAGAAATCATGCTTAAAACTGTTACTTATTGATTTCCTCAAAATAGAATTTTCAGTGAGATTTTTTTATAGGTATGTTTGTGAATACTAATACATTTTAAATCAAAGTCAATTTCCTTTAAACTAAAGTTGTTTATTGCTTACTTTTTGTATGTATCAGTTCTGTAGTACATCCTGAGAAACTTATCAGTGTATGTTGGTCTGCAACTTGCTGAGCAGTTTTCAGTATTTTCACTGTTGGATATTTGCTATTTTTCCTGGAAACTACCTTGAATTAACTGGAGATATTTTCTACTAATCAAACATCCAAACTGATATAAAATAATAAATCACATTTTACAAATCTTGTTTTAGGAAAATATGTCACTAGATTCTTTCGTGGGTTTCCCTGAGAATCAGTGTGTGGTAGGAGAGCAAGGCCAGCATGTCGTGATACAGTGGCCTTGCTTCAGGGACCCTGAACTTCAGGAACACAGGGAGCTTCAAGCTCAAACATGGCCAACAGTAAAGAAGAATGGTCTTTCCTAACTGTGTTTGAGCAGTGGGTGTTTTCCCTAGGTATTTACTGTCTTAACTTCAGATCTTTAACTAGTTTAAAAATATAATCTGCCTGCCTATTATCCCCATACAAGCTGTGTCTAATGTATGGGTAAAGAATGATCGTAACATAAGCAATAGACTTGAAGAAGCAATGATGTGTTTTCAGTTATTCTATTTTTTACTATGTAGGACTCTATTGTCTTATTTCTGTAAAACTCCCCTTAATTTATTACCAGGTGGTTTTCATATTGTAGAGTAGGTTCTATATGAACTTTTCCTCAGAGTCTGAGTTTTTGGAAATGTCTTAGTAACTTTCAGATAGCCATGCAATGATAGCTATAAGATGCATTGCCATGATTTTCTGTATTTGTTAGTATGTCAGGATTGCTGTATGCATCCTTTATTTCTAAATTGTCTCACGTCTTCATTATAGTTTTAAACTGATGACAATCTAGATGAATAAATCTTTTACAAGTATCCTTATCTTAGAAGAACACATCTTTTTTTTATAGTCAAATATAAAGCATTAAATGTGATTTGTTTTAAACTGTTGTCTTGAAAAAATAGTTCTCAACTATAATATGTATCCTTTCAGTAGGTAGAAACTCATTTGCTAGCAAAGCTATTTTGCTATTTGATACTTGCCCCAGTTTAATCAATTAACAGATTCAGGAGAGGATTAGATTTAGTCCTTTATAATTACCATTTTAATAGTAGTCTTTACACTCAAACAGCTCAACGTACATACTTTACACAGAGTTTATGGCAGAGATAAGGAAATACTTACAGGCATGTGAGAGCTAGATATGCGATTAGAAGGACCCCGACTTTAATTACTTCCGAAGTTTAGTGGAAGAATCCAGACACATAAACACGTTCCTTGTACACACTTAGAGTAGAAACAGAGTCAGTGGAAATGGAGACACTAGTAACTATGTTGGTCTTGTTTACACAAAGGTCAGCCTCTTCTCTCGTCCATTTTATGTCATTTATTGTTACAATACTTTCGATCTTTTCTAAGATTTTAAGTGACCTATAGGCACCAGTTAGTCTGGCATGGTTATTTTCTAGAAGATGGAGCCAGAGTATAAAGAGGTTCTGTGGCGCAGAAGATCACAAAGCTTAATACAGTTTATAATGTGGTCTGGCCAGTAGATTCACCTAAAACTGCTGAATAAGACCCAGGAAGTATGTGCACCAGTGTGTATTAACCTGCCTTTCATATAGTTATGACATATGTTATGTTCAATTTTGGAAAGCACTGCAGTATTTCACTGATTGTCTTTGTGCCCCTTACCAAGTTCACTTGTTCTAGTGATGAGCATTACAGATGGGGATGTTGTGTGTTTAGGACATTTCAGTTAAAGGTCACTTATTGGGTGGTGGTTGGTGATAAAGTTAGAACATGAGCCTCCTCTCTAGCATCTTTGCATCATTCAGTGTTACTACTCACCCTCTCTAATTCCTTACTAGCACCTTGTTTAGTCTACAGTGCTGATTCTGGCTCCCTAGCTTTAAAAAGCATACAACCCTAATTAAACTTCAAAGGGAAATAAATAAACAAACCTTATGTTTCTCTTCAGCTCACTCAAGACCTAGTTCTGAATGTTTTCTGGATTGTTGGTCTCTTTGGAAAATGATGAAAGCTATAAACCTTTTTTGAAGAAAATAATATATGTAAATCTACCTATGGGTGCATATAGTCCTAGCGATTTACGGTATCACCTGAAATGTGGATCCAGTTTAACCAGAGTTTTCAGAGTTTAGGGTGGTCTATCCTGCTTCCTCCACGTGTAGATGAATTTGTATATTAATGCATATAACATCCAGTTATGAGGATAGCACTGACTTATTTTGGGAAAAGACTTCCAGACTCTTTGGAGGGTATGGGCCATAGCTTGTTTAGTTTCTCACATATTTCATTGCATGTTCATTTTGTATGTATTGAACAAAATACAGTATTAAATATATAGGCACCAAATAACTCAGTGTCTTCTAGCAAGCAAGCAAGCAAGCAAGCAAGCAAGCAAGCAAGCAAGCAAGGGGATTGTGCTTTGAGCAAACAAGGCTACTGACAACACAGGAGGCAGTTCTCAGAGTTGGGGAAGGGGGAATGCACTCCTGGAGTGCCTTTCCTCCCCCCACTTTTGCCTGCCTGCCTTTTGCTGTGGAATTGGGAGAAGGAGAACTGTAAACCAGGGAAGCACTTTGGAGAGGGAGATTTGAATGTAAATTTGCCAGACATTCATCCTTTTTCTGATATTACTGTCCTGCATTTGAATTTAGTGTATAGGATGTTTATGAATTCATTGTTTTACAATTTGGATGACTAAGTCAAGTTGTAACTCTGATAGATGTTTAAAGTGTGGTGCAATTGTTAAATTCTTCTCAGAGATAATTATTTTCCAAGTGCTTATATCTACCTTCCTAAATATATGAGAAAAACATGAAACAGCTGAAAATGTTTTTATGTATAATATTTGTAAAAATAATCAGAGATTATTTCACTGCATTCAGTTAATACTGGCAATTAAATTACATTAATTTTTATATATTTTAGAGGTGAATGTGTTAAACATATTTCCCTCAATAAGAGATATTGTAGTTAACAAGATTCTTAAGTATCAGTATTTTCTTGGGAAACAAGTTAAATAATAATGTATTAATAAATTGTCTTGTTTTATGTGAGAAAGATTGTTACCTAATGTTTTTTAACTTTACTTAAAATTACATAGATCTTATATCGTTTATTTTTCTGTTTTCCAGGATCGAAGTAGAATGTATGATAGCTTGAATATGCACTCTCTGGAAAATTCCCTTATTGATATCATGAGAGCAGAACACGATCCTCTCAAGGGTAGGTAGCATTTTATAGCATTGATTTTGTATCATATATTGGCTTGTCTGCTTATGGAAAATTAGCACATATATAAAATAACTGATAAATGAAATTTCCTTAACATTCTTATTCCATATATGTTATCTTCTGTCTCTTGTTGTATGTTACATTAATGGTGAAAATCTTGTAATTGTATCACCCTGAGAAAAAAGAGGTATTAATTGTCTATGTTTTAGCTAATGTTTCTATTGTTATGATAAAATACTATAACCAAAACAACTTGGGGAGGAAAGGGTTTATTTTATCTTAGAACTTTTAGTCCATCACAAGGGGCAGGAACAGAAGCAGAGACCTTGGAGTAACACTATTTGCTTATTTGCTTCTCATTGCTTGCTCAGCTTCCTTTCTTATACAATCCAGGACTTCTTGCCCAAGGATGACACCATCGATAATGGGCTAGGTCCTCCCAATCAATCAAGCAATCAGCAAATTTATGGAGGCATGTTCTCAATTGATTCCCTCTTGCCAAATGACTCTAGCTTATGTCAAGGTGACCAATCAGTAAATAGCCAGCAGTTAGTGTATTGTGAGTTCACAAGTATACTACCTGTTGGTTCTAGTTCAGAACTCCTCATTGACTCAGAATCATGAATATTCTTTCAATCTGCAGTTTTAATCCTAGAAAGGTAATTTTCTTAGAAATGTTTGCCCTACAAACAACATGTTGTTACCAAGTAAGTTGATAACAGCAATCAGATGTCTAAGATCTTACTCAGGTCCTTTTGTCTTTCTAATCATTTCATTTTAAGGACTGTGCTATTGTTGATTTACACTACTGGAAGTTCCTCAAACTAATAAGGTTACTCTTTGGATTTTTTTTCATTGCTTTCTTATGGGTTTTGTTGTTGATCCTTGCCTCTCATATATTTTTAGGCTCTTTGTATGAGGTCTTGTTCTTTTTCTCAATGAGTATTGTTTACCTTGGATCTTCTATTTCAGAATAGAATTTACCCTGGGTGTGGTGGCACATGACTGTATCACTAGCACTCAAGAGACTGAGGCTGGACAATCACCAGTTGAGTGCCAACCTGAGCTAGGTAGCAAGACTGTCTCAAAAGTAAACACATACATACAAGAAAGAATACAACTGTTAACAGCTTACAATTAAGAATTTCTTCATTAAAATTCTGTTTTCTCTAGAAAGGAAAACTCCTAGCACAAAGTCAAGATAGTTCACTCTTACCATCGAGGAGGGAAAGCTTTTCTTTATTTCTCCTGGTCGTTTTTGACAAGGCTTCTGGAAGACACTAGAGAAAACATTCATTGCCAAACTACTCGTCATCTGTTTCTCTAGCTTCGGCGTCTTACAGAGGACCAGAAGGGAGATACAGCAACAGAATAGTGCTGAGAATAACCATGAGAAAATGACAAGGAATTCATACAGTTTGTTAGAAGAATCACAGGCTCTGAAAAAGAAAGAAGATTATAATCCTTTTGCAAGTTTTATGCATCTCTATGTTAGCCAGTTTCTGTTTCTCACTGGAATATTTTATTTTTCATATGTATTATGTCAAAAAGGGGAAAAGAAGCTTTGGGAAAACATCTCTGCATAGTACATAGAAATAAGGCTGCCTGCACTGCCATTGTGTAACTATCAACACCATTAGCTGAACACTCCTACTTGATGTTTTCTTCTTTCACCTGCTTGCTCGTTCTACTGGTTCCTGCTTTTTTTCTTTCTCCACACATTGGGACTACTACATTTGCATGGGGACGGGGATGCTGGACCTCTACAATGTCTAAGCAAAGCGATGGCAAGCAGAATAAGCAGCCAGAGTAACCAATGTGATTATTGTTGCCCCATCTTTCCTTTCCTTATATTCAGGGCAGCGCCCTGTCTTCTCTTGTCTTTTTATCTCAGAAAATCATTTCCCCTGCTTAGGACACAGACAGACTGCAAATGGGTTTCTCATAAAATCTCTCCTGAAACCATTATTTGTTTTGTCTTCCTCAAGAGATCTACCCAATAGACAGGATATGGAGAGTGCAAATTTTGAAATGAGATCCTCATTCTCTTTCTGTTGGAACAAGAGTTTGTATTACTTGTCTAATGCCACAAAACAACTCAGAATTAACTTAAGACATTAACACTATTCATTTATCTTACATAATTTCTTAAGGTTAAAATTGGAGATCAACTTGATTTTTGGCTAAGGGTCTCATGAGGTAGCAGTCTAGAGGTTGGTTGGTCCTACAGTCTGAACTCTCAGGCTGAAGGATTCCTTTCTGTGTGATTAGAAAGTTAGTGTAAAGCTACTGACAGAAACAAGCCTCAGTTCCTTGCCATATGAATCTCTCCACTGGCCTGTTTATCCTTGTTACAGCATGGATGCTGGTTCTACCTCGTCCTATCCCCAACCCCTTGCTGCCCAGAGTGAGTGCACAGATCAGTGTAAATGTCTGTGTCGCAGAGCCTAGCCTCAGATGTCTCACACCATCATTTCCATGATACTCTAGCAACTGACCAGATATGGCTCCAGATATATAAATAGGAAGAAGCTAGGACTGGTGGGAACCATTGTAGAGGCTGAGTTCTTGAGGAGTCGGAGGCAAATCTACAAATTCTCATTTACTTCCATTCATAAGTTTGGAGGAAACATAAACTACTCAAAGTGGTTATGAGCAGGAAGCAAATAGTTGAGTCAGTCAATAAAATGTGAAAAGTACTGATCTCGCTAAGAACTAAGTGACTACACTCACAGAAGCAACTTGTCAGCCCACTGTCATCTAAAATTTTCTGCTCTAGCTACTTCCCTTTTACAGAACCCACTTGAAAAGTTAAGATGGAGGTTTTTATGGTCTGCTATAGCAAATGGAAAGCTCTCTCATCTTGTTGGAGATAGACAGATGTAAATGGTGGCACCCAGATATGGAACTGACTGTGCCAACTTTATCCTTTGTTGACAGCACTGTGAGGATGCATACTGTGAAGAAAGGCAAGTTCTCTATCCCTGGGCAAAGTATAGCCTTCTGGGGAAAGATAGAGATGCATACCAAACTATAAATATATATATAGATCTATAGAAGTGGGAAATACCATGGAGGAGAAGTAAGATGTGTAGAGAGATGGAAAGTGGAAAATTATTCCTAATTTGTATGCGGAATAAAGGAAAGTCTGATACAGAGCTAGAGTAGAACAATGAAGAATTATTGGGAGGAAGTGTCATTTCATGAAAAAGCATATATGAAATTGTAACTTTTGAAGAACTGAAAGACTGGTCTCAGCTTGTTGTTGAGGGCCACATGACACTATTGGCTCATTCAGTGTTGTCAGGCACTTTACTGGGGATCAGAAACACTAACACACTGTAATGTGCTTTCCTCAGCCTGAATGCTTCTGACCTAACTGCGTTATTTATCTGCAGTGTGATCTCTCTGCTGACACACTATTTCTAATGACGGTCTTGATTCTAGGCAAAGTGCTTTCTTTCCAGAGGAAGAATAAGTGTGGAATTTTAAGTGCCTAAAGAAAATCATGCTTGGCAAGTAGAGTTTCATCATTTTACTGTTTTGTATTTGCATCGTTACTTAAAATAGTCTGTGATCTTTTTATGTTTGTGTGAGTCAGTTCATTCCCCTTTAAACAAAAGAACAAGGCAGACCATTGTTAAACCCTCCCTCCTCCTGCCCCCAACAATTTGTAAAAAAAAAAAAAGGACCTTGCTGTGCAAGCAAACACAGTGCTTTCCCTCAAACTATAAGAACAAAAAATTGAATTTTAGCTCATAAAAATTGACTTAAAGACTATAGGGAGAAATACAGTTTGTGTAACAGTTCTTGAGATGATCAGTCTCAGCCAGTCATAATGACTTTTCCACTGTTCCCTGAGTAGTTCAAAAAAAATTCTGAAACAAGAAATCAGAATGTCATTTTATGCCAACAAATATTTTGAAGTACATGCTTTTTAAAGGATTTAAAAGACCTGGGATTTTATTACCTAGTATCATCTTTATTACTCACTGATAAACTCCCGTTTTTATGACTCTGGAAGCAAGAAGCTCTGCTGACTTCAGGGAACCTGCCCCTGAGCGGTATGAACCTCCTGTTTGTGAAATACTAGATTCTTGCTCTATTCCCGTTTTGCCCTCTGTTTCTTTCGTATTGTTTTTATGAAATAGAGTAAGGTGCAAAGGCGCAAAACCCTAGATGATATTGAAGCATCTGATGTGAGAAACTATATTCTGGAAACTTGGCAACTTTTGAGTGGACAGAGGCTCTCAAGGTTATGTCAGGTCCACTCCCCACAATTTGTGTATTTTATTAAAAACACATTTCTAGAAACTCTGGTATAGGAAAACAGGGGCAAAAATAATTATGAAAAACTGTAAAGCAAAATAAATTGATACATACCAGTGATAAACTTGTGAAACAGTTTTATGGATTTCTGCTACAAAGCCCTACCTTATTCCCTCTGACAGAGGAATACAACTTCAAAATTGACTGTGGTTTCCTGCAGTCACCTGAGATTCCTGGTGCCAAAATTTTTATAATTACCAAAAGAATGTGGACTAAAATCGGATACATAGATTAAAAATCCAAAATCCAAAATATTACAAAATATAAAACTTGATGTTCTATGTAGAAAATTTTACATTTCTTCATATGTCACAATCAAAACACAGTTACAATAAAAATATTGTACAAAATTATCTTTAGACTGTATATGTAAATCATAATGAATTACATATTTGGATTTACATCTCATGTCAAAATAATCCATTGTATAACTATAAATATTAAATATTTTAAAATTCAATAATAAATCCAATGTCTGAAATACTTATGGCTTCAAATATTTTAGGTTCTATATGATTTTTTTTTTTTTGTAAAACAAAAAACAAAGGAAGCTGGTCTGTAAATCCTACCTCTTGGATGACCAAACGGAGGCAGGAGTGTCCCTGTGAATTTGAGGCCACCTTTGGGTTATACAAGAATCCCTGTCTAAAAGTTGAAAACCAAACCTATAAAAGGAAAACAAAAAGATGTGTTCTCTATGCTTTTAAATGCTATGATTTTTGAAATGCATTCATTTGTTTAATGAAAGAGCACATGATATTTTCACTTATTCCATTGAATTTTTCTTATGACCATTGACTTTTGATAAGAAAAAAAAAGCATACAACAGATATGCATTTTTCTAAATGCATCCTGATGTAGAAATAATCATTCTCATAATATATGTGGAAACTTAATATTTTATCATATAGTTACTCAGAATTGAGTTTATCTTATGAAAGTACAACTTAAAAGAGTGTAGACTTCTGTTGTCAGTGAGAGTATCTGTGGTCTAAAAGGGGAATGATAAATCTTTGTGAAAGTTATTCAGAGAAAACGTACTTGAAGTATAACACAAGTAGAGATTTTAAAGTCTTATTTCTTTATAGGTAGCTGTCTCTGTCAATAACAATATTTGAAAGTATGGGTGCCCTTATTTCCTCTAGGCATCTTTGACTATTTTAACAAATATGTAAATTATAACACTAAAACTTGATTATTCAAAACCAAAGTCTTTTCATACAGAAATTGCAGTGCATTTGTGCCAATTCAGATATATAATATTCTTTTGAAAGTCACTTGCTATCTTTCTTGTGATTTAAAATAGAAGTTTATATCTCTTTAAATGGACAATTTAATAAATTCTTATCTATAACATACATCTAATATATAATGTATAATGCTAAAATGAAGTACTTGGGATGATTTGGTCTATAAATTTTGGCTTCTTAAGAGAAGCAGTTATCTTAAAATTTTTCCTTCAAAAACGTAACATTTAATCTCTTAAAATATTTTCTATCACAGAAAGCAATTTGCTCATTAATGGAAAACTAGAAACACATAAATTTTAATACTACCAGTAGTAATGCAAGTTAAATACTATTAGCATTTTACTGTATAGTTTTTTCAGTCTTGCTTTTCTATGTATAGTTTAAGGTTTTTGCAGTCTTCATCATCTTTTCTCCCAAGCTTGTGTTTTTAAAATTAGGATGTGTATGTACCACAGTTAAAGTCAGATATGGCCACAAACTTACACCCCTCGCCCTTCATCCACTTGGAGACTTTTGCAGTTTTTAGTGGATTCCTTACTTGGTTGTTTTTATATTTTTTAAACTTTTAGTACTATGTTTTGATGTCCTGTAGCTTACCTATCATTACCATTTCCACTATGCTATTTTTATGGTTATTATAAAATATTTAATATAAATATTTATCACTGATACATCTCAAGATGCACCTATATAACTATACAGCTTTTTTGAAAACATGTAAACACATCAGGTAAGCATGCACATAATTTTATTGCATGTCTGAGGGTGTCCCCATAGCCCCGTGTAGCTGTCACTGTGAACCTTAAGAACTCTGAGACCTCCTTCATGCTGAGAACCCATGTCCTCTGATCCATATCCTTTATTTTCTGTAATCTTGAGTATTTTTTAATTTTTTTCCTTTTATTGCAAATAGATTACTTTCTCACATAAAATATATCATGATTATGGTTTCCCCTCTTTTTACTCTCCCAGTAATCCCCCATGTCCCCACCCAGCCAGATCACCCCCTTTCTGTCTCATTAGAAAACAAACAGGTTCCTAAGGGAATATAATAAAATATAACATAGTATAATTTGATAAAACAAAATTCTAACACATTGAAGTTGGACAAGACAAACAGAAGAAAAAGAGCCCAACAGAAGGTGGAAGAATCTGAGATCCACTTGTTTTTAGGGATTCTGGAATCCCTAAAAACACTAAGCTGGAAGCCATAAAATATCCACAGAAATTGTCCACTTGTCTTTTTTTTTTATTTCTACTTCTAGAGCCTTTATTAAACCAGAGAATTCAGCCAGCTGGTCTTTTTGCTGCTTCAGAAAAAAGTGCATTCATGAGCTTTAAGTCTATCTGCACTTGGCTTTTGCTGTCCCTGGTGCCAGCAGGCCTCCAGGAAAGCAGGCGGAGTTGTGGGGCAGAAGTAGTGCACAGGGTACAGGGTGCAGGTCACCGCATGTCCTTGTCTTAAGATACCTAGACCTTGTTTTGCTGGGCCTGCATTACAGTACCTTCCCACAGTAGGATGTAAATTTTGAACCTTTGCATATACAAACACACTGATTTTCTTTGTAGAAGATGACAGAACAGTATAGTTATACTTTTTCAGTTTGGGATGTCACAGTATTACTGTTTCATCTTTTATCCTGGTTCCTGTCAAGTATGATGCTATTCTAAAGCCCGTTGCATGGTTGTCTTTAACTTTCCTTCAAGCTTTGGAGCTCTAATATTTTTCATGCCTGCAGACCAGAAGTTTCATAATAATGCTTTATTAACAGGTCACACATTGCCTATATGCTTTCCTCCATTTTGCTTACTTTTGAGTTACGTATTTGTTTGGGTCCACAAATAGTTGTCTTCTTAAAAATCTAGGGCTGGATTTCATTTATAATTTCAACACTTCTATTTTAATATAAGCATTATTGAAATTCTTTCAATGATAAACCTCCTACACTCATGATCTGCTGGGTTTTTTTTTTAATAATTTGCTACTGTTTTGATTTATGTGTCTTTCTGCGGTACTGGGATGGAGTACAGAGCTGTATGTCATCACTGTTTCACCACTGAGCACTTGAAGAAATGTTCTCATGCCACGTGACTGCAGTTTTATGACCCTCTTAGACAACAATTTTCAGAACTTTGCTAATACACCTTTTAACCTTGTTTGATCTTAGTTGCCTTGTGGATATTCTGTAATGTGGAGACTATTTTTAAGTTTATAGTCCTATCTCTGCTTTCTCTACATCTTTTTTTCCTTCTGCTTGTTTTATTCTCATGATGGAAGCTGTCCTAAAATAATGAGCCTATTTACTATCCACACTTTGAAGTAAAATCCTAAAGTGGGAATAGAAAGCTCTTTGTATGCAGTTGGTTATAACTAGTAGTGACTGTAATAAGCCCATGATACCAATAATGTCCATACCTAGGTCTTCCATTGTGGTCTAGGGTGTGGACCTGGGTGTAAGTCAAGCTCTGTAGTCCTCTATGAAAAGGTGGCTGTGTATCTGTCTGTCTGGTGATTTAACAGACATTTACTGATGTTGCTGATTTCTCCTCTGCCTTCAGGGTTAGCCAGAGTTTCTTAGACCACATTCTCAGCAGTTGTCTGCTTACTTCTCAATGACATTTCCCATGCACAGAGGTGTTTGGGGTTGTGTTTTCAGTGATTTATGGTTTATGGAGTTAGTTACACTTCAAAACTTACAGCTTCTAAAAAAAATTGTTATGGTTCTCCTGTGATCCATTCTGTTCCTCTTTGCCCTGGTGAGCCATTTTAGGTGATTCACAAAGCTAAAGAGGTAAATAAAAAGTACTTGTTGCTCCATGTTTGACTGGAAGGCTGGAGTTCCTAATCAACTTGTACTTCCTTAGGGAGGAAGCTTGGGCATCCATATGTAGATCAGGTTATTGTGTGAAAGACTTAGAGAATCAGATTTCCTTCAGAGGATCTCATTTATTTCAACTATAATAAGCTCCTAGTTTCTTTTTATGTGTTTTTGAAATGAGAGTATGTCGTGGGAACACTGGCTATTATCTGGCTTTACTTTGCCTTCAAATCTATGGAAATGCCAAGCAAATAGGGGCACAGTATCTATTTGTGTAAGTAAATATTTCCATTATCATTCTACTCTTCACAAGTATCTTCACAAGTTTAGAATTTTCAGAATCCTAACATATGGCATTCATGCATGTATAATAGCATGTATCATTGCAGTTAGAATTTTAGATATTTACAGTTTTTAAATGAAAATCTCATGAGTTTTTATCTGTACTTATTTCCATAGGATATGCTAAATATGTTTGATTTTATGACTATATATATACATATGTATATGCACATATATACATATATGCATATACATATGTATATATATATGCACTTTGATCTATAGGTGAAAATATTGTCAGCCAAAACTGTATTTACCATACCTAATCTACCAAATATCAGCCAAGCTTACTTTACATTTGCACAGAGCATTTACATCAGTATTTTCATAAAGTATGTAGGGCTTAGGGATATAGGTCAGGAGCCCAGTATTGCCTAGCACTCCCAAGGTCATGAGCTCATCCCCAGCATAGTGGAAAAATGATTTGCTGAGTACCTCATGTTGAATGCTATACTGAAAGCAAAAACTGGGATGGTGATATGGTAGGTTTTTAAATTATTTGTTATTTTTGATAGTTGTCAGCATTATTTTCATTTTCACAAATGCTTTCATGGTAGAAGGTTTATAGCCATTACCTCAACTTGATTTTAATATTATTTTTGTATTAGTTTTAATGTAATAACTGTAACCCATTATCTTCCTAAGTAACAAGACTTGAGTTTAGTGTTTTCTTTCTTGTTTTCTCTTAGTTATACTCTGCTTGTAACTGTTACAGTGCACGATCCTCAGTGTTCTTTGTATAGTATATAGAGCGATGACAGAACAAAGACGGAAGGCATCACATAGGTAGATGAGAGCTGTATGATAGAACTTGATTCAAGAGTGAGCACTTGACTGTGGCACACATTGGCTTTTATTAGCTAGAAGTTAGTGTTTCTCTTGTTCCCTTGGAGTCTATTCTTTGCATCTTTTGCATTTCTATGATCTTCATTCTAAGGCTGTAGGGGGTATGCATAAGGATTTGAGAAGTGGGTTTAGAAATTATTGTTGTGCACACTGGAACTGATTAGAAGTTGGAATTATTCAAGATTGGTAAGGACTACATTCATTGAAAGTGGATTTTTGGAACTTTCTCTAGAAGTAAAATAAAGGTGAAGTGCAGATTGTGGAAGTAATAGTGGATTAACAAACACAACAGTGAAAACAGTGCTTTATTGAAAGTTCATAAAAAGATTGCTAGTTATCTTCAGGTAAGAATCCATAGGTGTGGGTGTTAAAACACCTCTACGTTTACCACATATCAAACACATTTGTTTCAACAACTAGCATTTAACTGGCCATACGTTATGTTTGGATAGAGTAGCTTATTATTGATAACTGCCAAGTGTCAACTGTTAATAAGTAATAGAACTTGGTAGGTCCCACTGTGCCTTTGTGCCCTTCTTTTTAATTGGTTTAATATTAACTCTAACCTAGAATCTTTATGACTATAGTGTGATGTCATTCTGTTTTCTCTTAAAGAATGTTGGCAAAGTGCACGACATTGAACTTTAGCAATTTCTCATCATTAAGGAGGAAAAAGTTAAAAGTTATTAACGTTATCTAGAGTGGAAGATACCTGAGAACTGTTAAAAAAAAATAGCATCAAGCTCTAGATAAACACTATAACTCTGTGGTAGTCTGATTTGCTAGATGTCTACAAAGTGATAAGTGGTGAATAGCAGACACAGCATGTGCATTAGACAGAGAGGTAATGCATGTCCTGGACAGGACAGAGTAGGGGTGTGTGGGGATTCATGATGCTATTTAGAAGAGCACTGTGGTTAATTAGAACTGAAAATACAGACAGAAAACCAATAATAAGATAATACTCCTGTTTCATTAAAGAAAATTGCTTTGAAGACAGTGAAAAAATTACCTTGGCAAAGATTGAAAAGCACTACTTTTAGTCTCTGATATGTTTTGTTATTCCCATTAACTTTGTTTCTGGAATCAACATGTCTTTAGATAACTGCTTTTAGTCAAATTTGCATTTTACATCATAGAATAAAACGATATATTCATTCAACAAATATTTGAGAGCTTATTATGTGTCATTCTTTTGTAGATGCTAGAAAGACAGTAACAGAAATGGAAGCCCTGCTCTTAGTAGACCTTTTGTTTTAAAAAGAGCAGTGGTGAAAAACTGTTAGATCATTTTTTAAAAATGTGATATGGTGATAGAGGAAGAAAGAAGCTGCTGTTGAGAACAGGGTGATATATGATGCTGCCTAGCACTTAGAGATCTGACTTGCTGAGGGATGCCACCCTTGGCAGAAATCAGAAGTAGAAATATCTTCCAATGGGAGGATTCCTGATACATTAGAGAAGCAGCAAAAAGGCCAGCATAATCCCTCTAGAGGATGAGGTGCCAGCTGCTTATTATAATGGATTCTGATACTTTGTCCAAGCAAGATGTAGCTTGTTTTGTTGTCAGTATAATCACTTGCTGAATATACATTTAAATGGCCAACCTGAGCTAAGGCATGCATGTATGCGTATGAGTGTGTGTGTGTGTGTGTCTGTGTCTGTGTGTGCGTGTGTCTGTGTGTGTGTTTGTCTCTGTGTGTATGCATTTAAAATGGTAGTAGACTAATAAATTATTTAAAGATACTGGAAGTCTATCTTCATAGACATGTAAAATTTAAAAATATGCATTTAAAAATATTTTTACATTAATATCGTAATTTTTACATTTATTTATCTGTGTGTGTGTGTGTGTGTGTGTGTGTGTGTGTGTCTATGCAAGTGGTTGCTTGTGTGTACGTGCCTGTGTGTGTGCATGGGCATGTATCAATAGCTCAGTACACATTTGAAAGTTAGAGAACAACTTGTGCGAGTTGGTTCCCTCCCTCCACCAAATTGGTCACGGGGTCAGTTCGGGTCTTCAAGCTTGGTAGGAAGTAACTTTATCCATTAAGCCACTCTACTAGGCCCATGTTAATGCTAAAAGGAGATTACCTAGAAGTAGCAAATATTCATTATTTATGGATATATTAAACTCTTTGTGAAAACGTGACAAGCTTGCTAACAATTATAAGGGGGTGACTTTCCTCAAGATTTTTGTAAGCTTAGATCCTGTGGGTTATCAGGAAACTAAAATTGTTTCAGTGAGGTGGAGGTTACTGTGTAGAGTGGAGCACACAGAACACAGCAGATCAATGAGAATGACCCCCATAGACTCATATATTTGAATACTTCATCAACCCTTAGTACTGGGAAATCTGAAGAGATGTTGCCTTGTTGGTGTGGCCTTGGAGGAGGTGTGTCACTGAGACCCTGCCTAGTACCTACTTCTCTGTTCTGTCATCAGGATGTAGCTCTTAGATACTTCTCCAGCACCATGCTTCCATTTCTCTATGCTACCTACCACGATGATAATGTACTGACCCCCTGCAACTGGCCCCCCAATTAAAATGCTTTCTTTTGGCTGTGAGTTAGCCCAATGACGGGATTATTGTAGGTCCACTTCCCAGGGGCCCACCCAATGCAGCCGAAAAGGAGTGCGTGGTGCTGGGAGTGGGTACAGCCTACATGGCCTAAGACAGGGCTCTCACCCTCCTTTCACCCACATCAGAGTCCCTTGACGTTGCCCATCGTCGACAGCCTAAAGCCTTCGACCATCGATGTGACTCGTCTCACGTCAGTGTTTTGGGGTTGTGAACTTGTCTAAGACCCCCCATAATTAGACATCCAAATTCAAAACTCACATAGTTGGGATTGAACATAAGACGCCTTCTCTAACTAAACAGAGAAGGGGGAGATGCCAGAAGCCAGGACCCTCGCCCTTACCCTTACCCCCTACCTTTCCCCACCTGCACAATGTCCTCTGAAGCTTGGCAACTGCAAGATCCTGCTTAGCAACTGCAGATAGACTCAAAGCAGAGTACCATGTCTTCTTAAGAATAGCAGGGAGACCATAACTCAAGCAGTGTACCATATCTTCTGAAGAACTGCAGGTAGATCATAATTCAAGGCAGTGTACCATATAGACCATGACATGTTTCAAGGCACAGGCCAAGAAGATTTTGTACTTTTCCACCACCTGGACCCTCTTACCCCCTCCCCTTGTAAAACATGCTATAAAAAAGCATTTCATGTTCAAAAAAAAAAAAGAAATTAAAAAAAAAAGGAAAAAAAAAAAAGAAGCTACATGCCTCTTGGGAAGCAGAGATGTAAGTCAAGTGCTTTCAAAATGTATATACTAAAGGGTTTGAGCGTCAAGCATGGTGGTACAGGCCTCTAATCCCAGCACCAGGGAGACTGAAGCAGTAACATCTTGAGTTTGTAGTCATCCTGAGCTACCTAGCAAAACCATGTCTAAAATAAATTTTTGAAATAAATAAAACAAAATACAAATGATAAAAAAAATTGCTTTCTTTTAGAAGTACCTTTGGCTATGGTGTCTTTTCACATCAGTAGGATAGTGGCTAAAACAGATGTCTAAGTTCCTTTTCACTTTTCTGTTACCTGGAGCATCCTGTTTCTGCCTCCTGGCCTAGGACTCCTGTAGTTTAGCGATCTGTCTGCATCTCAGCAAACAGAAGAAAAGAACGTCTTTCCCTTCTAAAGGATATTTTCTAAAGATTATACATCCCACTTTTATCTTTTATTCTCTGTCCAGATCTTATACCATGTGGCAAAACTGAGAGGTATAGTCTTTATGCTTTGGGCCCTTTTTGTAAAAGAAATTGTTGCTAGTAAGCACCAGAGTCAGTTTGTGTGCCACCAGTCTTTTAGACTAATAGCAAGGGATTATTTCAAAGCAGTGTACTTTTATGTATTATTTTATACTGAAGCTTAAGTGGTCTATAGCCCTCGATGCGTGCCTTTTCCTATATTGTCTTATTTAATAGGAAGTCAATCTCAGGCAGTCAATAAAAGAATCAAGCCAGATAGTTCCCATCCTATCAAATATTCCTACCAATGATGAAACCTCAGGCAAGTGACTTAATCTTTCTTGTAATAAAGTGTTTTCATATTGAAATGGAAAGAAAATAGTGTGAACTAGAAGGGATTGTTAGCAGGACTAAATAATTGGCAGTTGAAAACTATAAAAACTCCTTGCATATAATAAGCCTACAGATGTTGGTCATTATTTCATTTTGGCAAGTACCTTGTGCAAGTGGTTTTGAGCTCATAAATAAAAAAATAACTGTGAAAGTTAAACATTTATGTTACCATTATCACTGTAGTAGAGGATAAATAATTGAATAGTTTGAGTCTATATTTGCTCATTTAATTGTGAAGAGTTATTACATTGTGATCTCTAATATTTTAGAACATAAATACAAATATATACTCATTTGCAAATAGTTTTTTTTATGGTGAACTTGTTTTCTGTGCCTTTTTAAGTCTATTCAAATGCCAAGACTTTTTTTCCTATGTGAATCTTTACATCATTAATATGTGCATGTGTACATATATTTATGTTCAAAATTGGATTATCTGCCAATTATTCTTATATTAGTAGGTAATCAATTCACTTCATAAATACAACAAAAGCCACAATCTTTGGCTTGTAGAGTATATTTGTATATATTAAGTCTTCTCAGAGTTTTTGGGCTAGAGTAATAAGGGTAGATACAGTACTCTAAATAATTATTTCAAAATCAAAAGCGTATGCTCCCCCTTCTAATGGCAGTGAGTCTCATGTAGGATGACTGTCCTTTTAAAGGGGAGCTATGCAAAAGGGACTAGGATGCAGTCCTAGTACTAAATTTTAATGTAGCCTTAAAAATAAAACAGCAGAGTCAGGTACCAGGAAGAAATGCATATTAATGAGCTGCAGGAACGGTCATCCTTGGTGTCGGCATTAGCCAATCAAATATTCTGTCGTGCAAATGCTAACTGAGCTACAGCATGGTTTCAGTATACTGTCTGTGGCACTGTCGTCTCCAAATTTTATAAATACAGTCTTCAAGAAGAGTGATTTTGTTACTGTTCTTAATAAACCTAGTCTTTTTTATTTTTCTTCATAAATAATTTTTAAACTCTAAATGAGAAATATACTTATAATATATGTAGTATTACTCTAGGATGTATTTTTTGAATTTTTTTATTTAAATATGACAGTATAAGACTACATTAAGTAAAAAATTAAAGTGTTCTCATTTTAGTTATTGATTATTATTATTATTTATTATTATTGATTGTCCTCATTTTAGTTATTTGTAGTTATTGATTTCAAAATATAAATGCATTTCCTTGAAGCTTTATTTTTGACAAGAAAAAAAAAACTAGGGAAAATTTCAAACTGCTTGGGTCCATTTTAAAACCTCCTGTATTATGTCCTCAGGTCTAGGATACCCTTGCTGCTTTTAAAATTCAGATAGAGATAAGCACTGTTGTATTTTCATTTGATCTCGAATCACATTGTGACCTATGGCTTAGGAACTACGATTACCTTTCTCCTTTTGTTTTCAGGTTTCAAAGTTAATATATGTTGAGTTAAAGATTAACTTTTTAGTTTTAAAAAATATACAGTGCTTAATATTCTTTTCTTAACCCTACTTACCCCCACCTTTTTTCCTTTCAAAGAGCTTCATAGTCTTCAAATTCTTCTTTTCCTGTTTTTTTCAAGGTCGTTTGAGCTATCCACATCCAGGAACTGACAATCTGTTAATGTTAAATGGTAAGTTTTACCAAAGATTTTACGTTTCCATTTGGTTCATGCAAATGAAGATGATTATAGACATATTCCCCGAACATTCCCCTATACAAATGGTTTAGTCAACGTATAAAGCACACCTGTGGTCAGGCAGGCCAGCGCTCACCTGTAGTCTGAGCTCTGCAGGATGCTGGAGTGAGCATCATGTGACCCATCACATACACACCATTCTGGGCAACATAATGAAGTCTCGACTTGTACAAACATGAAGAAAGGCTGTGGGAATTAGGTGTTTGTGTGTTTTGTCCCCCACCCCCCACCCCCAAAAAAGAATAGTCATTGGGAAGTTTATTTATAGTAATATAACTCAGCCATCTCAACCTCAGGAGCAATCCCTGTTTGAATGTTGGGGTTCTATTTCAAGCTATGACCTAGGACAAGTGGCTTTGTTTTTAGTTTCCTATGTCCCGCTCTATAACTGGAGATAGAATCTCACAGATTATAAGAATTATGTTAGATAAAAGTTTGCAAAGTACATAGACCCCTAGTACTCAGTATAAGCCCTTGTGTCTGTTTTAAGGAATATACTGGTCAATTTATGAATGTAGTAATCACATTGATTTAACGTATTCTACCTGGAAGTTAGGAGTTTACCAGTCAGAAAAGAAAAACTTTGATTAAAATTTCTTTTTTTTATATTGGACAAATATTAATATATTTATAGTCACTGGATGTAGCTTAACTATAAGCATGGGAGTGGGGAATGGAGGGAGTGATTTTCAGGAGTTATTTTGAATTAGAGGCAGGCAAGGAAAGGCAAAGAGGAAGGAAAACTAAAAGTAGTATTTGTTTAAAACCACATTATTACTTTGGCTTGGCTCTTATTCATTTAAAGCTTTGTTGAAATAGGATGTGATGAAGTTGTAGAAGAAAATCTTAAAGTGAGGCCAAGGCAAAGTTAGACGATGTGGATGATGATGGTAGTGACAGACAGGAGAACAGACAGCTGTCTGCTGGGGGAGTTTACAGAGAGGGAGTAAGTAGGTGATGTTCACTGTCTGATTGTGATGTATCGAGTTTCCTAACACACAGCAGCCTAGTGTAACCTAGTCTAAGTACTGGGACTTCCGTAGAAAGAGGATGCCTGAAACGTTCTTCAGGGGCCTCTTTATTCCTCTTTTTCTTCTCTAACGATCTAGTCTTTGTTTCTTAGTCTGTGACTAACGCAGTGCTATTGAAACTGCATTTAAAACAGCAAACTAGCTTACTGGTAATTTTCTATCCATTCAATTTGTGAAATATGATAAGCTTTGGTAACAATAAACTATATATAGATTCACTTCCCTTAAATATTCTGTGTGGGAAATAAAAATAAATCACTTTTATTTTAATTTCTGAAAAAGTCACTGAAAATTTCCATTTTCTTGTGTCAGAATACATTTGAAAGAAGGTAGCCTGATAGCCTGCAAAGATGTCTAAGTTACACTATTCACAGCAATCTTATGTTGTTGCTTAGAAAGTAACCCAGATGATTACAGCTGAATGCCAGTCATGTAAGCAAGGACATTGGAAAGGCACAAAGGTTTTGCAGCTTATGTTTTGTTTTGATTTTTTGGTTTTGTTCTGTTTTGTTGTTGTTACACTAAACTGTTAATCACTTGCTTTTGCAAATTGCTTAAAGTCCTGTGAATCTTGACTGAATTATTATTATTCATAAAGAAGACATGAGAATATTTTATTTCAGGCAAGTTACATCTAATAGAAACTATGCTTATTTTATTTTTATTATTTTCTAAGTATGAGCATTCTTAGTAGTCTGCCATTTGAGGCCATAATGCTTACTCAGCGAAGAAGACAACCTGGAAACTTTGAGCTTCTTTAGCAAGGGACTAGGGAAGGGAAAGAAGGTTATGACTCTAGGATATCAATATGTATTCAGGTCAGGAAAAGAGACAGTTTGTTTCTTGGAAATGAAGAGTTAAGAGGTTAAACAAGAGTCACTTAATTGGGTACATCTGTGGGATGAGGAAGTCTTAAAGAATGAGAAATGAAGGTCACCAAATATAGGGAAGTAACTGCACCTGGACGTAAGGGGAAATTGTTCTTTAACAAATGCCATTTAGCTGTATTCTTAGCATGTTCTGTTCCCAGGAAACCAGGGGACTAAGTGATGATAGCACAAGGGTCTTTCTATATTAAATAGTTACTAAATATTACTCACTAGTGAAGAAAGTATAGCATCTTATTGTCTAGATTTAACTCAGTGTAGAGTAGTTGGTTAAGTTGCTTAGCCATTACTTATTATTGTAAGCATAGCTAACCCTATTCACTTTAAAGATAAGTATTTAGTGACACATTGTGCATCACTACGTAGAGGTGTGTGGATAGCACCACAGTCTCTGACGCTAGCTCACCTTTTCTGTACAACCTGGAACAGTATACTTAACTTGACCTTGGCTTCATTCCTTAATGTCTAAGCCAGAGCATACTGCTTGCCTCGGGGGACTGCTGTGAGGACTGAGTGAATTCATGCACATATTTAGAACGGGTTCTATGAGTACATATTAGCTGGGGAGAGTTAATGATGGAAATCAGTGCAAAAGATCATGGAGGAGCTGAAGTCGAGTCCTGTGAACAGACAAGGAGCCGCTGGGAGGTTACTTCACATGTCATGTGATGAAGAGACAACATAGCTGGTGTTCTCAGCTATTCCAAGGATATTGTCTATGATAAGCAGAAAACTAGTTTTTATTATTGCAGGAAAACCAATAGGAAGAAAGCTATATTAGAAGTTGTATGTAAGAAAAAAGTTTGGCTCCCTTAAGTTTGCTGCAGTGTGGGACTCTTATTCCATGCACTAGATGGGATAAATTTCAATGATACACAGATGTATTATTAAATAAATGCATGGCTGTTGAAATTACGTAGTATTTTTGAGAAAATACATATACCTGACAGAAATCAATGATTACAGTGCATTAGGCCTGAATTCTTTAATTAAACATAATATAGTATAAATAATAGTGATACAATGCAAATTAGATATACTAAAATTAGAAAGGCCTTATAAGTCCTTGGGAGTTAATTATGCATTGTGGTTAAAACTTTCAGACAAAGCTTTAAATAAATCTGGGGGAATAGAAAGTTAATCAGGACACTGACCATACAGCATTGTACTAGGGAGAGCCTCTGCCAAATTCATAACTCTTGAGCTACTGCTACTCAGATGTCCCTTAGTGTGAGATAAAGCACGGCACCCATATAGCTCATGGAATTGTATCAATTCATATTTTTAAATCTAAAATGCTGGAGCCTGGAGCACCAGCATTAATTAATTGTGGCACCCAGGAGGCAGAGGCTAGCAGATATGTCAGTTGGAGACTAGCCTCATGTATATAGCACCTCTCATCTATCTAGGCAAGACTGCATAGGAAGACCTTGCCTCAAAAGAAAAAATTAAGCCATGTAAATATAACCACAGAGAGGCTCTTGTCTGTGAATAGACCATGTTCCTAAGACTTCTCTTTATTGTAAGTCATTCTACATATCTATATTTAGTGTTCATCAACTTTTAAAAAAGTCACATTATATGCAGATATAGACTGTTTAAAGCATCAGTTTTAATTATTTAGAATGACAGAATATTTATATTTTTGAGTATATAAACCTAACATATGTAATATCAGGAAAAAATAACAGCAGTGCCAGAAATCTGTATTCTCTGCAGTAGTAAGGAAAACTGTTATGTATGTCAAGTATTTGTCTCTATTTGGATTGAATTGCATTTCCCCTCACTTTCCCAAAGAAAATTAGATATTTTTATTAGTACATTTACACAAAAGGGGAACAGACAGATCCAAGTATGAGATGAGGGACCTGGTATTAGCAAGCTAGTTTGAAGTTTAAATTTGCATTTATTATACACATATACACCATTTATATGATCAAGAGCTTGTCTTATTTTAGGGGTGAAATGAATCATAGGTATTTCTTAATTAAGGAAATTTACCCAATGCGTGGTGGTCTGTACCTGTCATCCTAACACTTGGGAAGTAGAAGCAGGAGAATCAGGAGTGTATGATAGTCTTCAACAGCATAGTGAGTTTGAGACCAGTTTGGCTTGATGAGTCCCTGTGTCAAGAAAACAAGCCCATTACTGACACTGTACTCTTAAAGGTGGATGCTCTAAATCTCTATCAATTTATGAAGTGAGGAAACATGGGTAGCCTTATATGAAGGCTGCTCAAACCAGGGAGAGTGAATGCAGTGGGTGATGATGTGGGATTGTGAAAAGGACTGTCATTGGAGCATGGGTAATTTTCTTTTTAGTTTTGCCCTGTTATGTTAGAGAGATAATACTTGCTTTATCTTCTCACCCACAGAATTTTAACCTTTTTCTAGCAGATTTTTTATTTTTCTTCTATGCTACCTTTTAGTTGAAGTAATTTAGCTATGCTGAGTGAGAACCAGTAGTTAAGACACAAACTCCCTAAACAGCTGTTCTGTTTCCTTATTGTTGTCTGGTTAGAACCTGAATTACATCTCCAGTAACCTACTCCAAATGTTATAGTCCTTTGTATAAAAGTCTTCAAACTACCTCAGAGTTTCCTTTATATATAAAGAGTACCAGCAATCTCTGTAGAGTTAAAATTACTTCTTTATAAATGCTTTATAAAATATTTTAAAGAATAAATCACTTAAAATCATATTCCTAATTGGAAGTTCAAAGTGTTTAAACAAAACTTTTTAAACACATAATATTCATCTAATGGCTATCTTTTTTTGGTGGAGGTTCCTGACTACTTTGTTTCAGAGTTAACATTGAAACAGACACCAGAACTCTATATAGAAACCTTAATAAAAATGTGTATTAGACTCATTTGTAGTAGAGTGGTACCAAAATGGTGACTTCGTAAATGTTTCCCATAGTTTAGCTCCATTTGTAGACATTTCTTTTTTACCTATTAACCTCCCCGCAGCATGCATTCATGTGTCAGGTGTGGCTATGTGTCTACCATATGCCCCCTGGGGAAGTCAGAGGATGGCTGTCAGGAGTCTGTTCTCTCCTTCCAGGTTGGGTTCCTGGGATTGAACTCAAGTCTCCTGGCTTGCATGGCAAGTACTTTTACCCACTGAATATCATACTGGCAACATTTCTAGTTTTGGAAATGTAGAGACTTTGATTCTGAGAGTTGTCTAAAAAAATAAGTAGAATGACTCTTTACAGGTTTCAGAAATTCCTTTGGTATGAGAGATTTAAGAAAATTTTCTAAATAATTATGCTCAGTTAGGAATGGCATTAAACTTAAGATGCTGTAAACATTTATACATGTCTTCACTATTTTAGTATTGAGTAGTCCCATCTAAAAGTATAACAGTTAAGAACATCAACAGGGCTAGTGGCATCTTATTAGGTCAGGAATTATTGTCTACATTCTAAACTCACACAATTGATGTTTGATTTCAAATTTGTTGAAAATGGTTCTCATTTGTTTTATAAATCTTTGATCTCTTGAACCATGGTTGAAATTCTCCATAGTAAATTTAATTTGCATAATATTATTGGGACACCCCTAGGGAAAGCAAGAGACCCAACTCCTGAAGTGTTGTTATGCAGTGTTTTGGGACTTGAAGATTTATTGCAACTGTTAAGACTTAAGGGAATTTTATTCGTTCACTTAATCGCTCTGTTTAAGTTACTTTTATCAATCTGATTTTCTACAGCTAGTTTCCCCTTGAGGTGAAACTATTTTTAAAGCCTTTTTTTTTTAAGTCTTAGAAGAATTAAACAAAATTCTAAAAGTTTGGTTTACTTTTACCCTCACTCTAAACTAACACATGTGTCAAGTAAGGTGTAAATAGAATCTGAGTCTGTTGGTGCTCAAGAACAGATTGACTGTGTACTGTGATGGCAGGGATAATGCTAGTAGTCTCCTTAAAAGACTGTGGAAGCCCAACACTTACAAACTTGTATCTGGGAAGTTGAAATGACTACGAGATGACATGTTTTCCTTCTCTACTCATTATTATAGGAAAATTAACACCATACTAGCATAGAGTAGCATTTCTTTAAGGTAAAGCCTTACTGTATAGTTCAAGATATATTTTTTAAGCCTTACATAACAGAGAACATTCTTAGTATCTGAAATACATCTTTTGACCTTTAAGTTTTATATGTTAGAGAGAATACATTTCTAATACAAATTTGAATTGAAATTCATTCAACATTAAATTATTCTTGCTTCCCTAATCTGTAAACATGAATTAAGACCTTAGTCTTCTAGCATTCACTTTGTTTTGTTTATTGCTTGTATCATATAAATTATCAGGCTAAACTACTCATTTAGTGGACTGATTGAGGGAAAGATTTTCTCAATGCCGCTAGCTTTCTGTGAAGAAATCACATTGATACATTATTCTTAGGAACAATGTAAACTGGCAGATCCTTTCTACCTTAGATTGCATTTATCATTCAATGAGAGTAGTCATTTTAATTTGCACTAGAATGCCTTTTACCTAGAGGCACACACATAGTCAGCAGCTCTTCTATGTCAGAAGACTAGAAAGTGTCATTTATGTCATTTGCTGCAGTATTTAACTGTTTCCCTTAGCGGCTTTGAACTCAGCTTTGATTACAGGATTTAGTTTCATAACTCAGTAACAGTGAACTTTCTTCACCATCTGCATTTTCTGGTACTACCTTGTCAGCATTGGCTGCAACAAAAACTGATTCTACATAGCTGGTGAATAATATATACCATACTATTTTATCAAAAGACGAATAATAGGAATTTAATTCAAGTTCATTTCATTCATTGAGAAAACTATTTTGAAACTGTTTAACTGTAAACTGTTAAATATTTCTATCATGATTAGATGAAACAAGTATTTGTGAGTATCAAATAAATTGGTGTTTCTATCTAATTTTACAGCTTTAGGTGACTCAGATGGCATATGTATAAAATATGTACAAAGAATTTATCTGACATATATCACATGTATATTTGTATATATGTGTATGTATAAGTGCTTTGTAAATGGTAAAATATGCAAAGTTTAAGTGCTGACGTTATCATTGGCTTTAAAGTAACATTTTCTAAATGCCCACGTAGCTTTTCATATCATGGATATTTGTATATGTGGGCTGATTTTTAGTTCTAACATTTTACAATTTGTCCTTTGTTTACATGCAGCAAGGAGTTATGGGCGAAGACGAGGTAATTTCTTTCTGTTTGCTATAGTTCTTCTGTTTCTAATTGGGCTGTGTTGATCAATGTCATAATTACTGATCTCAGAATTTTTTTTATACAATGTCTGAAAGCACAAAGAAGAATCACATGTTGATGTGAGCACTTACCAACTTTCAAATTTTAACTCTTAACCTCTAAGGTTGTATTTTCATACTAATTGTTGTTAAATAAGATCTGTCCTTCTTAAACTGTCCAAATTTTTAACTCTTATTAAAAATTATGTCTCTATCTTCTAAAATAAGGCTGTTGTATATCTCCTTAAGAAATAAGTTTTTATTATTAACCAGAGTGACATGTGATGTGATTTTCTACTCTATAACCAATTGTCTTATCAATGACCCTGGTTTTTGTTTGACTCAGTTGGAAATGACACCTATGTAAGTAGATTACTGTCATCATTGACAGAACCCATGTTCTATCATTGATTCTGTGAAGCCAAGATCCTATTCAGCCCCTTTCTCTACCCCTGCATACTCCTCTCCCTTCCCACCTCCTCCCTTACGGTATGACTTCCTTGAGCATTCTTATTGGGACCAAGAGACAAGGCTTTGTGGTTTGGGGCTGCTACTGTACTCCCTGGAAAAGCAGGAACACACCTACTGTGGCTGAAAACCTCCCCTCTTCCTTTGTCATGTGCAGAAGTTGAAAGGAAGGGAAGGTAGCATAAGAAGAAGCAAAACCACATGAGTAGACCAGTGAGCCTACCTGATAGTATACAGTTTCGCACACTGAATCACAAGTGTTTGCTCTACCCTCTAGAATTTCCCTGAAGCCATGGAAGATAGACAGTAATAACTGTGCCCTTGGTTATATTTGACACTTATGTGGTAGTGTCCTCTCTGTTGATAAGTGAATTCTCCAAACCCACAGGCAGAACCCATTACTGCCACTGACAACCAATGCTAGTATTTTATGTTCTTAAGTGGTAGCTCCCATTCATATTTCAATTTAAATTCATTGCTGGAGTCTTGACTCCCAAAGACTTGACTGAATCTTTGGGTTCTTTGGGTTTCTAAAAAACTGGAAGAAAGTGAGGCTGAGTAATTTTCTAAAGGCTGCTATTAGTGAGGTGGAATACAGGGTTACCTGTTCATACCTATTTTCACATCTGTGCTCTAGATCATTTGACAGTGTGGAACTTTGTCTCTGGTGAAAATATTTACCAATCTGTGACTTTTTATTGGTGAAGGGGAGGGGATTTTAAGATGATAGAAGCAGTTCAGAATTCTTTTCATGTCAGACAGACACCTTTTAAGTTTTATCTCTAGTAACTTGTATTAAGTCAGTTGGGCATATTCTGATATAAATATAATGTGCTAGATTTTTAAGAGCAAGATATCAGACTCAGTGGTTTTCTTTTTATAGCTCAGCTCAGTAACTGCAGACAATGATACAGAGAAAGAAAATAGACATTTACTTCCTTGCTGCTCAGCTAGAGACTTGCTACCTTCCTAGCTGTGCCTCCCCCTGGAAGTTGTAAAGAGAGGTGCTCTACTTCAGAGCTGCCTCAGCACAAGGTGTAAGGCTACAGAGTTTCTTGTCCTGAACTGACAGCTTCTCCACAACAGCTGGAAGCTGCGACATCTTTTTCCTCAGGTTTGTGCACGGTGGCTGTAATAGAGTTGTAGTCCTCTAGAGAGTACAAAAATCCACTGCTGCACTTCGAGTTTGGATGGTCAGATGAAAGGTTTACCATTGAAACTAGCTGCTGTGGGATTTTATTTTAATTTGGAAGTACCTCGGCTTGGTAAGTAAAAGAAATATTTTATATAAGGAAAACCTGCACAGCAGAAGGACAGTTCAGAAAGGAATAAAGACAGTAGCCTAGCTATCCTGCTTTCACTTCATTTTCCCCTCAAGCTGATACATAAGCTGTCTCCAACCCTTCTAGCCACCCCTATTATGAACCAGTGCTGGAGATTTGATAGGCGAGTGAAATGGTGTGTGTCCATTTTGGTCATTCTTTTTTGTTAGAGTAAATAAAGCTTCTGTTCATGAGAGATGTGTCAAAATGAGTTGGTGCAACTGGCCAAACCCAAGTCCTGTCTGCTCCAATGCTGTGGGGGTAGGGCAGCCTCAAATGTCAGAAAGTAGTCTGACTCCCCTTGACCACTGAATTTTAAAGTATTTTCTTCTTTCCCACCTTTGCCTGACCTTTCAGTGCAGCAAAGAGCAGCACTTTCTGTTTTTTTTTTTTTTTTTTTTTATTGGATGTTTTATTTACATTTCATATGTTGTCCCCTTACCCCATCCCCCACCCACCCAGGAACCCCCAATCCCCTCACACCTCCTCCTTCTTCTTTGTGGATGTAACCTCTATCTACTCCCCCACTCCCACCTCCCCACCCTCAAAACTCCCACCCCCTGGGGCGTCCAGCCTTCATGAGGTCAAGGATCTCATCTTCCATCTGTGCCCAGCAGGGCCCTCCACTCTTATATATTCAGCTAAGGCCCTGGATCCCTCCATAAGTGCTCCCAGGCTGGTGGTTTAGACCCTGGGAGCTGTGGTTGGTTGGTATTGTTGCTCTCCTCATGGGGCCACAAATCCTTTCAGCTCCTTCAGTCTTCACTCTAACTCCTCCATTGAGAACCCCATGATCACTTCAATGGCTAGTTGTGAGCATCTGCCTCTGAATATGTCAGACTCTTGAAGACCTCTGAGGAGACATCCATATCAGGCTCTTATCAGCATGCACTTCCTGACTTCCACATCAGCATCTACCTTTGGTGACTGCACATGGGATGGATACTCAGGTGGAAAGGTCTTCAGACGGCCCCTCCTTCAGTTTTTGTCCCTCGCTTTGTCTCCATATTTGCTCCCTTGAGTATTTTGTTGCTCCTTCTAAGAAGGACCGAATCACCCCCACTTGGTCTTCATTCTTTATGGACTTCATGTGGCCTGTGAGTTGCATCTTGGGCATTTTAAGGTTCTGGGCTAATATCCAATAATCAGTGAGTGAATACCATGTGTGTTCTTTTGTGATTGGCTTACCTCACTCAGTATGATAATTTCTAGTTCCATCCATTTACCTAGGAACCTCTCAAATTCATTGTTTTTAATAGCTGAGTAATACTCCATTGTGTAAATATACCACATTTTTTTAATCCATTCCTCAGTTGAAGGACATCTGGGTTCTTTCCAGCTCCTGGCTATTATAAATAAGGCTGCTATGAACATAGTTGAGCATATGTCCTTATTATATGTTCGAGCACCTTCTGGGTATATGCCTAGGAGTGGTATAGCTGGATCCTCGGGTAATGCTATGTCCAATTTTCTGAGGAACCGCCACACTGATTTCCAAAGTGGTTGCACCATCTTGCAGTCCCACCAACAATGGAGGAGTGTTCCTCTTTCTCCACACCCTCGCCAGCATCTACTATCACCTGAGTTTTTAATTCTGTTTTAAAGACTTCCCACTTGGCTGTAATTAAACCAAAGTACTGCCAAAATAAATGTCTTTGATATATTTTCAGTTCCTTAATAATGTCAACAAGAACTTTAACTCAAGCTGGCTCTAGGTATTGATTTATGAAATATACTTTAGGGATGATCAAAACGTAATTATAGCAAAAGTAGTGAGATAGTGTTTTCTGAATGTCAGGAGCCTGGAGTCATGGAAGTTCTTCAGCACTAGGAGAGGAGGACATACTGAAGCTCCTTACATCAGCGCACTGCCTTTCCCTTGTAGTTGTTGTTTTCTTTAGTGTTCCTGCCTTCCTGTTCTGAGAATGAACATACTGCTCTGGGTTGAAATAGGGTCAGGATTGTACTAGGAGGTCTGTAGGATTATTTAAGCCCTGTTACTCCGAATTTTCTACTTCTATGTCACAATCTGTCCTTCTGATAGAAGAATAAACAGCTATTTTCTAGAAAAAAGTAAAAATGCATATAGGAATATTTGAATAATAGAAATAAAGAACTTATTTTATTTAATGTACTAAGGAAGCATTTGAGGGGACAATTAACCCAAAAGTTGGTATATTGCATTTGGATGAAAAGATAAGAGAAATAATTTTAGAGGGAGCCAGCTTTGGAAGCTTAGTCAATGAGGTTTGGTATATGCAGAGTGTAGCTGTTTAGATTTATATGCCACTATATACAAAGAGTTAGTAACAGTTTAATATAGAATATATTATTTATTTATTGCCAGGATTTTCTTTCCAATAATCTTGTGGAATGTATTGATGATCTACCTTCCAGGTCTTTGATAGTTAATTATAATAGTCATCAGAGAAAGGGCAAAATCTCTGAAGCATGAAAAAAAATTATCAGTGTAGTAGCTCCACATAGGGATAGCTGGCCATGGCTTCTGGCCAGGGTTAGCTTTGGTAGCTGCACTGGCATTATGTACTGTTTGTTTGTTTCCCACTTTGGTCACCTTGGGCCTACATGATAGTAGAGTTGAGTAGTCATAGCACAGAATGTACTGCTTGTAAAATTTAATTTACAGTTCCAAAGAGGCCGTTATACAAACTATACCCTGCCATGTGAACTTTTAAAGAAAATAAAATATCAATATATTTCATTTTAAGGGAAATATACCTGGTAATTAAGTTTTCTACCCTAGAATTGATTTCCTTTGGCTCTTTATCTTGTAAGAAAAGGCGGAGATTATAATTGGGGCAAAATAGCTTCAAAGAATTGTTGTACATTAAGTAATAGCTCATTTCCTTCTTTGGAGGAACATACCAGATAAGTGACTGTTTGTTCAAACTGGTGGTACTCAAGAGAAACCAATCCTGAACCTACCTCTACTGTCTTGATACAAATCCTTGAATCTGTAGGCTATTTATGGCCTTCATCCTGGAGAATAGGAAGAATGTTCAGATTCCCATTAACTTTAAATATACATGCTTTCATATTTTTAAAATTTTACAATATTCTATAAATAAAATTATGGAATAATTCATAAAAATTGAAGAATCCTGGTTAGACTCAATCTATAAAATGATTAACTTATGTAAACATTTTTCATCCTATACCCTCACATTATCATGTTGAGAAATGTTTGTTCTGAAGTTCCAGAATAAGTTCAAAATCTGAAAAATCAAGCGCAACAGTATCTGAGTATGTAAGCAAAGCATCAACATCAGCATCAGCCTCTCTGACATGCATACATATGTGTGCACCCACACTGTCCACACAGGTACATAAGATGGGGCAGGGGAAACAGCCAAGCTTATAGATATAACAACAACAACAAAATCCATGTATTTTCTAATCCTTTTTTAATAGCAGTTTGAAATGTATAACCCTAATTATAATTGTTGCAAGGAGACTTAAGAGTTTCCTACTAAATACCAACATTATTATGCATCCAGCTTGATTTTCCTAATAATTAACGTGATGAACTTGGAGTATCTTTACATATACTAATTCTTTTTAATCAACAATCTATATATTCTGTTACTTCCTATTTCAGATGAGTATTAAAATTCATTGATTTCTTTTGACTTTTTTAAAATACAACAGTCACTGTTTTCTAAAAATGAAGATTCTGGTGTGTGTCCCTAGTATGGGAAATGTTCTAGCCGTTGTGTTGTATGGTTACAGTAAACACAGTACTCAGTTACTGACTGGCTGTTAGTATTGTTCCAGTGTGTTTCTTGTGTAAGTATATGTATCATGATGTAGTTAATAAAAATCTTAAGTCACTTTAGGTCACCTCTTATTCCTCTTAAGATTCTAAATATTTGTGATGTCCTTTTTAATCAAAATGAAAGTCATTTAGACTTTTGTTTATTGTATTTATTGTCTGTTAGTTAAGTTTGCATAAAATTACCTAAAAATGAAACTGTGTGCAAAATATTAACACTATTCGTATGTCTAAATTCAGTTCAGCATTTGGATTAATCATTTTAATTTCTCTGAATTTAAGCAGTTGTTTCTCTAATCATCTTATTCTCTTTTAAAATGTAGATTTATTCAATGAAATAAGTTTGGAATTTAATTAATGTACAACTAATATTAATTTAATACATATTGATGGTATCTATTTAATAGATATTGATCTATCAAAGGAAAAATGGAAGGAAGGGAAGAAAGGATGAAGAGAGGAAGGATGAAGAGAGGAAGGAAGGAAGGAAGGAAGGAAGGAAGGAAGGAAGGAAGGAAGGAAGGAAGGACAGGTTGAATACCTCTAATCTGAAAATCCAAATTCTAAGAAATAGCAAAACAAGAACCATTCCTAGCCCAAGTGTTTTAGAGATATGGGATATTTGATCTATAATTTAAAGTTGAAGAATTTTTTTCTATTCATCTCAAAGAAAATATAAACATTTATTTCTCCTTGAACCCTATTTCTAATAGCAAAGGAAATTTAGAAATTTAAGTTGATAGTTACTCAGAATGGATGTCTTTCAGAACAATTAAAATTCAGTTTTAATTGATATTATCTGTTGAGTAATTTCTGTTTCCTGTAGGATCTTGCTTCTTTTGTTGTAGCTTATAAGTTTTACACACTTACACCAACATATAATATATATGTAAATGTATATATGTAAGTATACACATATAGCATCAGCCACAAACACAGTTCTCACCTAAAAAGGAAGAAGAGATAGTTTATGTGAGAATCAAATATGAGTGGCCACAGCCAAGGAACGCTGCTTCAGACTGCTTCCACAGATGGGTTCCAGTGTGGAGTTCCAGTGTGGAAGACTTTATGTGGCTTTCATAGTAACAGAAATAAAGTCCAGTAAACTGGTGGTAATAATCAGGCAGGGTACCACGTAGGAGTGCAGTAGTAGGTTTGTTTTCTTTGCAGATTAAAGAATTAAAAGGCAAGAAAAATTTGAAAGTCAAGCAAAACCAAACTTTATTGGAGTTTAAAAGAGAACCCTCAGAGAAGCCAAGCCTTAATTTCAGCAGCTGCCCAGAGGAAGAGAAGCAGATGAGAGGAGGAAAATAGCCAGGACCTTTAGTTAATGCAAAGTTTAGTAAAGTACACTGTGGATAAGCACTTAGTGGGAAGAGAAGCTTTAGAGAAAGAGTAAGGAAGCCTGAAGTGCCAGAAAATGCACACTTAGTGTCTGGTGAGCATGGGAAAAGGAAGGAGAATGGTGTAGTTTGACCTTTCTGAGACTGGTGCATAGACCCAGCCACAGTTGATGACATCCCATAAGGATTGTGTGAGACGGCAAGGGTTCTGGGAAGGAAAAGTGTATTATCTCATTAAAGAGGTGAATATTCCACCAATCTCTTTACCATGGATTGTAGTAAATGTACCTTCTGAGGGTGGACTTTGGCCAGGTGATTGATTGCCTGGCACAACTAGATTAGCTTGGTTATGTTTTGGATATCTTGGAGAGTTAGGTCTCCACACAAGCCAGAGATTCCATCTTCTTGACCAGAAGAAACTAGTTTTCCATAATATACTGGTGCTGTTGCTGTGTCAGTAGGCATGTTACAGCAAAATGAGAGATGTCTGCTGGATAGTATCATCTCAGGGGTTCATGGAGGCTATCCCTACTTTCTGCTCTCAGTGCTCAACTTTATAGAATCTTTAGCATGGTGTGGCATTTTGCCTGGGGACTCCATTTTAGACTGGCTTGCTCATTGTCACAGGTATGTAGCTCATCCCTTGTTCCCCAGCCAGTTCATCACAGGGTGCCATGTTCCTAATTTTCTTTTTTTATGTCACATCACCATGGGTCACATATTTCAAAACTGGTAACATGTTAATAATATTTTATTTACGTATTTCTAGATTATGGTGCATGTTATACAGAATGAATGCTTGTTGCTTTGTTCTAAAAATATATCCCTCATTTAATCTTCAAAGAACAGCTTGTCTGCATCGTTAGCTTTGCTCCTTCTATAATATATTTCTGAAGACTAGGCTTCCTTTGATGTCTGTATTGTACTAAACATGTACAATTCACATATCACTGCACGTGACACCCAAGCAGCTTAGTGAAAACTGCTGCCATCAAATATGCAGATAACCTCAAACACAATTTTCATTTCTCAAAATTATCATTTCATTTTGCTTGATAGTTCTTTTCTCCTTCTTCCCTCCTGAACTTTGTCCGATGCTTCTGTCCTAGTGCTGTTTTTGCTTTCTCTCTCTTCCTCCTTTCCATGATGAAAGTCCCATGCCTTCCGTGCTTGCTGAGTAGCTGTCTTCTTCATAGCTATCTGGAATTTTCATCAGTTACAGTGCACATTTTTTTTTCTTGGAAATCTGTTTTCTTGAAAAGATCACTTTCCTTTCTGTGCTCTGTTTCCACCTTCTCTGTGCGTTTGTTTCTCAGCATGCAATCAGCACTTGAAGCTTTTTGTGTGGTTTAACACATGCCCTCCTTGTGCCTATGTTTGACATTTGCTCTTTTATATTCGGCCAACATGTGACTTTCTTTGTATCTTTCCTTTTCATTGTTTCTCTTTCATTTCCCATCTTCCTTGTAGTTTGAGCCTCCCTGAATCTCAGCTGCTGCTTTGTCTTCCTCGGTCATAGAAAGTCATATTTTTTCTGGGGGCTCCTGAACCCAGGTCATTGATAGTGGTTGTTGCTTGCTTATTTGTTTTGTTGTGTTGTCTTTTTCCCCAACCTACTAAGTAAAACGTATTCTTTAAAGATAAATTCTTTTATCTTCAAAGGGCTTTTCTTTTACTTTGGCTCTGCATGTTTCAGCCAGGTGTTATCTAGTACCCTTGTAGATTTAAGAACTTCCCTTGGTATTCAGTGCACTATTGCTTTCCTCTACTCTACGTCCTGTCAAGCATTTTGAGGCTTTCTTATAGATACGTGTCATCCTTACATGTATAGAGCTTACCTTGTGTTTATTTCTTGAGGATAAGGATACTATATTTTATCAGGTCACTTTATGTTGTGTGAACATACAGGACATCAGCATTACTTCACAAGGTCGTACTTTCCACATGTGCAGAAGTCCCCTCTACATAGTCATATGATTATCATGAATGATAACTTACTTCAAGACTATAGACAAGTACAGCTTACAGCTTTCTGTAGTATCTTGCTTTCTTGGTGTTTTTGCTTTGTTTCTTTCACAGTGTCCTCTAATCTATTTAACTTAATGCTGTTTCCATTCTACTACCAGTTTCTAAAGAATCCTGTTGTACATTCAGGCCTAAGTGTTTCTTATACATTAGCTTCTTGCTGCAATCCATAAAAATTTGAGATGAGCTAGTAGATTTATTGCTTCTCATGTGCTGTAGTTATTGTCATGTGACTCTTCTTTTCCTTTTGTTGCTAGGGATTGGACTTGGGGCCTCATCTATACTAGGCTAGCATCTGCTCTCGAACCACTTCCGTAGCTTGATGACTTTATTTCTAAGTCATACTGAAATCACTTCTGTCTGTACTGTCTGTATTTCCATTCATCTTTATGTCAGTGTCATCTTAGTGTCTAACCCTTTAAGTTTGACATCAGTATGTTTGACCTTATTATCACTTTTTTAACATATGAGACTCAGTTTATATTTGTTCTTATATTTTAGGTCGATCTTCCCTATTTCCAATAGATGATAGCTTGTTGGATGATGGTCACAGTGATCAAGTTGGTGTTTTAAATTCACCAACATGTTATTCAGCTCATCAAAATGGAGAACGAATAGAACGCTTCTCTCGAAAAGTTTTTGTTGGTGGGCTTCCTCCAGATATTGATGAAGGTAAATTTATCCTGCTTTAAAAACAGACAAAAAACAAACAAACAAAAAACCCCACCAGAGTAAAACGTAATTTTGAGCCGTTGAAATATGAAGATATTGAACAAGTATTGTTTAAGGCCTAGTAGATTTTTTTTATCATATATGTAATGCTACTGTGAGCATTTTTATAAAGGACACAATGTTCTAGTCATATCAGTTTACTTAAAGATACAGAAACACAGTATAAAATCCAATAAAATAGAAACAGAACATAAAATAGGAAATTAGTATTATACAGATGATAGTAAATGTATAAAAATATACAATAAAGAGAAGTAACTTAAGGTAAAAGTTAAAAGAATATTTAAACTATTTTTGTAATGTTAGGGAAAATCTACTGATTCGTTAATAGCCTACAGAGAAGATATTGCTAAATTTGTAGATAATTTTCAGTATGGTTTATACATCTGCAAATGTATTCTGCATATCCTGACATATATAAGAGTAGATCATTGAAATTGACCATATGGTACTGACTGTCAGTGAAACTGTCTGGCTTATGTTGACCTTGGTATGTTTGACTGACGTTACAGCTATATA
This sequence comes from Grammomys surdaster, assembly GCF_004785775.1. NCBI lineage: Eukaryota > Metazoa > Chordata > Mammalia > Rodentia > Muridae > Grammomys > Grammomys surdaster. The sequence continues at coordinate 1,166,973 of NW_021620516.1, forward strand.
CCTTATCCCAACAAAAACCTGGCTTTCCAACATGGTTCATTCCAATGCTAGTTATGATTTGGGTATACTACAAAGCTGCCAAGATTCGGGTGAACTATGAAATATTAGGATTCACATTGAATACACTAGTATAGCTAGTGTGCTGCTTAAAAATGAATTTATTTTGATGAAAATAGCTAAATTTTATATAGTATTTTAATAAGCACTGGATATATTTCCTGTTGACATTATACTTAATCTTAAGCTATTTGATGCTTTTGACATTAAAATTTTGAAGTACTTAGAAATATGGAGTTTCTTGGAATGAATCATTGGGACTAATTTGTGATGCGCATTCTGTCTCCTAAGATGAGATCACTGCCAGCTTCCGAAGATTTGGACCTTTGGTAGTAGATTGGCCTCATAAAGCAGAAAGCAAGTCCTATTTTCCACCAAAAGGTAAGAAGTATTATTAATATTTGTTAGGTTGAATGAGAGCAAGAGAAATAATATCAGTTATTCGGGGCTTACTTTTAGAATTGATTGTTAAGTACCTTTGTATAAATGCTAGTGACGTGTGGACCCGGAAGATGACTTATACAGTAAAGGCTCTTGCCACGCAAGCCTGAGTTCTACCCTAAATCCCACATAAAGATAGAAGAAGAGAACTGATTCCTGAAAGTTGTTCTCTGACATCCACATATACACAAATAATAAAATGAACTTGTCAAAAAGCTAACACTTTGTAGAGACTATTAGCCTGAGTTGAGCTAGGCAGAGTGATTCTAAGAGCTACTTCCGCTTTACTTGAAGCCATTTAAGAGTCAGAAGATTGACAGTTTCCTCATAATTTTCTAATGATCTAATAAGTTAAAATGAATATATGTTTGAATATTTCTCTGCCTAAAGCATTATTTTATAAGTAATGTGGATTCAAACTTACAGAAAAGTATTTTCAATGCTATGAGTCAAGATGAGCATGAAATGACTCATTTATATTTTATACAAATAAAACTGTTTAAGTACTCTAAATATTACCAGGCATATGCAAGTCTTCAGGTGATAGTATGACACAGCATTGGGGAAATAACTGGTGGATGTTTCTAACTCACTGTCAAATACTGTTTTTAAACTCCTCACTTAATAAAAAAGTAAACTGCCAGGAGAAGTAGCAAAACCTTCCAAGCAGGGGTGTGGGAAGGCCTGCCTCAGTGGGACTCCAGGAGCCCTGGAGACAGGCCCCCTCCTAATGAAATGCAAAAGCTGTACAGTGAAGGAAGGGAGTCAAGCCAAGACACAGCCTACTGAATGGGAGAAAAATCTTTACAACTATACATGTGACATGGATTACTATTTGGAATATACAAAGAACTCGAAATAACAGACCAACAAGAAAGAAAGCACATGACCCAACAAAAAATGGACACAGGAACTGAAGAGATAGATTTATTCCTACAAATAGAACTACGAATGGCCAGTAAATCATTTTAAAAGCATTTGACAGTTTAGTCATCAGAGAAATGCAAATTACAACTACTTTGAGATTCCATCTCACCCTAATAAAAATGATTATTAAGAAAACAAAAGACAGTAAATGTGTGTGGGGATGTGGGAAAGAAGATCCCTCTTCACCTATTAATCCACTGTTGGGGACAGAGCAGACCCAGCGCAGCCACAGAAAAGTCAGTGCACTGGAGTTAGCATTCCATCTGGTTGTACCACCCTCCAAAGTGCACCCAGATCTCACAGCTCTTTAGCTGCTTCTGGTATTTCTCACCCTCTTTCAAGCCCTATAGTCTGCTCTAGTACTTCTCTCTGTATTGTTTCCTTGTCATGAGCCTCTGTCCTAATGCTTTTTGTTTTGTGTTTGTGTTTACTTATCATTTAATTGTGATGATGCCTATATCTTTCCTAATGGCAAAATATTTAAAACTTCAAATATAAAATTTAAGGTATTTTAAAATTAATACTAAAATATTACACATCACAAAATTTAAAAATTTTACTTTAAAGTGTTATTTTAGTATATTGATCTAGAGGTTGGTTATTATAGAATATTTATAGAAAATTTCCTTTGAAACTTAGTTTATATCAAAATTAACTCTCTAAAGAAAACTAGTCTTTTTTAAAGAATATTTATAGTTTTTCTACCAATTACAAATGACTCGAGTGTAGTTTTAATCTTGCATAGTCTTATCTATGGCAGTCTGTCTTGGTGCAGATATGTTTAATGACTTGATGGGTTTTTTTTAATGCAATCAGATACTTTATCAAATTCTGCACTTTTGTACTGCATCAGAGCTTTGAGTTCTGGGTATACCTTGACCTGATAGTCACCATTGTATCTTGGAACCAGAGGGATTGTTTCACTGCTCTGGACTGTGGTACTGTACACTGACTGCCATAGGACCTTGTCAGGGTTGCCATCAGTCTTTCTTCCTCTCTCTCTCTTTCTCTCTTCCCTCACTTCCCAAGTCTTTGTGTATGTTCCATGGGATATTGTGTTCTTCTGTGGAAGATAGGTTGATTCAAACCTATTTGATGGGTTTTATTTATTTTTGAACAGTATTTAAGTTGAGGTAAAGTCGCTTGTTTGACATGCACATCACTTTTCATGGTTATTCCAGGCTATGCATTCCTCCTCTTTCAAGAAGAGAGCTCAGTTCAGGCTCTCATTGATGCTTGCATTGAAGAAGATGGAAAGCTCTACTTGTGTGTTTCCAGCCCTACTATCAAAGACAAACCTGTAAGTAAACACCACATGAACCGTGCCCTATACAGGCAGGTTTTCAAAGCAGTATTTTAAAATTATTGTTTATGAATTTAAGACTGCATTTTAAAAAATTAAACAATAAAAGGAGTAAGAACAAATGTAATTTTCTTCCTAGGTTCAAATCCGTCCTTGGAATTTAAGTGATAGTGATTTCGTCATGGATGGTTCTCAGCCTTTGGATCCCCGAAAAACAATTTTTGTTGGAGGTGTTCCTAGGCCATTAAGGGCTGGTAAGTAGAATCTCTGAGTCAGAAATATTGGATTCTTATTTTCTTGACTTTGGAATCTATGGAAGTATGTATTTTTCTGCATTTGAATTATTAACTAAATTAGTATTTTAGATGAATGAATTATAAAGGTCTGTTTCTCAGTAACCAGGAACCAAATCTGAAGGATATCCAGTAGGATATAGTTATAGATGTGTAAATTTACTGTATATATATTCTATATAGTATCATACCATCTGAAAGGCTAGTGATTTCTGTCTCTGAAAGCAGCTTCTTCAAGTCAGGGACATACGAATTATCTAGTCATACGTGTAAATGCTTAAAGAATTTGTTAGCTGCTACAAAGAATGATGATTGGGAATAGAAGTATATATGTATGTGGCAATAGAAATATATATATGTATGTGTATATACATATATATTTATATATGATCATGTTTAGAATATGCTATGGTGTGATATCTAAAAGATATATGAGCTGATAAAAACGATTTCTAGAGTTTGGCAGTAGGACCATTGTGAGGAATGTGTTGCAGACAAATGTTCCAAACCCTTGGAAGAGCGTGTCTGGAAGTCTTGAGTGCAGAGCAGAGTATATTCGTGGAGGGACTGTATAAAGCAGAGTGTCTGACCTGGGAATGCACAGAATGATAGGACAGATACCAAAATATGTTAGAAATCAATAAAAGTTAGATCATGCAAGTCTAATGGACTAGTTGATATTTATCCCCAAAACAAGAGTAGTTTAAGCAAAAGAGAGCCATAATCACATAGATTTTTGAAAGCCCACACAAGATGATTATTTCTGAGGGAAAACCGGCTTTTAGTAAATACGGATAAGGGACTCTTGTATGGTAGGAAAGAACCAGGTGAACAGATGCTTGAATACTTAGGCAGAAAATATAAGGCTGAATCCCATCTTTAGTCTGAACCTGCTGAGTGGTTGCTTACCTTGTAGCTGTGAGAAACAGCAAAGGAGGGCAGGTTAGAGGAGATGGTGTCTGGGTTCTCAATATAAGTTCATGGCCCCATTCAGAAGTCTGAAGTAGAAATTTCAGTTAAACCATGTAGTGTCTAGTATGGTGTTTTAAAAAATAATTATTTCTAGTGGTTTGGAAATAAATAGGAGAGAAGGGATCAAAGACAAGCAGATAAGCTTTTTTCCATAAACCAAATGAAACATGATACTAGCTTTTAAACAGAAATGACTGATGGAAGTGAGCAGATTGGATTCTCACTGTGTTCTGAAAAGCAGCTCCGTGAGATTATCTGTATAGTGGAAGTAAAAATAATGAAGTCAGAGATCTTGTCTCAGTAACTTGATCCTGTCTGTCTCTTTCACAATTGAGTCAACAAAAACTCATTGCAACATGTTTCATGAACTAGAGGAAGATTGTGTTTATGTGTAATGTGCTGTGTGATGTGAGATCACAAGAAGTTGTCTGGTAGACAGTTGCTTTTATGAGTGTGGAACTCAAATTCCACAAATTTGTACAAATTTAGAAGCTTAAAGGTACAAACACAGGTGGTATTTAAATACATATCACAGAATAGAGACAGCCAAACAGGAGTGTGGACAAAGGTATAAAGACAGAGCCTTAAGGTGTTCTGACGTTGAAAAGTGAGACTAAAAAGTTATCAGTGGAGTGAATTATGGAAAAATATTACCAGACAAGGGAATAGATTAGCTATGATCAGGACTGCCAGCAGGAAGATTGAGCACTGGACTTATCCAGAGGGAAAGTTGGTCTTAACAAGAACAATTAAAGTGGAGTCATAGGGTGCTAATCTGATCATTAAGGTTGTACAGACAGATATGAGGCCAGACTGGCTATAGGTCTCCGCCATTGGTCACCAGAATGATTGAGCTGGTCTGGCCTCCCTTGCCATGCAGTGTGTCCCTCCAACCTGCATGGCCTGTCAGAGAGGACAGTATTTTCATGTAGAAGAGGACTATTCTTAAGGAAGAGGAGACTGTGCAGGTAGAAATGACTGTGAGAGAAAAGCTGCACTGCAGAAGGGAGGGGAGACAAAGCTGTGCCCTTCTAGAAAGAAAGTGAATGAAAGAGATACGCAGATGAAAGAGCTGGGGTTTAAAAAGAACATGACACTGTTTCTTCTCCAGATTATAAGACAGTGCATATGGTGGTAATGAGTCTAACTTTACAGTAAGCAAGTGGCTTGGGGTTTATTGTTTTGTTTTGGTTTTTAAGGTTGAGAATATAACTCAGTGATAGAACACCTGCTGGCACGTGCAAAGCTCTGGCTCTCACACTCTCTCCTAACAGCTGCTTTGTGTTAGCATTCTCTTGATTTGCAGTTGTTGATTTACTGTCTTCTCACCTTTAATGTGAACGTCTTTCCTTTTGAAGTGGAACTTGCTATGATCATGGACCGGCTGTATGGTGGTGTGTGTTACGCAGGAATCGATACAGATCCAGAACTAAAATACCCAAAAGGTGCTGGGCGAGTTGCTTTCTCCAATCAGCAGAGCTACATTGCTGCCATCAGTGCTCGATTTGTTCAGCTTCAGCATGGTGACATTGATAAACGCGTAAGTTACACACTGGGAAGTCCTCTGTGTCTTACTTGTTACTTAGTAGGTGCTTTCACCATAAGGAGTTAATAATATGGTTCAAACACTTTTAGCTCCCTTTGTCTCCTACTGGAATATCTGTGAAATATAAGTTTCTTGGTGAACTTTAAAGGCATTACATAAAAGTATAGATGTGATTGTAAAGCCATGTCAATTTTTTAATCAGCCAGTAAGTCCCAACTACCTGCTTAGGTGTGGAGGGATTTTATACAAGCTTGGGCCCAAGACAAAGTGCTTGGAAACAAGCCAGGTGCCTACCATAATCTCCAGTAAACAGCTCTCTCTGTGCCACTTTCTAAACTTATCACATGGGAAGGAGTGCAAGTTAGTCTTTGGGTTAAGGACTTCAAGTGTGCACAGGTGCTTAAAGAAATTGGGAAGTGCTAGTTAAGAGCTAAGGTTTTCATTTATAAAAACTAAAATTCAGACACTGTATATATTTTTGTAAGTCATTTAACCTGAGATTGAAAACACTAGTCCATTAGTAACATAGATTGGGTCATCAGAGTAGCAGCTTTGAGAAGTCTTGTGAGTGACAGCTGAAAGGCTGTCCTATTGAATAACTGAACAGTGGTTACCATCTAAAACAGAAGAACAAGCTAATAATTTATGTACCTCTTTCACGCTAAAGTCTGTGAATTGTACGTAACTGTTCTAAAATACTGACACCATACAGTCAGCCAGAGTCAACAGCCTAGGTTCGTTCATAAAGTTCCAAGACAGCTAGGCTAGGCACTGCAGCTGAAAGCATCTGACACTGCTTCCCAGGGAGATCCCAGGTCTTTCTTCATCCATGTGGAATTTAACCCTCCCAACCCCAATGATCTATTATTCTCCATTTAAAGATGTGGAAGGAGGTCAAGAGAGACTGTTCTCTAGAGCCAACTCAAATCAGACATCATTTGCTGAGTCAGTCCTTCACAGTGAGGTTTTATTTCTTAAGAGTTTAGAAGTCTGGACATGCCCTGAATCTCATTAGCCACAGTTCTGGCTTGTTTGCAGCAGTTATTGCAAGCAAGGTGCAACTATAACCTGCAGTGGAATGGCTGCTGTAGTCCTAGGCTGGCTGTTGAGTTTCATCAGCTTATGATCCTAGAGTAAAGGAAAAATATGAGAAGAAATTAGTTTCTCATAATGAGCTGAGAATCCCTTATGAGTTTTGCTCACAATTCAAAAGTATTAATGCGAGCATACAGGTGTTTCCAAGATGTTACAAAAGTGAGAAAAGAATGTCTTAAATCTTTAAAATGACTTTTTCTCTTTGGACAATATAGTAAAATAGCACTTAGCAACTCCTGAAGGAAATGTATTGAAATAAATGAATTAGTGTTTAACTCCTCAAGCTCACAGCCAGTTATAAACATGAAACCTGATCTACAATGTCGTCAGCACAGAAGCAAACTGGTTTGCTTTTAGCCTCATTCCTGGGGAAGTTTTTTCCACAAGACACTGCCTACTGTCTCTTCTTTCTCTAGCACATTATGAACAGATAAAATCATTCCAAATCTGTATTTGTGAAGCAGACTCCACAGAGATATTTTTCTTGTCTGTTTCTAGGTGGAGGTGAAGCCATATGTGCTAGATGACCAGATGTGTGACGAGTGCCAGGGTGCGCGCTGTGGTGGGAAATTTGCCCCCTTTTTCTGTGCCAATGTCACCTGCCTGCAGTATTACTGTGAGTTTTGTTGGGCAAATATCCACTCTCGTGCAGGACGCGAGTTCCATAAGCCATTGGTGAAGGAAGGTGCTGATCGCCCGCGTCAGATCCACTTCCGCTGGAACTAAGTATAGCAAACTGGCCTCCGTCTAACAAGGAAGGAAAGGGTGCATGTGGCTTACTGTGCTGAAGACACTGACGTGCAGAAGAAATAAGTGCATTCTTCTGCTTCTCACCCAGCTCTCGATACATGCATCGTTATCAGCAGCCAAAACACTACAAGCCTCTTGTTTTTCACCAAAACCCTACATCTCAGGCTTACTAATTTTTGTGATATTTTCATGTTAAAATAAAATGTTTTTTTGTATTTTCTCCAAGTTATTTTTATATGTAAAGTTAAAATTAGATATGAGAATGTTTTGCGTAGGGGCAACACAGTCTGCTGCTATATAGTGGGTGAAGCGTGCACTTATTTCTTAACATGGGTTTTTAACTTCAAGATCTGCCCCAGTACTTTACCAAAGGTAGCAAAATAATAGTGAAGATGGAATATGTCTGCTACAAATGCTTATTTTTATTGTTGCTGTTTTCAGTGTGTACATAAACTAAAAATTAGGGTTGATTTTGTTGCTCTCCATTTTGACTTGCAAGAAATAATACCTCAAGATAATCTGATTTATTAGCTATTTTTAAACATTTTTAATCACAAGCTGTATTAGCTTTGCTGCTATATAGGTGTTATGTGTAAATGTCACCTATTAATACGGGATTGAAAACGTTAGAGACACACTGCATTGCGGATGCAATGCAGGCAGCACAATATGGCCGGAACTGCCATAGTTTAGAATGTGAAACAATGCATGTTTACTTACCTGTGTCCACCATATGCATGCACTTGGACATTAACTAACGAGGTGAGGTATTGCAGATGTTCAAAAAGCTCTCTTGAATCTAGGTAGCATGAACAAATTAGAAAATTTGTTTCTTTACAAAAAAGCAAACTTGCATGCATTATTGTGACTTCAAGTTAAAAATGTTGTCCTACATGTGTACAATATGCAAATTAGTTTTAGATTAGAGAGTGCAGCCATTTTGTGATCTGGTCAGTAGTGGAATTCGATTTTATGCAGACTGGATGTAATATTTGTAATCCCTGTGCAATTTTGTGATGTGCGGTTCTAATTCATGTGCAGTGATATAGTATAGATAAAAGACTGAATAAAAGAAAAACACAGGAATTTTAAAGAAAGTTGATTTTAGCCCCTTTGATAGTTCATGGTTAAAACATCCTTTAAAAACCAAAGATGGCCAGCACACTGCTAACCAGTCACCGAATGTGAGACCCATAAAAAGCCCATACTTTAAAAGAGGGTTTTATAGAAGAACACAGAACTTTAGTGAAGTCAAAATGGAGATGGGAAAATATAACAGATGGCTAGTTGCATAAAATTTACCTTTAAGACAATGGTGAAATCTGGCTTAAATTTGCTTACGTGTTTGACCTATGTATATGGGGTCTTCTGTCTAAACTGGGGTCACTGTTGCATGGAGCATTGTTATTCTTAATGGTTAAGAATTGCTTTTTTAAAACTTTGATGAAGGAATTTCAGTAATGACTTTGCTTGCATTTTTTTCTTTTTTCCTTATTGAGGGAGTTGCGTGGAAACATGCACAGTTCTGACCTAGAACATCATTCGTTCGTGGTGGTTTTCCTCTTTAGAGCATCCTAACAGCAGCTAGCCGCTGTGTTAATAATGTAGGAGTTACCCTGCAGTCTAAGCAAAGCACCCCACATGGTAAATGTTTTTTTTGTTGTTGTTATTGTTATTTTTTTTATTTTTTTAATGCAGAACTAAGATTTTTGACTCTAAAGAGAGAAAATTGCAAGGGTGTGGCCTGTGTAGCAAACCCTTGGGACAATCCTTCACATGAGCAAAGTGCTGATCTCAACATTGGTTGTCGATGGTATGCTTTTTTGTACTGTAAAAATGCGTGGTTCATGTCTAACTCTGCTGTTTTATTGTGGTTGTGGCTCAAGTTTTTAGTGTTTGACGTTGATGCTGTTTTCAGAGGAGCTCTTTACTAATTTATTTGTCCGTGTCCCAACCTGTTACTCCCCATGACCCTCCAGAGTTTCTGGAGCATTCTTTTCTACCCTCGCCCTGCCAGACCTTGATCCATTTTGACATTTGTTATGCACTATTTTTATATCTCTGTGAGAGATTTTTCCAACAGTCAGCTATTTTATGGCACCCTTTTTTTGACTGATGACATCTCCTTTGCTATACCTCAATTTTTGGAATTTAGAAAAGAAATCAGTAGTTTTGCAATGTTAATTATTTAGATATTTAATTTCGCAGATTTTTAAACTTTATTTTCATAATTTCTGCTTAATGTTTAAAATTGAAGAGCCTTTTTCATGTATTAAATAATGAACTCTAAAATAAATTATATGATAAAATAATTGGAGATGCCGAAAATCATTTCCCCTTCTTAAACGGAAGTAAATATTTGAAATGAAGGGAAATGCAAGAGAAACACCTCCTCCTACCAGGGTGAATGTGACGGAAATGCTGGTTTTTGTCACCTTCATTCCTGTTAGGACAAAGCTCATTGGTCTTATACTGTGTCCCTCCCTGCCTCTCCCCTACCTCTGGTTTGTTTCATTTTCTGTTTGTTTGGGGATTATTTTTCCTTTCATGTACTACATTCTTATTTTCTAACTGTTAAACACTGTATTAGAGGTTTTTTTAATTTACAGATCATATTTATTTTACTATTTTTGTAGAAAATTATTAATTTTGATTGTATTTTTGTATTTTCAAAGCTTCTTCATTTGTGTTCCCTAAATGTTCATATTGCTGCCCAAAAGTATGAATGACTGTGGAGGAAAAAGTACTTTAAAAATCCACACTTTTTGTTAAGAAGGAAACATTTAGCATTTATATATTTGTGTATGGAAAACACTTGATATTTTATCCCTGTTGCATCTGGCTGCACGAGCCTCTCCTCAAAGATGCCACAAAACTTGAATCTAACACATTTTGGAAGGCTGACTAACCTCGATTCTGTGTTGTGATGTGCAATACTGTTTCTAATGTTTGTATAAAGATACAGTGTAAACCTTTTTAATGCAAATTTATTTTTTTCATTGCATATTTTGCAGACTTTATCCACAGTGTCATTTTTTACTGTCAGAAAAGATGCCCCTTTTGTCATTGCAACTATTTTTTAAACCCAGAAATCTTTGTACTGATGTAAATGATTGTAGTTATTTTGGATAGTGTTTTGCTAACAAAAGGAGAGACTTTTTTCATGCATATTTCTATTTTGTTTTTTTGGGTTTTATTTTATTTTAATAGTAGTAAAATACTTGGAATAATTTTTCATATTCTTGTCATTAATATTATTTTGTATTTTTATGTGAAAATATATAATTTTATGACACTAATTGCTAAAGTTTATTTTACGTTGAATTATTTTTGGAGCTGAAATCTTTGTAATATTAAAGCAACTAGTTTCTAATTCCCAGTTTCTGTATAGAATCGCACAAGTGGTTTATGGAGTGTTTGGATTGTAACTATAAATGGTTCTTTGATATGCAAATTAATATTTTCAGTTGATTTTATTTTATATTCCTAATGGGGTGTTAAAGCCGTTTTTTATTTTTTTCTAAATAAAAAGAGAACCCATGCTTTTATGGACACTAGGTAAAACGCCTTCAGCTTAAAATTTTTGTTAAATAATTTAGTTTATTTTATTGTTATCTTCCAGGTGTCTAAATCTCCAGTCTGTCTGTTGTACTGGTAATTTAACTCTGTAATGGAATAGTTTGCTGCCAACTATTTATATTAAGTAATTTTTAAATATTTGTAATATTGTTGACTGACTAATAAACTATTAAGTTATTGGCATACCTGTGAAATCTTATTCTCCACATCACACCCTTCACACTGTCAGGAGCCGTGAAATTGTAGTTTGCTCAGAGGCATCAATGTCTCAAGAAAGCTCAAGCCACTCCACAGTGTAGTATGCAGGTGGGAGCTGCTCCAGGAACTAGCTGTACAGGATTCCTTGGGATTTCAGCCTGGAAGCCACATTGTACCATGCTTGTATCCATGCCCGTCCCTGCGCCTAGCCCTCACACACCTTAGACCTCTCTTGCAGCACCCCTGAAGTGTTGCCTTATCTGACTTATCTGATGCTTTACTCCAAAAACAAGTCAAGGATTGCTAGATAGTGCAGATGCTGAGAGTACTGATGCTCCTCGGGGGACTCTACTGTGGTTCCCAACACCATGTTGGGCAGCTAAAAAAAACACTGCCTGGAGCTCAGGGGAACAATGGCATACACTTGCCAGTGAAACTGACATACAAGTAAACCTTTAAAAATGAAGTTAATCAGGCTGTCAAACAGATCTAGTGGTGGTGCTTTAGATTCACAGTGCTAGCAGCCAGGAGTCACTTTCTCCTTGTTCTCTGCACATCTCATGGGTTCTTCAGTGCTCTGTGTAGAGGAGGAGCAAGGAAGAGACACAGACTGAGCAAGCGGAGGCCTGGTTCCCTTACCATAAAGGTGAAGTTCCATCATGAAGCCAACATATGATTCTGGGATAGGTAAAAGGAAGAATTATTAATTTTTTGTTAGAAAGTGTGAACAGTAACACATCATAGTAAAGATTTGTGCTTGTTGTAAGCATATAGGTTCCTAGAGAGAATAATAGGTATTTGAAAATAAAAGTCTATATTTTCAAGGCACCTACACCATGCCTCCCGCCAGGGCTCAGGGGTATCACAGAAGAGGGAGCACTGAGACTCTAAGAGGAACTAAGAGGTGGTTTAGAGAACTTGACTGTGCTTTCAGAGAACCCGAGTTTGGTTTCCAGTTACCATATTGGGCAGCTCACAACTCCCTGCTGTAATTACCATTCTAGGGGATGCTGGGTTTACTTGACTCTCCAGGCACTTAAACACATGTGGAATACAGAGAGAGAGAGAGAGAGAGAGAGAGAGAGAGAGAGAGAGAGAGAGAGAGAGAGAGAGAG